>NC_056452.1:21283706-21603706 GCF_018296145.1 Oncorhynchus tshawytscha | reverse complement strand
AGAATATATGATCATGTTATTATTAACCAAGTTACACCCTAAACCCTTAATATATACACCCTAGCGCCTAACCCCTTACAACTGAAACCATTAAAATATACAGTACACACTAGCCTCTAACACTACTTAATAACACCTACAGTCTTGTCAGTCACCTACAGCTCTCTCTCTCTCTCTCACTCTGACAATCTCTCTGACAATCTCTCCAGTTAGAGCCCAGTGTTTTGTCTTCAGCTGGATAAGATCAGTTTTATCCCAGGGCACACGTACGCACACACAAACCCCTTTAAGCAAGTCATTAAGAAATGATGATAAAGTCAGAAACAGCTCCAGAATGGGCATCAATAACACAATGTATTTATAATAAATGATCTGACTACTTCAGCTGGCCCAGTTACAACTGAATTATGCTGCACCCCTTTGTGGATAAGGTCTATTGGTTGGGCACTTGACCCTCGCTAATATTGTAAATAAAATAACATCTAAAAATATACAGTGCCTTTTGAAAGTATTCAGACCACTTGACTTTTTCCACATTTTGTTACATTACAGCCTTATTCTAAAATGGATTAAATAAAAAAAATCCTCAGCAATCTACACACAATAACCCATAATGTTGAAGCGAAAACAGTTTAAAAATATATATTTTTGCAAATGTATTAATAATAAAAAACAGAAATACTTTATTTACATAAGTATTCAGACACTTTGCTGTGAAACTCAGGTGCATCCTGTTTCCATTCATCATCTTTGAGATGTTTCTACAACTTGATTGGAGTCCACCTGTGGTAAATTTAAAGGCACACACCTGTCTATATAAGGTCCCACAGTTGACAGTGCATGTCAGTGCAAAAACCAAGCCATGAGGTCGAAGGAATTGTCCATAGAGCTCCGAGACAGGATTGTGTCGAGGCACAGATCTGGGGAAGGGTACCAAAACATTTCTGCAGCTTTGCAGGTCCCCAAGAACACAGTGCCCTCCATCATTCTGGACCCCTGGACCCAAACTGTTATAGACCTATATCCATCCTGCCCTGCCTATCTAAGGTCTTCGAAAGCCAAGTCAACAAACAGGTCACTGACCATCTCGAATCCCACCGTACCATCTCCGCTGTGCAATCTGGTTTCCGAGCCGGTCACGGGTGCACCTCAGCCACGCTCAAGGTACTAAACGATATCATAACCGCCATCGATAAAAGACAGTACTGTGCAGCCGTCTTCATTGACCTTGCCAAGGCTTTCGACTCTGTCAATCACCATATTCTTATCGGCAGACTCAGTAGCCTCGGTTTTTTCTGATAACTGCCTTGCCTGGTTCACCAACTACTTTGCAGACAGAGTTCAGTGTGTCAAATCGGAGGGCATGCTGTCCGGTCCTCTGGCAGTCTCTATGGGGGTGCCACAGGGTTCAATTCTCGGGCCGACTCTTTTCTCTGTATATATCAATGATGTTGCTCTTGCTGCGGGCGATTCCCTGATCCACCTCTACGCAGACGACACCATTCTGTATACTTCCGGCCCGTCCTTGGACACTGTGCTATCTAACCTCCAAACGAGCTTCAATGCCATACAACACTCCTTCCATGGCCTCCAACTGCTCTTAAACGCTAGTAAAACCAAATGCATGCTTTTCAACCGTTCGCTGCCTGCACCCGCATGCCTGACTAGCATCACCACCCTGGATGGTTCCGACCTTGAATATGTGGACATCTATAAGTACCTAGGTGTCTGGCTAGACTGTAAACTCTCCTTCCAGACTCATATCAAACATCTCCAATCGAAAATCAAATCTAGAGTCGGCTTTCTATTCCGCAACAAAGCCTCCTTCACTCACGGCGCCAAACTTACCCTAGTAAAACTGACTATCCTACACGATGTCATCTACAAAATAGCTTCCAATACTCTACTCAGCAAACTGGATGCAGTTTATCACAGTGCCATCCGTTTTGTCACTAAAGCACCTTATACCACCCACCACTGCGACCTGTATGCTCTAGTCGGCTGGCCCTCGGTACATATTCGTCGCCAGACACAGTGGCTCCAGGTCATCTACAAGTCCATGCTAGGTAAAGCTCTGCCTTATCTCAGTTCACTGGTCACGATGGCAACAACCACCCGTAGCACGCGCTCCAGCAGGTGTATCTCACTGATCATCCCTAAAGCCAACACCTCATTTTGCCCCCTTTCGTTCCAGTTCTCTGCTGCCTGTGACTGGAACGAATTGCAAAAATCGCTGAAGTTGGAGACTTTTATCTCCCTCACCAACTTCAAACATCTACTATCTGAGCAGCTAACCGATCGCTGCAGCTGTACATAGTCTATCGGTAAATAGCCCACCCATTTTTACCTACCTCATCCCCATACTGTTTTTATTTATTTACTTTTCTGCTCTTTTGCACACCAATATCTCTACCTGTACATGACCATCTGATCATTTATCACTCCAGTGTTAATCTGCAAAATTGTAATTATTCGCCTACCTCCTCATGCCTTTTGCACACAATGTATATAGACTCTCTTTTTTTCTACTGTGTTATTGACTTGTTAATTGTTTACTCCATGTGTAACTGTGTGTTGTCTGTTCACACTGCTATGCTTTATCTTGGCCAGGTCGCAGTTGCAAATGAGAACTTGTTCTCAACTAGCCTACCTGGTTAAATAAAGGTGAAATAAATCAAAATAAATAAATACAAAATTCTTAAATGGCCGAAGTTTAGAAACACCAAGACTCTTTCTAGATCTGGCCGCCCGGCCAAACTGAGCAATCGCGGTAGAAGGGCCTTGTTAAGGAAGGTGATCAAGAACCCGATGGTCACTCTGACAGAGCTCTAGAGTTAATATGTGGTGATGGAGAACCTTCCAGATGGACAACCATCTCTGCAGCACTGTACCAATCAGGCCTTTATTGTAGAGTGGCCAGACAGAAGCCCCTCCTCAGTAAAAAAAAAGCATCACAGTCCGCTTGGAGTTTGCCAAAAGGCACCTAAAGACAAGATTCTCTGGTCTGATGAAACAAAGATTAAACTCTTTGGCCTGAAGCAAACGGAGCAGAGTACAGAAAGATCCTTGATGAAAACCTTCTCCAGAGCACTCAGGACCTCAGACTGCGGTTGGTTTACCATCCAACAGGTCAACGACTCTAAGCACACAGCCAAGACAACGCAGGAGTGGCTTTGGGATAAGTCTCTGAATGTCCTTGAGTGGCCCAGCCAGAGCTCGAACTTGACCCCGATCAAACATCTCTGGAGAGACCTGAAAATAGCTGTGCAGCGATGCTCCCCATCCAACCTGACACAGCTTGAGAGGATCCGCTGAGAAGAATGAGAGAAACTCCCCAAATACATATTTGTCAAGCTTTTAGTGTCATACCCAAGAAGACTCTTCAACAAAGTACTGAGTAAAGGTTCTGAATACTTATGTAAATGTAATATTTTTGTTTTATATATTTTTTTCCAAACATTTATAAAAAAATGTTTTTTGCTTTGTCATTATGGGGTATTGTGATGTCATTATGGGGTATTGTGATGTCATTATGGGGTATTGTGATGTCATTATGGGGTATTGTGATGTCGTTATGGGGTATTGTGATGTCGTTATGGGGTATTGTGATGTCGTTATGGGGTATTGTGATGTCATTATGGGGTATTGTGATGTCATTATGATGTCATTATGGGGTATTGTGATGTCATTATGGGGTATTGTGATGTCGTTATGGGGTATTGTGATGTCGTTATGGGGTATTGTGATGTCATTATGGGGTATTGTGATGTCGTTATGGGGTATTGTGATGTCATTATGGGGTATTGTGATGTCATTATGGGGTATTGTGATGTCATTATGGGGTATTGTGATGTCATTATGGGGTATTGTGATGTCGTTATTGGGTATTGCGATGTCATTATGGGGTATTGTGATGTCATTATGGGGTATTGTGATGTCATTATGGGGTATTGTGATGTCATTATGGGGTATTGTGATGTCGTTATGGGGTATTGTGATGTCATTATGGTGTATTGTGATGTCATTATGGGGTCATTTGTGTGTAGATTGATCAGGAAAAAATACTATTATTTACAGTACCAGCCAAAAGTTAGGGCACACCTACTCTTTCAGCGGTTGTTCTTTATTTGTACTATTTTCTACATAGAATAATAATGAAGACATCAAAACTATGAAATAGTATGGAATCATGTAGTAACCAAAAAGGTGTATGTGTGTCTGGTTTCTGAAATAGAGCTTGTCCTCTCAGTAACACACACACACACACACACACACACACACACACACACACACACACACACGTCAGAATAAGTTTGACTGGAGTAGGACTGGCACTTTGGAGATAGACCCAACACATCTAAGGACTTAACATATCTCTCTCTCCCCTCGCTCTTTATCTCCCCCTCCCCTATCTCACATCCACAGACAATCACCCCCCTTCGCTTCTTCAGAGAAACTCATTTCAGATAGTCAGCTCCAGAAAGCCTCTTTATTTTGAGATGACGGCTACGTCAGCTCCCTCTGACTGCCATTACATTTCTGCATGCACACACACACACCCACACACACACACGCGCACGCACACACGCACACGCACACACACACACACACACACACACACACACACACACACACACACACACACACACACACACACACACACACACACACACACACACACACACACACACACACACACACAAACAAACACCTCACATACATGTACAGTACACACTTAGAAAAAAAGGTTCCAAAGGGGTTCTTTGGCTGTCCCCATAGGAGAACCCTTTTTGGTTCCAGGTAGAGCTATTTTGGTTTCCATGTAGAAAACTCTGGGGAAAGGGTTCTACAAGGAACCCAATAGGGTTCTACCTGGAACTAAAAGGTTCTAGATAGCACCTTTTCTTCTAAGTGTGTAGCTACATGAACAAAGACACATTCCAATTTGGAACACATACAGTATTTTAAATGATTTCAGTTTGTAGCCAAGCGGAAAAGCTCACAGACATACATTCAGGCTCTTAGTCATACATTCAGGCTCTTAGCCATACATTCAGGCTCTTAGCCATACATTCAGGCTCTTAGCCATACATTCAGGCTCTTAGCCATACATCAGGCTCAGAATCACAGACATACATTCAGGCTCTTAGCCATACATTCAGGCTCTTAGCCATACATTCAGGCTCTTAGCCATACATTCAGGCTCACAGACATACATTCAGGCTCTTAGCCATACATTCAGGCTCACAGACATACATTCAGGCTCTTAGCCATACATTCAGGCTCTTAGCCATACATTCAGGCTCTTAGCCATACATTCAGGCTCACAGACATACATTCAGGCTCACAGACATACATTCAGGCTCTTAGCCATACATTCAGGCTCTTAGCCATACATTCAGGCTCTTAGGCATACATTCAGGCTCTTAGCCATACATTCAGGCTCACAGACATACATTCAGGCTCTTAGCCATACATTCAGGCTCTTAGCCATACATTCAGGCTCACAGACATACATTCAGGCTCTTAGCCATACATTCAGGCTCACAGACATACATTCAGGCTCTTAGCCATACATTCAGGCTCTTAGCCATACATTCAGGCTCTTAGGCATACATTCAGGCTCTTAGCCATACATTCAGGCTCTTAGCCATACATTCAGGCTCTTAGGCATACATTCAGGCTCTTAGCCATACATTCAGGCTCTTAGCCATACATTCAGACTCTTAGCCATACATTCAGGCTCTCAGCCATACATAGCCATAAGCAATAAGGAGAAGTATACCTCTGAGCTTTCCTACAGATATTGAAGAGGGAAGGGGAAAGAGAGAGGGAAAGAGTAAGTGTTGGTCATTTGAAAGAAATATTGAAGAAAAAAAGGAAGTAAGAAGAAAATAAAGAAGAGGCACCATTTTGAAAAGGTAGAAAAGCAGCACTGGCGTCAAACAAGACCAACATGCTCCTAATGGAGCAGAATTCTAGTTTACTAGAACACCATTACACTGTCGTGTATCATAGATTCCTCTGTGACCAACACTGTAAGCTAAGTGGCACTCCAACCACCAACTATGATGTATGAAGGTTTAGAATGTAACAGGCACAAACACTGATGTATTCCAAACTGGGTTTGACTACCTGAAAGTGTGTGATGTAGTGTGTTCCAGTACAGTACAATAGTGTATGTGAAGTAAGTAGCAGTAGAAGTAGTAGAAGAAGTAGCAGTAGTAATAGTAGAAGAAGTAGTGAAGATGCAGTAGTAGTAGTAGTAGTAGTAGTAGTAATAGAAGCAGTAGTAGTAGTAGAAGTAGTAGCAGTGGCAGCAGTAGTAGCAGTAGTAGTCGTAGAAGTAGTAGCGAAGTAGTAGCAGCAGTAGTAGCAGTAGTAGTAGTAGTAGTAGCAGCAGTAGTAGCAGAAGAAGTAGGGGCAGCAGTAATAATAGAATAAGTAGTAGTAGTAGTAGCAGCACTAGTAGTAGAAGTAGTAGTGTTAGAAGAAGCAGTAGTAGTAGTAGTAGTAGTAGTAGTAGTAGTAGTAGTAGTAGAAGCAGCAACATCAGTAGTAGTAGTGTGTTTGTGTAGTAGTAGTAATAGTAGTCGTAGTGTGTTTGTGTAGCAGCAGCAGTAGTAGTAGTAGTAGTAGTAGTAGTAGTAGTAGTAGTAGTAGAAGCAGCAACATCAGTAGTAGTAGTGTGTTTGTGTAGTAGTAGTAATAGTAGTCGTAGTGTGTTTGTGTAGTAGTAGTAGTAGTAGTAGTAGTAGTAGCAGAGGTAGCAGAGGTAGTAGTAGTAGCAGCAGTAGTAGTAGTAGAGTGTTAGCAGTAGAAGTTGAATAAGTAGTAGTAGTAGTAGTAGTAGTAGTAGTAGTAGTAGTAGTAGTAGTAGTAGTAGTAGTAGTAGTAGTAGTAGTAGTAGTGTGTTTGTGTAGTAGTAGTAATAGTAGCAGTAGTGTGTTTGTGTAGTAGTAGTAATAGTAGTGTGTTTAGTAGTAGTAGTAGTAGTAGTAGTAGTAGTAGTAGTAGCAGTAGTAGCAGTAGCAGTAGCAGCAGCAGCAGTAGTAGTAGTAGTAGTGCAGTAGTAGTAGTAATAGTAGTAGTAGCAGCAGTAGTAGTAGCAGTAGCAGCAGTAGTAGCAGCAGCACATCAGTAGTAGCAGCAGTAGTAGTAGTAATAGCAGTAGTGTGTTTGTGTAGTAGTAGCAGCAGTAGTAGTAGTAGCAGCAGCAGCAGAGGTAGTAGTAGTAGTAGTAGTAGTAGTAGTGTGTTTGTGTAGTAGTAGTAATAGTAGTCGTAGTGTGTTTGTGTAGTAGTAGTAGTAGTAGTAGTAGTAGTAGCAGAAGTAGCAGAGGTAGTAGTAGTAGCAGCAGTAGTAGTAGAAGTAGTAGTAGTAGTAATAGTAGTAGTAGTAGAAGCAGCAACAGCAGTAGTAGTGTGTTTGTGTAGTAGTAGTAATAGTAGTCGTAGTGTGTTTGTGTAGTAGTAGCAGCAGCAGTAGTAGTAGTAGTGTGTTTGTGTAGTAGTAGTAATAGTCGTAGTATGTTTGTGTAGTAGTAGTAGTAGTAGCAGCAGTAGTAGTAGTAGTAGTAGTAGTAGTGTGTTTGTGTAGTAGTAGTAATAGTCGTAGTGTGTTTGTGTAGTAGTAGTAGTAGTAGCAGCAGTAGTAGTAGTAGTAGTGTGTTTGTGTAGTAGTAGTAGTAGTAGCAGTAGTAGTAGTAGTGTGTTTGTGTTGTAGTCAAACTGCCTGTACAGATAGAACTGAGTTAAGGTGGTGTTTTTGACAGCACTGCTTCTATACACTTTTATTGATTGTCATGCAATGTTAGAGACTACATGAACAGAAAACTGGCATATAAGAGGGGAGATCCACATGCAAGAGCCAATGGGAGGGGAAGGGATTGCAGTGGGAGGGGTCGGGATGTGGAGATATATATGGCAGAGAACCTGCAATCGACACACACACACACACGCACACACACAAACCATCCAAGCCATCCACGGATCTGGCCCTTGATCTAGGATCACCCTAAACCCATATCCTCACCTTAACCACAGATCTGGGATCAGTTTAGCCTCCCAATATCCTAGCCCTAAACCCAATAGAGAGAAAAGTCAAACCTGACCTTGGATCAGCATCTGGGTCATTTGAGGAGGAGGTTTGGGCAAGGGGTGTGGTGATGGGGGGGAACAGCAGGAACAGGACGTGATGTCATAGTGATGTAATAGGTCATACCTTGGTCGCCGATCATCAGGTGAGCCAGACCTTAAAGGAAGACAAGAGCACAGTCAGCACAACAGAGGAGCATGGGGTGGTTGTCCTGACAAACACAATCAATCATCATAGCTACTTTTGCTAACATTAGCTAACAGTAGTGTCCATGCTTCTACATCTGCATTGCTTGTTCTCTGGGGTTTATGTATGAGCACTTTGTGGCATCTGCTGATGTAGAAAGGGCTTTATAAATACATCTGATTGATTGATTGTGTGCGGAGAATATAAGTGTCTGTTTCGGGTCTGAACTGTCACTATAAACAATCAGGAAGGAAGATGTAGTCTTTCTAGTGAGTGTTTAGTTACATAATAGCACAGTGATTGTACTTTTGGAAATCGTTGCTACACTAGCGAGTTATCCCCGCCTATACTGACGCGTTCCTGTAATATTTTGACGTGTTCATTCACTTCGTTCGACTGTAACTATTGCAAGCTGACCTTTATATCATTATACTTGTTGTCTGCTCATGTTGCTGTATGTGTGTGGTTTCTACATACTGCAAAATCACACACACACACACACACACACACACACACACACACACACACACACACACACACACACACACACACACACACACACACACACACACACACACACACACACACACACACACACACACACACACACACACCCTATCTATCTATGGGAAGGGGATGCTGAGGGCTGTTGAAGTCTTCCTCCAGTATGGTTATGTTGGTTTTTGGGGGCGTTTTTTTTTATTTCACCATAGTAATATCATGTTTATATTTGCTATTTTATTCTATTTTTTTTTGTGTCCTAGGGTATCTTGAAAGGCACAAATAAAATGCATTATTATGGTACTGTCTGTCTCTAACCTTGACTGGAGAGCCACTTGAAACATCAGGCATTTGTCCAGGAAGGAAGTTTACTTACCGTCTGACTGCAACCCCCCCACACACGCGTGCGCACACACAACACACACACACGCGGGGATGAGAGAGAGAGAGAAGGAGAGGTGGAGAGAGGGATGAGAGAGAGAGAAGGAGAGGTAGAGGGGGATGAAAAGAGAGAGAGAGAGAGAGAGAGAGAGAGAAGGAGAGGTGGATGAGAGAAGGACAGAGAGAAGGAGAGGTGGAGAAGGAGAGGGGATGAGAGAGAGAGAGAGAGAGAGAGGGAGAGAGAGAAGGAGAGGTGGAGAGAGGGGAGAGAGAGAGAGAAGGAGAGGTGGATGAGAGAAGGAGAGAGAGAAGGAGAGGTGGAGAGGAGAGGGGGAGAGAGAGAGAAGGAGAGGTGGGAGAGGAGAGAGAGAAGGAGAGGTGGAGAAGGAGAGGGGGAGAGGGGGAGGTGGAGAGGGGGAGAGAGAAGGAGAGGTGGAGAGGGGGAGAGAGGGGAGAGAAGGAGAGGTGGAGAGGGGGATGAGAGAGAGAGAGAGAGAGAGAGAGAGAGAGGGAGAGAGAAGGAGAGGTAGAGAGGGGGAGAGAGGGAGAGAGACCCACCTGGGTTGTAGTGTTCTGGGAGCGTCCAGACGAAGGAGAGAGAAAGACAGACATTCATTAACACGCCATGCACAGCCGCTCGTTACCACACCATCACCTTGGTTACACACATGCAGATCCACCCAGATGACAACCTTTATACCATGCGGCACTAATAGCCTTTCATTCTTCCACATACACCAAATACACACAACCCAAGTACACACACATGCCAGGGTTGCGGTAAATTTTTCTCAATTCAGGAAGTCAATTGAAATTCAATGAATCTAAAATTACATAATAGAATTTCATACATTAATAGAATTTCAATAGACACGTACACAGGCGCACACGCACACGCACAGTGGTCAGGGTTGATGAAAGCAGACACTCCTACCTGTGTGTTTGGAATCTGGACAATTTTATTCACCCAGAACTTACCTTCCAGCCTCCTGTACCAGAACACATACACACGCGCACACTCACACACACGCGCACACTCACACACACACACGCACACTCACACATGGACCCTTGCAGTAGTGAATAGATCGATGGATAATGGATAACTGGTGATAGGAAACAGCAGTAGAGGGAGAAACATGCTTTGGTCAGTACTAGTGTGTGTGTTTGTGTGAACCTCCCTTCCCTCTGTCATTTATTAACATGGTAGAAACCAAGCCCCAAGCCTCTACGGCTTACCTGCTGATCTAAATTCATTGTATATGTTTAAGCAATGTGGCAAAATGGCAATAGTGGCAATATGTCGCTGGCCTCCCTTCCAACAACCCATCAGGCTAATCAACACACTACACGACACTCGCCGCATATTTCATCTTCGTATCACGCACAAACATTCTACACACCAGTGTTTCCCCTAGGATTGTTTTCAGCCGCGGTGGCAAAGGTAGTGTGGGGGTTGGGTGTTCTTTGCTGGTTGGGGGTCCGGGGGCAACACTGCACACTATAACACTAAGTTTCCATCCCAGATTTATTAACCAATGAATCAAAACTAATCAACAAGGTTTCTTCTAGATTGACCCTAGTAGAGATAGTTAAATAGGGAGTAGAGTGGTAGAGGGATAAAGGCCCAGGGCAGCATATGTAACAGAGTCTCGCTTTCAGAACCCGGCAGTCTCTATGGTAACCTGTTCAGCAGAGAGGGAGGGGGTTGCTATTGAGGTGAAGGAGGGGCCTAGATCTCAGAACTAAGACACACACAAACACACACACACAAAGCAACAGGTTGGTAGCTGCTGAACAACATAAAACAGGTTTGGTTCTGAACGTAACTCACCACCACTGGAATCTACTGATCACCACTAGGATATACTGATGACCACTGGGATCTACTGATCACCACCTACATGATCTAATGATCACCCCTATGATCTACTGATCACCACTATGATCTACTGATCACCACTAGGATCTACTGATCACCACTAGGATCGACTGATCACCACTAGGATCGACTGATCACCACTGGGATCTACTGATCACCACGTATAGGATCTATTGATCACCACCCATAGGATCAATTGATCACCACCCATAGGATCTATTGATCACCACTAGGATCTATTGATCACCACCAGGATCTACTGATCACCACAGAGTTGATCACAACTAGGATCTACTGATCACCACTAGGATCTACTGATCACCACTAGGATCTATTGATCACCACCTATAGGATCTACTGATCACCACTAGGATCTACTGATCACCACAGAGTTGATCACAACTAGGATCTACTGATCACCACCTATAGGATCTACTGATCACCACCTAAAGTATCTACTGATCACCACTAGGATCTTTTGATCACCACTAGGATCTATTGATCACCACTAGGATCTACTGATCACAACTAGAATCTACTGATCACCACTAGGATCTACTGATCACCACAGAGTTGATCACAACTCGGATCTGCTGATCACCACTATGATCTACTGATCACCACTATGATCTACTGATCACCACTATGATCTACTGATCACCACTAGGAACTACTGATCACCACTAGGATCTACTGATCACCACAGAGTTGATCACCACCTAGGATCTAGGAACAAGACAAGTTGCTTACCCAGTCAGAGAGACTAACAATACTGTATAGGAAAGGGAGAATGGATGGTGTAACAGTCATATTAGAGATACAGTGCTTTCAGAAAGTATTCACACCCCTTGACTTTTTCCACATTTTGTTGTGTTACAAAGCGGGATTCAAATGGATTTAATTTAATTTTTCTATCAATGATCTACACAAAATACTCTGTAATGTCAAAGTGGTAGAATAATTAAAACATTTGTAAAACATGTATGAAAAATAAAACACTAATATATCTTGATTGCGTAAGTATTCAATCCCTTGAGTCAATAAATGTTACAATCACCTTTGGCAGCGATAACAGCTGAAAGTCTTTCTGGGTATTTCTCAAAGAGCTTTCCACACCTGGATTGTACAACATTTGCCCATTATTATTTTCAAAATTCTTCAAGCTCAAATTGGTTGTTGGTCATTGCTAGACAGCCATCTTCAGGTCTTGCCATAGATTTTCAAGCAGATTTAAGTCAAAACTTTAACTAGGCCACTCAGTAACATTCACTGTCTTCTTGGTAAGCAACTCCAGTGTATATTTGGCATTGTGTTTTAGATTATTGTCTTGCTGAATAGTGAATTAATCTCCCAGTTTCTGGTGGAAAGTAGAACGAACCAGGTTTTCCTCTAGGATTTTGCCTAAATAAAATGTATCCTGAAAAACGACCCAGTCCTTTATAATTATTCCAGAGTGGTGCAGTGTTCTAAGCACTAAAAAATTAAAAAAATACCCATAACATGATGCTGTCACCACTTTGCTTGAAAATATGGAGAGTGGTACTCAGTAAGGTGTTTGTATTGGATTTGCCCCAAACACAACACTTTGTATTCAGAACAAAAAAATGTATTGCTTTGCCACATTTTTTTTTACAGTATTACTTTAATGACTTGTTACAAAAAGGATGCATGTTTTGGAATATGTTTTCGTTTATACATGCTTCCTTATTTTCACTCTGTCAATTAGGTTAGCATTGTTGAGTAACTACAATGTTGTAAATCCATCCTCAGTTTTCTCCAATCCCAGTCTCTAAACTCTGTAACTGTTTTAAAGTCACCATTGGACTCATGGTGAAATGCCTGAGTGGTTTCCTTCCTCTCCGGCAACTGAGTTAGGAAGGACACCTGTATCTTTGTAGTGACTGGGTGTATTAATACACCATCCATAGTGTAATTAATACTTCACCATGCTCAAAGGGATATTCAATGTTCGTTTTTTTGTCACCCATCTAACAATAGGTGCCCTTCTTTGCAAGGCATTGGAAAAACCTCCCAGGTCTTTGTGGTTTAATCTGTGTTTGAAATGCACTGAGGGACCGGTAGATTTACAATATTATTACTAAGCCACACATCGAAGGAGTTATGGCTGATGTCCAACAATTCCATTTTCTGTCTGCCTGCTAGTTGTAGCAGTGTTGTAACCCTTAACCTTTGCCTTCACAGCACTACCGGTGAAGACATTCGAATTCTATGGCGTAAAAGTGAATGCTCTGAGCCTGGTGTAGAGAAGGCAGTGTAAAACATGTTCTTGATGTGACTGATTCCTGGTTTTTAAGTAATGGTAGTAAGAATACCTGCACTCTCGGGAACTGAATTTAAATAGTGAGAATTGAGTTGACTGATCCTTGGAATTGAATTTAAGTGAGCCGCATTTCTTTCAAAATAGGCTGGCAATAGTTAACTGACTGATTTGAGAGTTGACTGCTGTTAAGAAATGTAGATACCGTTAAAGAACTAAGAAAATAAGGAAAGGGGTACTCCATGAATGAATGTGTGGACGCACACAATAACAGAATGATTGTAAATGAATGATTGTGTGATTGTGAATGAATGATTGTGAATGATTGATTGTGTGATTGTGAATGAATGATTGTGAATGAATGATTGTGAATGAATGATTGAGTGATTGTGAATGAGTGATTGTGAATGAATGATTGTGAATGAATGATTGTGAATGAATGATTGTGAATGAATGATTGTGAATGAATGATTGAGTGATTGTGAATGAATGATTGTGAATGAATGATTGAGTGATTGTGAATGAATGATTGAGTGATTGTGAATGAGTGATTGTGAATGAATGATTGCATAATGATGAACTGTTTGAACAGTTATTCACATGTTGACACTTACAGGAATGGCAGACTATTTGCAGAGCCTGGCTACCTCATTATTCTGAAATGACTTCAACCACTTTCTGATCTCATTCATGGTCACAACATGATGATGAATGACAAGATACAGTGGACATGTCACGCCCTGGTCAAAGTATTTTGTGTTTATCTTTATGTATTTGGTCAGGCCAGGGTGTGGCATGGGGTTTTTGTAATTGTGGTGTGTTTGTCTTGGGGTTTTGGTGGTGGTATTGGGATTGTAGCTTAGTGGGTTGTCTAGCAAGGTCTATGGCTGTCTGGAGTGGTTCTCAATCAGAGGCAGGTGCTTATCGTTGTCTCTGATTGGGAACCATATTTAGGCAGCCATATTCTTTGAGTTTGTCGTGGGTGATTGTCCTTAGTGTCTTACTTGTACTCTCTGTTAGTTTGCACTAGATAGGCTGTTTTCGGTTTTCATTACGTTTATTGTTTTGTAGTGTTTAGTGTTTAGTCGTGTTTACGTTTTGTTTAATAAATATGGATCGCAATCGACACGCTGCAGTTTGGTCCGACTCTCCTTCATCACCACTAGAAAACCGTTACAGAATCACCCACCACCAACGGACCAAGCAGCGTGTTAACAGGCAGGAACCACAGGAGAGGCAACAGAGGCAGCAGCAGCAGGAGCAGCAGCAGCTGCAGTGGGAGAGGCTGCACCACCTGGAGAAATGGACATGGGAGGAAGAACTGGACGGTAAAGGACCCTGGGCTCAGCCTGGAGAATATCGCCGCCCCAAGGAAGAACTGGAGGCGGCGAAAGCTGAGAGGCGCAGATATGAGGAGGCAGCACGGCGTAGCGGATGGAAGCCTGAGAATCAGCCCCAAAAATTTCTTGGGGGCTCAGGGAGAGTGTGGCAGAGTCAGGAGTCAGACCTGAGCCAACTCTCCTGTTTATCGTGAGGAGCCAAGGAGGAGACCAGAACCAGAGACTGTGAAGGAGTTAATGGGGAAATTGGAGGAGAGAGAAATGAGGGAGTTGCTGTGTTGGTGCTTTTTGCATGGAATTCGCCCGACGGAACGTGTTGGGGATTTGATGGCACCTGGGTTAGCGCTCCATACTCGTCCTGAGGTGCGTGTTAGTCGGCTGGTGAAGTTGGTGCCAGCCTCACGCACCAGGCCTCCTGTGCACATCCCTAGCCTTGCACATCCTGTGCCAACACTGCTCTCAAGATCTCCAGTACGCCTTCACGGTCTAGCCCATCCTGTGCCACCTCCACACTCCAGTCCTCCGGTAGCAGCTCCCCGCTCCAGGCTTCCTGTGCGTGTCCTCGATCCAGTACCACCAGTTCCAGCACCATGCACCAGGCCTTCAGTGTGCCTCGCCTGTTCAGCGCAGCCAGCGCTTTTCTCCTCTCCTGCGCTGCTGGAGTCTCCCGCCTGTTTAGCGCAGCCAGAGCCTTTCTCCTCTACAGCGCTGCCGGATCCTCCCGCCTGTTCAGCGCAGCCAGAGCCTTCCTCCTCTACAGCGCTGCCGGAGCCTCCCGCCTGTTTAGCGCAGCCAGAGCCTTTCTCCTCTCCTACGCTGCCGGAGTCTCCCGCCTGTTCAGCGCAGCCAGAGCTGCCAGCCTGCATGGAGCAGCCAGAGCTGTCAGTCCGCATAGAGCAGCCAGAGCTGTCAGTCTGCATGGAGCAGCCAGAGCTGTCAGTCTGCATGGAGGAGCCAGAGATGTCAGTCTGCATGGAGCAGCCAGAGATGTCAGTCTGCATGGAGCAGCCAGAGCTGTCAGTCTGCATGGAGCAGCCAGAGCTGTCAGTCTGCATGGAGCAGCCAGAGCTGCCAGTCTGCAAGGAGCAGCCAGAGCTGTCAGTCTGCATGGAGCAGCCAGAGCTGTCAGTCTGCATGGAGCAGCCAGAGCTGCCAGTCTGCATGGAGCAGCCAGAGCTGCCAGTCTGCATGAAGCAGCCAGAGCTGTCAGTCTGCATGGAGCAGCCAGAGCTGCCAGTCTGCATGGAGCTGCCAGTCTGCAAGGAGCAGCCAGAGCTGTCAGTCTACATGAAGCAGCCCGAGCTGCCAGTCTGCATGAAGCAGCCAGTCTACATGGAGCAGCCAGAGCTGCCAGTCTGCATGAAGCAGCCAGAGCTGTCAGTCTGCATGGAACAGTCAGAGCTGTCAGTCTGCATGGAGCAGCCAGAGCTGTCAGTCTACATGAAGCAGCCCGAGCTGCCAGTCTGCATGAAGCAGTCAGTCTACATGGAGCAGCCAGAGCTGTCAGTCCGCATGGAGCAGCCAGAGCTGTCAGTCTACATGAAGCAGCCCAAGCTGCCAGTCTGCATGAAGCAGCCAGTCTACATGGAGCAGCCAGAGATGTCAGTCTGCATGAAGCAGCCAGAGCTGCCAGTCTGCATGGAGCAGCCAGTCTGCATGGAGCTGCCAGTCTGCATGGAGCTGCCAGTCTGCATGGAGCTGCCAGTCTGCAAGGAGCTGTCAGTCTGCACGGAGCTGTCAGTCTGCACGGAGCTGTCAGTCTGTAAGGAGCTGCCAGTCTGCAAGGAGCTGCCAGTCAGCCCGGAGCCGCCAGAGCGGTCAGTCTGTAAGAAGCCGCCAGGGATGTCAGCCTATATGGAGCAGCTAGTGCCGCCAGTCTGCCCAGCGCCGCCAGTGCCCCCAGTCTGCCCAGCGTCGCCAGTCTGCCCAGCGCCGCCAGTCTGCCCAGCATCGCCAGTCTGCCCAGCGCCGCCAGTCTGCCCAGCGCCGCCAGTCTGCCCAGCGCCGCCAGTCTGCCCAGCGCCGCCAGATCTACCAGTCAGCCAGACTCTTCCAGATCTGCCAGTCAGCCAGACTCTTCCAGATCTGCCAGTCAACCAGACTCTTCCAGATCTGCCAGTCAACCAGACTCTTCCAGATCTGCCAGTCAACCAGACTCTTCCAGATCTGCCAGTCAACCAGACTCTTCCAGATCTGCCAGTCAGCCAGGATCTGCCAGTCAGCCAGGATCTGCCAGTCAGCCAGGATCTGCTGAAACCACCAGCCAGCCAGGAGCTGGTAGATCTATCTACCTGCCTGAGCTTCCTCTCACTCCTGAGCTTCCTCTCACTCCTGAGCTTCCTCTCACTCTTGAGCTTCCTCTCACTCTTGAGCTTCCTCTCACTCTTGAGCTTCCTCTCACTCCTGAGCTTCCTCTCACTCCTGAGCTTCCTCTCACTCCTGAGCTTCCTCTCACTCCTGAGCTTCCTCTCACTCCTGAGCTTCCTCTCACTCCTGAGCTTTCTCTCACTCCCGAGCTTCCCCTCAGTCCCGAGCTGCCTCGGTCCCGAGCTGTCCTTCAGTCCCGATCTGCTCCTCAGTCCAGTGGGGTTCTGGGTGGGGACTACTAGGCCATGGTCGGCGGCGAGGGTGGACTATCCAGGGACGAAGGGAGAGGGGACTAAGACATTAAAGGAGTGGGGTCCACGTCCCGCGCCGGAGCCGCCACCATGGACAGACGCCCACCCGGACCCTTCCTATTGTTTTGAGGTGCGTTCGGGAGTCCGCACCTTAGGGGGGTTCTGTCACGCCCTGGTCAAAGTATTTTGTGTTTATCTTTATGTATTTGGTCAGGCCAGGGTGTGGCATGGGGTTTTTGTAATTGTGGTGTGTTTGTCTTGGGGTTTTGGTGGTGGTATTGGGATTGTAGCTTAGTGGGTTGTCTAGCAAGGTCTATGGCTGTCTGGAGTGGTTCTCAATCAGAGGCAGGTGCTTATCGTTGTCTCTGATTGGGAACCATATTTAGCAGCCATATTCTTTGAGTTTGTCGTGGGTGATTGTCCTTAGTGTCTTACTTGTACTCTCTGTTAGTTTGCACTAGATAGGCTGTTTTCGGTTTTCATTACGTTTATTGTTTTGTAGTGTTTAGTGTTTAGTCGTGTTTACGTTTTGTTTAATAAATATGGATCGCAATCGACACGCTGCAGTTTGGTCCGACTCTCCTTCATCACCACTAGAAAACCGTTACAGGACAGCAGAGGATATGAAGGCACTTGAGAAACTGAAACAATTATTAACCTCTTCCCTTTGTTTAGGACTGCTGGACCACTTTAGACTATTTCATTTATTTGTGTGTGAGAAAAATGGTTATGTCATTTGTCCTTACACAGAATCACGTTGGGAAACAAGGGCCTGTTGCATATTACTCCAAGAGACTTGGCAGTGTGGCACGAACTGCCCATCCCACTCCAGCAGGGCTGCATTCGTTACCAAAAGAAGCATTTAACGATGTCCCACGTGACACTTAAACGAAGTGTCACATGGGAAAACTTTACATGACCACATTGAGGACAGGTTGAAATTCAAAACCCCTGATTGGGACCCTTTATCCGGGATTGAAACTCTCAACAGTTTTCCATTGGCTCATCTATGGCCTAGTAATCCTTCATTTTGTACTACTTCTCATTGCTTGTGTTAAGAAACTTTGTGGCAAAACGGTTGATGCTGTACTCACTATGCCATTACTTACCACAGAAGATGAGGCCTCAGAGCCTTTACCCCCCAGACTTGTTTCCCATGCCTGATTACATATCCGATGAGAACGATGCTAATCACGAGCATCGTAATGACAATGTCGAGCTGATGGCGCACCTGGTGCTTGACGAGGGTCGACACAGTGAGTCCATGCAACTTATTATGTGACTTGTTAAGCACATTTTTACTTACAAATTGCATTTTACTCCTGAACTTATTTAGGCTTGTCATAACAAAGGGGTTGAATACTTATTGACTCAAGACGTTTGAATTTTTTATTTTATTAATTTGTCAAATTTAGAAAAACATAATTCCACTTTGGCGTTATGGGCCATCGTGTGTAGGCCAGTGATAAAACAATCTCAATTTAATCCCATTTAAATTCAGGCTGTAACAAAACAAAATGTGAAAAAAGTCAAGGGGTGTGAATACTTTCTGAAGGCACTGTATGGGTGTTTGTACACGACATGACCAAAGGTATGTGGACACCTGCTCATCGAACATCTCATTCCAAAATCATGGGCATTAATATGGAGTTGGTCCCCCCTTTGCTGCTAGAACAACCTCCACAGTCCTGGGAAGGCTTTCCACTAGATGTTGGAACATTGCTGTGGGGATTTGCTTCCATTCAGCCACAAGAGCATTGGTGAGGTCGGGCACTGATGTTGGGCGATTAGGCCTGTCTCAGTCGGCTTTCCAATTCATCCTAAAGGTGTTCGATGGGGTTGAGGTCAGGGCTCTGTGTAGGCCTGTCATCTTCTTCCACACCGATGTCCGACAAACCATTTCTGTTTGGAACTCGCTTTGTGCACAGGGGCATTGTGGCAGGGTAGCCTAGTGGTTAGAGCGTTGGACTAGTAACCGGAAGGTTGCCAGTTCAAACCCCTGAGCTGACAAGGTACAAATCTGTCGTTCTGACCCTGAACAGGCAGTTAACCCACTGTTCCTAGGCTGTCATTGAAAATAAGAATTTGTTATTAACTGACTTGCCTAGTTAAATAAAAGTAAAATAAAATAAAATTGTCAGGCTGAAACAGGAAAGGGCCTTCCCCAAACTGTTATCACAAAGTTGGAAGCAATGATTTGTCTAGAGGGTCTCTGTAGCGTTAAGATTTCCCTTTACTGGAACTAAGGGGCCTAGCCCTAACCATGAAAAACAGCCGCAGACCATTATTCCTCCTCCACCAAACTTTACAGTTGGCACTATGCATTGGGCAGGTAGCATTCTCCTGGCATCTGCAAAACCCAGATTCCTCTGTTGGACTTACAGATGGTGAAGTGTGATTCATCACTCCAGAGAATGCGTTTCTACTGCTCCAATGGCAACGAGTCCAATGGTGACAAGCTTTACACCACTCCAGCCGATGATTGGCATTGTGCAGGGTGAACTTTGGCTTGCTCGGCCATGAAATGGCTCCCGAAAAAACGTTCTTGTGCTGACGTTGCTTCCAGAGGCAGTTTGGAACTCGGTAGTGAGAGTTGGCCTACAACTTCGCGGCTGAGTCGTTTTTGCTCCTAGACATTTCTACTTCACAATAAAATGGCTTACAGTTGAACGGGGCAGCTTTAGCAGTGAGCAACTGACTTGTTGGAAAGGTGGGCATCCTATGACAGTACCACGTTGAAAGTCACTGAACTCTTTGGTAAGGCCATTCTACTGCCAATGTTTGTCTATGGAGATTGCATTGCTGTATGAACAATTTGATATACCTGTTAGCAACGGGTGGGGATGAATACACTCATTTGAATGGGTGCCCACATACTTTTGTATATATAGTGTATGTGTGCGAGATGACATCACAATGTTACAAGGTAGGGTTTGGGTAAGGCCTTACCTTCGCTGCAGTCGTTGCCTTTGTAGCCGGTGTCGGTACAGTCGCAGACGGCCCTCATCTCGACAACAGAACACACCCCTCCGTTCTGACACTCGTGGGCCGGCCCACACCCGTCTCCCACGGTAACACCCTCCGATCCTTCCAGAACGGCCACCGATCCGTTGACGGTGACCCCAGCGAGCCAGCCAGCAAAAGAGGCGTGGTCTCTTACACCAGGGGAAGTGAGGCGGAGCGGAGAGGCATGGAGCTCTGGGGAAACCCCGCCCATAAACGTGTGGCTAAAAACGGTCATGTCTTTCCGTTTGCTCTTCACCTCCGCCCATCCCTCCATCTTTCCATCCACCTCAAGGCTTGTGTTCCTCCAGTCCCGTTTCACACGCACGGCATGCCAGTGGCCGTCGCTCACGGCAACCCCGGAACTCACCTCGGCTGGCTCGGCACAGAAGATGGAGAATCGTAGGCGGAGTTTTCCGTGTAGCAACAAGAGTTCCAAGAAGTCGCAGAATCCTTCGTCGTCAAGGTAAAGCAGCAGCCCGTCCGCGCTGTGAGTTCTAACGCTGAACGACAGAATGCTCTCGCAGCACGCGTTCCACACCGGGAACCGCCCCCACTGTCCCGAAACCCCCCCAAACTCTAGCACCTCCCCTCTGGATCCCCCAAGGCTACAGAGGCACAGCCAGACACATAGCAGGGGGCCGCGGCCCCCACACACACCGCCATCACACACACGCGCACACACATACACACACTGCACACACACGCAGGCTAGAGCTGGGCAGCACAAACTACACAGCTCATGGTGCGAACACCATTCCTAGCACCCTACAGTCTCCTTAGAGCTGTTCCTAGCACCCTACAGTCTTCTTAGAGCCCTTCCTAGCACCCTACAGTCTTCTTAGAGCCGTTCCTAGCACCCTACAGTCTTCTTGGGGGCCTTCGTAGCAACCTACAGTCTTCTTGGGGGCCTTCCTAGCACCCTACACCCTCCATAGAGGGTTCCTCTGACTGCCAGTCACGTGGTGCTAGAGCTCTGTGTTTCTAGTTCTAGTCTTCTATAGTCTATCTGCTAGTCTGTGTCTCCTCCTTCCTCCTCCCTCGTCTTCCTTCAATGGTGTGTGTGTGTGTGTGTTAGAGAAATGACGGGTGCAGCGTGGGATCCATATCGGGGCCTTCGTTAGTTCCTGTTCCCCTCTGAGAGAGAGAACACACCGCCACACACCGTCAGCAGACGGAGCATCTCCCCCGAGGTTCTCTCTCTCTCAGCGGGGTCGTGGGTTCAGCGCTGTGAATGTATGTCCCTCACAGCCGTGTCATCACTCTTTTCTTTCCAGTGACCTACAGAGGGAAGGGACAGCATTATCAGCCTGGGTCAGATACACTGCATGTGCACACACACACACACACAAACACACGAGCACACACACACAGTCTTCCCAGACAGTCTCATACCACCCACTACCACCGTGTAATATACCAGTGGGTCTTTTCAGGAATAAGTTAGTTACAGAATATCCAGATGCATGTAGAATACATATTATTGTCAGTCAAGTAAAACAGGGAATCATTTCAGTTCTACTTATTGCATTTCTATCTACAAACGTTTTACAACACTGAAAACAAACACCTCCAAAAGGCAAAATATTTTAACACTCCAATATGAACACTTCGTGCCTCAGCAAGTGCTTTGGAAGCGCAACAAATAAGTTTATCGGCGATGCGGAAGATGACTCAAATGCACCTCATTTATCGAATGAACCCCCTTTTCACACCATAGGAAAAGGCAGTTTACACACGCTCGCCTCTCCTGCGCCTGACCATGAACTACGCTAACGTGGTTGAGATTAGGGTTCCAAATCACAGTATTGATAGACTCGGTAAAATGAGAGCGATTTAAATATCGATTGTCGATCTGCGGCCATTCTTTTCCCTCTTCTAAAAAACGGTATCAATGTGTGTGTGTGCGTGTGCTATTCATCTCCTCCTGTGAGCTCGAGCTCCCCGTTACACCGGGTTTCCATCTACCCCACCTGCGCGTGAGAATCAATATACTGAAAACACAGCCGGGAGAAAAATGCCTTATTAGGCTATTACAATTAAATAGGTAGGCTATATATAGCCTAAAGCAAAGCTCTAGTATAATGCACACACCGAGATAAAAATGTCCCATCCTACCTTACACACACATCTTCTGGTCGTTTTTACTGTTGCTACTCATCGATTTTCTCAATTTCATCTGATAACAATCACCACGTTGTGAGAGCACATGACAGCAACCAAACCTTTCATTGGCAAATACCCGTTTGATAGCCCTACCGAAACCAGAACAATCGCAGCCACTTCTCGATCAAACAGCCCGGCGGTAGCAAACGCATCTCTCACTCACTCACTCACTCACTCGCTCTCTCTCTTTACCCAGGAGGAGAAGGTGCAGTCTGCTGCTCCGTGCGTCACGTGGCTAATGGAGGGTGAGAAAAGGAGGAGAGGATGGGCGGGGCCGCTCTGCTGCGGCACCTTGGACAGCGCGATCACTGTCTGAAACACGATTAACGGAGAGGACCGAATACGGCGGGAACATCCGAGTCATTACCCTTCGCTATGATAATGACTGTCGGTGTGATGATAAAATAATTGCAAATATTCCAAGGTGATTAATGGTTAATCATGAATTAATCATTGATTATTACAGCGAGAAGTCTGAACCGGGAGAACATCCATGGTTCGAGATGGAAAACCGTGGGAGAAAAACGACAACCGTGTTTCTACATCACGATCCAGCAGCGATCCCCCCTCTACTTCTGCCATCAATTATCTCTCTCGCTTCTTTCTCTCCCAATCTTAAACTTGATCTCCATATGGACACCGTGAGAGGTGTGTATTTCCTGGGCTGTGCATCTGTTCCAGAGAGGGAATCCCCAGCTGAATCCTGTCCGTCAGAACGGTCTCTCTGGGTACCATACCACATCTGCTGCCCACTCTCTGGAGCAGCAAGATCTCAAAGTTCCCCTTAGAAATTCGACATATGGATGAACGTCAATAGTTGACGCATAAATTCCCGCCGTGGTTACAGGGTTGAAATACAAACAACTCAAAGGTTAACAGTTTAGGGATTAATTTCGAGTGGTTAAGGTAATGGCTGTGGTTTGGGGAACACTTAAAACAAAAATAATTAAAAGCAAGACTCATTTTCTCACAGCTTGGTGGTCTAAACAGCCGTTCTGACTCTGAACAGCAGTTTGTTTTAGATCCTACATCGACCTGATCACTAGGAAGTCTATTTCTAGTGATCAGGCTGCTCTGGAGCCTGCTGCTGCATGCACAGCTGCACACACATTGAATTGTGTTCCTATTGATGCTGTATTCACGCCATTGCCCTGCGGCCATTTTGATATGAGAATTCCTGGTGAACTAGTGGGCCAGGAAGTGGAAAGGCTGTTTTGACGGGTAATGAAATGTCTATGTGGCCACAGCCTTTTATAGACTCCCGATATTGTCTACCTCTCTTCCCCCTCTCTCCCTGGCTTCCTTCCATTCCTCCGCCCCTCTTCCTCTCCCTACTCCCCACTTCCTCTCCCCCTCTGTCCCTGGCACACCCTCCTTCCATTCCTCCACCCCTCTTCCTCTCCCTCCCTCCCTCCTTCTCTCTGACAGGCTGACAGTGAGAAGTAACCCCTGACTCTATGCCCACTCAGCAGAGAGAAGGTCAGGGCACACTGTTTGTGTATGTGTTATTGTGTGTGTGTGCGTGTGCGTGTCTATGTGCATATGTGTTTATGTGAACTGCCGGCTGAGAGAAAATACTGCCAAAAATAAAACTTCAGTTGTCAGCATACAGAGTGTGTGTTTGAGTGTGTGTGAGGGTGTGGATCTGTGTGTGTTAGAGTGTGTGTCTGTTGTCTGTGTATCTGTGTGTGTTAGGGTGAGTGTCTGTGTGTTACAGTGAGTGTCTGTGTGTTAGAGTGAGTAATCTGTGTGTGTTACAGTGCATGTCTGTGTGTGTTACAGGGAGTGTGTGTGTGTTACCGTGAGTGTCTGTGTGTTAGGAGTGAGTAATCTGTGTGTGTTACAGTGAGTGTCTGTGTGTTACAGTGAGTGTCTGTGTGTTACAGTGAGTGTCTGTGTGTGTTACAGTGAGTGTCTGTGTGTTACAGTGAGTGTCTGTGTGTTACAGGGAGTGTCTGTGTGTGTTACAGTGCATGTCTGTGTGTGTTACAGTGAGTGTCTGTGTGTTACAGTGAGTGTCTGTGTGTGTTACAATGAGTGTCTGTGTGTTACAGTGAGTGTCTGTGTTTGTTACAGTGAGTGTCTGTGTGTTACAGTGAGTGTCTGTGTGTTACAGTGAGTGTCTGTGTGTTACAGGGAGTGTCTGTGTGTGTTACAGTGCATGTCTGTGTGTGTTACAGGGAGTGTCTGTGTGTGTTACAGTGCATGTCTGTGTGTGTTACAGTGAGTGTCTGTGTGTTACAATGAGTGTCTGTGTGTTACAGTGAGTGTCTGTGTTTGTTACAGTGAGTGTCTGTGTGTTACAGTGAGTGTCTGTGTTTGTTACAGTGAGTTCCTGTGTGTGTGTGTGTTATAGTGTGTTACAGTGTGTGTGTGTGTTAGAGTGTGTGTGTGTGAATGCCTGGTGTTTAGCAGTGCTCTGGTCTATATGGGTCAGACAGACACTCCCACTCTCAAAGACTCAATGGGTCACAGAGGGATGGGGAGAGAGAGAGACAGAGAGAGAGAGAGAGAGGTGTGTGTGTGGTAGAGGTCATCCTTCTTCTACCTAACTCATTTATAATGATAATATGGCCCTGATATTAGAGAATGATTGCAAGTTCTAGGAGCAAATAACATTAAACACACACACACACAGGTATATATCTATTGTTCATTACAACCTTCTACAGACATTACTATTGATCACCTGACCAACAGATGGAGACTGACAGCAGAGCAGATGGACTTGTATGTGTGTCGGTGTGTCCTAATGGAAAGGCAACAGATTGATAGTTATAGTTCCTCAGGCCACTGAGCCACCTACAGGTATATATTCAGAACCAATCAAAAGTTTGGACACACCTACTCATTTAATGGCATTTCTTTATGTTTACTATTTTCTACATTGTAGAATAATGTTATAGAATAATAATAAGTGTTAAACAAATGAAAATATTTGTTTATATTTGGGATTCTTCAAATAGCCACCCTAATATGGAGTCATATTTTTTGTACCAGTTCAATAATTGCACACTTCAGGGAGAAGGGGAAGTGAATGAGTGCACACTCCAGGGAGAAGGGGAAGTGAATGAGTGCACACTTCAGGGAGAAGGGGAAGTGAATGAGTGCACACTTCAGCAAGAAGGTGAAGTGAATGAGTGCACACTTCAGCAAGAAGGGGAAGTGAATGAGTGCACACTTCAGCAAGAAGGAGAAGTGAATGAGTGCACACTTCAGGGAGAAGGGAAGTGAATGAGTGCACACTTCAGGGAGAAGGGGAAGTGAATGAGTGCACACTTCAGGGAGAAGGGGAAGTGAATGAGTGCACACTTCAGGGAGAAGGGAAGTGAATGAGTGCACACTTCAGGGAGAAGGGAAGTGAATGAGTGCACACTTCAGGGAGAAGGGGGGAATGGGTGCACACTTCAGCAAGAAGGGAAGTGAATGAGTGCACACTTCAGGGAGAAGGGGAACTGAATGAGTGCACACTTCAGGGAGAAGGGGAAGTGAATGGGTGCACACTTCAGCAAGAAGGTGAAGTGAATGAGTGCACACTTCAGCAAGAAGGGGAAGTGAATGAGTGCACACTTCAGGGAGAAGGGGAAGTGAATGAGTGCACACTTCAGGGAGAAGGGCTGTCTTGGCAAAAGAGAAGTGTAAATCTACAAGAAGTGCCCTATTTTGCTGTGTGTGTGTGTGTGTGCATGTGTGTGTGTGTAGGCTGATGAGTTGATGATACTATCACAGAGACGTAGCAGATCAAAGCGCTACCATGGTGACGCCAGCAGCACTCTGTTTAGCTACTCATTTAATTATCTTTATCTGTTCCGAACAAAGTGGCTGAAAGCACACTCTCTCTCTCTCTCTCTCTCTCTCTCTCTCTCTCTCACACACACACCTGTATCTTTATCTGTTCAAGGGTTAGGTAGTGGGCGTGTTGAAAGGAGAGGGTGTGTCAAAAGGATAGGTAGTGGGCGTGTTGAAAGGAGAGGGTGTGTCAAAAGGATAGGTGGTGGGCGTGTTGAAAGGAGAGGGTGTGTCAAAAGGATAGGTGGTGGGCGTGTTGAAAGGAGAGGGTGTGTCAAAAGGATAGGTAGTGGGCGTGTCAAAAGGGGAGGGTGTGTCAAAAGGATAGGTAGTGGGCGTGTTGAAAGGAGAGGGTGTGTCAAAAGGATAGGTAGTGGGCGTGTCAAAAGGAGAGGGTGTGTCAAAAGGATAGGTGGTGGGCGTGTTGAAAGGAGAGGGTGTGTCAAAAGGATAGGTAGTGGGCGTGTTGAAAGGAGAGGGTGTGTCAAAAGGATAGGTAGTGGGCGTGTCAAAAGGAGAGAGTGTGTCAAAAGGATAGGTAGTGGGCGTGTTGAAAGGGAGGGTGTGTCAAAAGGATAGGTAGTGGGCGTGTCAAAAAAGGATAGGTAGTGGGCGTGTCAAAAGGAGAGGGTGTGTCAAAAGGATAGGTAGTGGGCGTGTTGAAAGGAGAGGGTGTGTCAAAAGGATAGGTAGTGGGCGTGTTGAAAGGAGAGGTATGGCGTGTCCTCTCAAAAGGATAGGTCCTCTGTAGGGTATGTGTTGAAAGGATGTCCTCTGAGGTATGTCCTCTGCTATAGGGTATGTCCTCTGCTATAGGGTGTGTCCTCTGCTATAGGGTATGTCCTCTGCTATAGGGTATGTCCTCTGCTATAGGGTATGTCCTCTGCTATAGGGTATGTCCTCTGCTATAGGGTAGACAGTTTCGACTGAGCTGTGCTTTTTCCTCTATTTCTTACCATGTATCTATCCTACATTGAGCTACCATACCGCAAGACTTCGGACTTCTGTTTTTAAGCTAAAGGAAGAGTCATATTTTACTGTTAGTTTTTTCACTAATAATTGTACCTTTTCAGTTATAAAATTGACGATAACATGTTTTATTTAAAGTACTGATGATGCGTGTACTGTTTCTTCATGCGTCGTATGCGTGTGCTTACTGTGACTGTCACCCTGACACAAGGTAGCTACTTCCCATGCCGTTGCTGGACAGTAGTGCTTGTCAAGCAGGAGCTAAGGCCACTGTGTCCTGGTGCTGTTCACATTCCTGCCCTCCCCATTGAATAGACTGTATGTGCATGTATAAAGGTGACATCTAGATGGTTATCAATAGTAGTTATTTCTTGTGTAGATCGCTATCCTATTTGAAATAAAATCATGGGAAGGAAAAGAATTGTCCACGTTTGATTACCGCTGGTGACTATGATACCGAATAGGAAGCTTCCTACTGGGCATCACGATCAGGTCACCACGCATGTCCATACAACACCAGTGCACTGGTCACCGCTTATTGACTTGTCATGCAGCCCAATCAGCCACGCAAAAGAGGTCTTGAGTGCCAACAAATCTGCCCAATTAGCTGATTCGCTTTCATACACCCACTCCTTTCGACGCAGCCACTCGCCCATACTCCTATCGCCATATTGGCCTGCAGCGATCCATATTTGGAAATAGGCGGGGTTTATGACTTCGTGGCTGTGGTAACTAGTGACACTCACAGCCTTCTTTCTTCTCTTGCAGAGACCATTGTGATAGTCTCGCTGCCTACCTCTGAGTCCCTCCTCCTCTCTCCATCTGTCTCTAATCTATGTTACTCTTTCTCATCCCATCGCCAGGTTGCTAGGTAACTGTGGTCCTTTGATCTAAAAGAGCAGGATGACAGGCACACATAATTGTGATGAAACACACACACACACACACACACACACACACACACACACACACACACACACACACACACACACACACACACACACACACACACACACACACACACACACACACACATAACCTTCACATACCTTCATTCAAATTGCACCGTTGACACAAAACGATGAACACGAGGGAGGGGAAAAGAGAGGAGAGAAGGAGGGGGTACGGGAGAGAAGTAGAGGAAGAAAGAGATGGGTGGTTGGGAGATTGATGCAGCACTTTTTTCATATTGATACAGATTGCCCAGGGCCTGTATCCACAAAGCGTCTCCGAGTAGAAAATTGGTCATCAGTGCTGAGAATAGAGACGTTTTACTCCTACTCTTAAGGGTAAAAATAAAAGCTATGCATGAAGCCTCTTTAGTCATAGTCGACAGATATTTAGGAGACCTCATGAGCTGTCCTAACCCTTTAAAGAGTTACCAGCAGGTGTCTTGATAACAGAAAAATGCAGTGAGTCAATGGTTCCTGCGCCACATGCAATTGCTTTGGAGTTGTTCAAATAATGTTTTGGTATTTCTACATGATCCATAAATAATCACAGTATCTCTTGTGCCATTGACAATGATTTCACGAGGCCTATTTCACATGATGTTCCTAAATACTTATAACAACTATGCTAATTAAATGTTTTTCTTTCGATTATTTAATTAACTAAGTTATTTCAAGTTATCCCTTTGGAGTGCAATATCACGTTGTTAAAAAAATATTCCTAAATTGGGAATGCCCTAAAATTGGCCAAATTTAGACATCTTGGGCTTTTGTTAACTTTGATTGTGTTTGATGAAAATGATACACCTTTCAAACACTGTATGCAATGTCATTTGATACATTATCGGCAAGTGACTTGATCCCAACTGTGTGTTGATAACGGTAATATTGTCAAAATTCTGCTTTTAACAACCATCAGAATTGGTTAAGGCAACATTATATATCAATTGTTTTACCATTGCAACATTTGATGTAGTCACATCCACCGTGGTTGCCTGCTGTAGTGTTCGTAGCTGGCTATGCCTCATTGCAATTGGTTATTCCCTATCATTTGCAACAATGTCCATGAGCATCTTAACTATCTTTCCTTTGCGGTACCTCAAACTGTCGCGATTACCAGCTGAGAAACTTTCATGAATTGATTTGACTCCTGGCTCAGAGTTTGCCTGGGCAGTGTCTTAACATCATCCTAAAACCTACTCTGAGCTGAGACTTTTTGTTGTTGTCTTTTACCAGTTCTTCTCAGGATTCCTAGGACTTTTTCTGAGATGCTACATGGATATGGGCTCAGGTCTCCTCTGCCATCTGGTGGACCAGACATTCCATTGCTCTTCACATGTTATACTCCTGTTTTAGGGGAATCTGTACTCAACAAAAATATAAAACGCAACATGTAAAGTGTTGGTCCCATGTTTCATGAGATTAAATAAAAGTTGCCAGAAATGTTCCATATGCACAAAAAGTTTATTTCTCTCAAATTCTTTTGAAATTGTTGCATGTTGCATTTATATTGTTGTTCAGTACATTTGGTGTTGTTCCGGGATGGGATTGTTTAGACTACTTGATTTAAATCCTTACATAATCTAAATGTTATGATTATATTAAATTCATATTAAATGGGGCTCCCAAGTGGCGCAGCCGTAGAAGGCACTGCATCTCAGTGCTAGAGGCATCACTACAGACCCTGGTTCGATTCCAGGCTGTATCACAACTGGCCGTGATTGGGAGTCCCATAGGGCGGTGCTCAATTGGCCCAGATTCGTCCGGGTTAGGGTTTGGCCAAAGTAGGCCGTCATTGTAAATAAGAACAAATTCTTAATTGATTTCCTAGTTAAATAAAGGTCAAATGATTTTTTAATAATATTTCTTTCTTTCTTTGTTTTTCTTTCTTTTTTCACCTTTATTTAACCAGGTAGGCAAGTTGAGAACAAGTTCTCATTAACAACTGCGACCTGGCCAAGATAAAGCAAAGCAGTCCGACACAAACAACAACACAGAGTTACACATGGAATAAACAAACATGCAGTCAATAATACAATAGAAAAATAAGTCTATATACAATGTGAGCAAATGAGGTGAGATAAGGGAGGTAAAGGCAGCAAAAGGCCATGGTGGCGAAGTAAATACAATATAGCAAGTAAAACACTGGAATGGTAGATTTGCAGTGGAAGAATGTGCAAAGTAGAGATAGAAATAATGGGTTGCAAAGGAGCAAAATAAATAAATAAATACAGTAGGGGAGGAGGTAGCTGTTTGGGATAAATTATAGATGGGCTATCTATAGGTGCAGTAATCTGTGAGCTGCTCTGACCGCTGGTACTTAAAGCTAGTGAGGGAGATAAATGTTTCCAGTTTCAGAGATTTTTGTAGTTTGTTCCAGTCATTGGCAGCAGAGAACTGGAAGGAAAGGCGGCCAAAGGAAGAATTGGTTTTGGGGGTGACCAGAGAGATATACCTCCTGGAGCGCGTGCTACAGGTGGGTGCTGTTACGGTGACCAGCGAGCTGAGATAAGGGGGGACTTTACCTAGCAGGGTCTTGTAGATGACCTGGAGCCAGTGTGTTTGGTGACGAGTATGATAACAAAATGCATTATGGGTGGTCCTTTAAACAGTATACAGTGCATTCGGAAAGTATTTAGACCCCTTGACTTTTTCCACATTTTGTTACGTTAAAGCCTGATTCTAAAATAGTTTTGTCCCCCTCATCAATCTACACACAATACCCCATAATGACAAAGCAAAAATAGGTTTTTAGAAATGTTTGTAAATATATATATATATATATATATATAACAAAACCTGAAATATCACAACTTGACTGGTACGGTATATAATAGTTTTTTTCCCTCATCAATCTACACACAACACCCCATAATGACAATGAAAAAAACAGCTTTTTATAAAAACAAAAATGAAATATCACATTTACATAAGTATTCAGACCATTTACTCAGTACTTTGTTGAAGCACCTTTGGCAACAATTACAGCCTCAAATCTTCTTGGGTATGACACTACAAGCTTGGCACACCTGTATTTGGGGAGTTTCTCCTTATTCTTCTCAGCAGATCATATCAATCTCTGTCAGGTTAGATGGGGACTGTTGCTGCACAGCTATTTTCTGGTCTCTCCAGAAATGTTCAATTGGGTTCAAGTTCAGGCTCTGGCTGGGCCACTCAAGGACATTCAGAGACTTGTCCTGAAGCCACTCCTACGTTGCCTTGGCTGTGTGATTAGGGTCATTGTCCTGTTGGAATGTGAACCTTTGCCCCAGTCTGAGGTCCTGGGCGCTCTGGAGCACGTTTTCATCAAGGATCTCTCTGTACTTTGCCCGTTCATCTTTCGCTCGATCCTGACTAGTCTCCCAGTCCCTAAACAACATCCCCACAGCATGATGCTGCTACCACCATGCTTCACCGTAGGGATGGTGCCAGGTTTCCTCCAGATGGGAAGCTTGGCATTCAGGCCAAAGAGTTCAATCTTGGTTTCATCAGACCAGAGAATCGTGTTTCTCATGGTCTGTGTCTTTAGGTGCCTTTTGGCAAACTCCAAGCGGGCTGTCATGTGTCTTTTATTGAGGAGTGGCTTCTGTCTGGCCACACTACCATAAAGGTCTGATTGGTGGATTGCTGCAGAGATGGTTGTCCTTCTGGAAGGTTCTCCCATCACCACAGAGGAAATCTAGAGCTCTGTCAGAGTGCCATCGGGTTCTTGGTCACCTCCCTGACCAAGGCCCCCTTCTCCCCCAATTGCTGTTTGGCCGGGCAGCCAGCTCTAGGAAGAGTCTTGGTGGTTCCAAAATACGTCCATTTAAGTATGATGGAGGCCACTCTGTTCTTGGGGACCTTCAAATGTTGCAGAAATGTTTTGGTACCCTTCCCCAGATCTGTGCCTCGATACAATCCTGTCGACACAATCTAGCTCTATGGACAATTCCTTTGACCTCATGGCTTGGTTTTTGCTCTGACATGCAGTGTCAACTGTCTGACCTTATATAGACAGGCGTGTGCCTTTCCAAATTATGTCCAATCAGTTGAATTTACCACAGGTGAACTCCAAGTTGTAGAAACATCTCAAGGATGATCCATGAAACAGGATGCACCTGAGATCAATTTCGAGTCTCATAGCAAAGGGTCTGAATACTTATGTAAATAAGGTATTTCTGTTTTTTTTTAAATCATTATGGGGTATTGTGTGGAGATTTCATAGCAAAGGGTCTGAATACTTATGTAAATAAGGTATTTCTGTTTTTTTTCTTTCATTATGGGTTATTGTGTGGAGATTTCATAGCAAAGGGTCTGAATACTTATGTAAATAAGGTATTTCTGTTTTTTATCATTATGGGGTATTGTGTGGAGATTGCAGAGTTAAAAATGATAATAATACATTTTAGAATCAGGCTGTAACGTAACAAAATGTGGAAAAAGTCAAGGGGTCTAAATACTTTCCGAAATCACTGTAATTGTGCCCAAAGTGATGATGATCTTCAAATGTAATTAACTTGTTCATACACCCTACCATGTTTACAAGACAAGGTGCAATTATGATAACGTGATTTTCAAACAGATAAGGCCCAATTCCCACAACAGTGTGATTTGTTATTGAGTCTTATTTACATGATGAGACATCAGAGCACTGGAAAGAAAACAAGGGATGATGTTTGAGGACTCCATATTAGTGTTTCAAAATGACACTCATAGGATAAATGAAATTGCTTTGTGCACAGTGATGGGCAAATATAGCCCAGTATTTCTCCTTAGTCCAAGGACCTTACATGTTCTGTTTAAAGGGCAAAGTGGCTCTGAAGACAAAACTGCCAAATACTCCCATCTAAACGTGGAATCGATTCTCAATTGCGGTACGGTTCTAGAAACATAAATCCCTCTACTTTCATATCACATCAAAATAATTTCACAAATGGAAAATACACACTTACTGTACACTGATCTAACCAATTTTAACAAAGTTGCTGCCTACAGTATTTTTCAGTGGCAACACACATGTTTGTGGCCTCTGTCTTCCGTTTACACACAGGTGTAATTAGCACAGGTAGTCCACTCTGTCTTCCGTATTGTTTCTGTAAACAAGCACTGTAACATGGAAATATGGCCGTCTGGGAACCCTAATAAAGGTGTGTATTGTGATGAATGGGTTCATTCACACTGTCTACTTGTGCGAATACACTAGAGCATAGCAGCAGTTATGAACAGGGCCATTTAGCATATAGTCGCATGTCTTTGCTACTTGCCTTCGTCCAATGACTTTTATGTGTAATGGTTCTGAGAGTCATGATCAAGGGCTGGGGCTAATAGAGACCTCCTGCAAATAGAAAACATGAAAGATGCAATAGCAGAAATCGCTCCTCCATTTCCTGATTGCTAAAATTCGAATAGTTCCCCTAATTTTAGTTTATGTGACAAAACAAATACATGTCTCGAGAATCATCCAAACCTGTAAAAAGAAAAATATTTCCGTAACCAAAAATATTGTGTTTTCAGCTGTAAAAGATGCAAAAGTATAAGAAGCAAAAACGAAATTTAAGAGCGGGAAGCATAGAAATAACGTACATAGAACAGATCTACAGCTTCTTAGGCTTGCTGATGACAGATCTATAAAACATTTCTATGTGAATTTGGTCAGTCGTACAAAAAGTAAATATTTGCAGCTTTAAATTAAATCGAATCATGTTTTTACCTTTCGCTTACTTACCTATAATGCAGGCATCTTCGGTAGGCATTAAAATCGATTAAACGGTTGATAATCTTGTGTTGCAAGATCTTGTGTTGCAATACTGTCAAAATTACCTAGAAAGTGGTTTACACTAGATAGCACAGCCACAAAGTAGAAATTTGCGATATTATAAAAATGTATGAAAACAATAATGTACTTTTTGGTCTTAATTTAAGGTTAGGTTTAATCATACGGTTATTCGTGCGGTTACGGTTCAGATGTATTTAAATCAGATTTTAAGAAGATAAATTGAAGAAGTGGGTGGGGTTTATGACTTTGTGGCTGTGTTTAACGAGTGACGACCCTAGAAAGTTGACGATCATAGGCAATGTTTTCGACAGTGATGGAAAAGCCACTGCGCTGTAGCTGTTGCCAGAAGTAGATATAATTGCGACAGTAGGGGCAGTGTCGAAAGTGTTGTTAGGTAACGTTAGCTTGCTTGATGGAATAGCCGCCCAGCCACACACATTGGATAATGTTCGAATGTGAAGGTCCTTGCAACTCTTTAAAGACATCGATAGCGTGTCCGACATTATATTGTTTCCCATGCTGTTTTTTTTATTGATAAACAATTTCGGGTCAAGGAGCCTGTACGTCAGATGTGATGTCACTATTAGCAGCCTGTCTTTTAGCATTGTGGGACGTGTAATGTAAGCAGCAAACAACGGGGCTTGTTTGTAATGTATGTGTTTTCCAAATAGCAATCTAAACGGGTCGGGATATAAGTAGTTCAAAGGAAATTCCACATTTCGACATTGCGCGCAAATATAGGTCTTGTGTCATCAAAACAGTTTCGGGAGAGCAGTGTGTGTATACGTCTCTCTTGAGGAAGTGGGATGTGGCCAGACTGTATTAATGTTGCCGACCAAGATATGAAACTCATTGTAGCAGTGCTTTTGGAGCCTTGCTACATTTTAAATACTAGGTTAGACTTAGTGCTGAACGCGAGCCCATTTGACGAATTCGATGACACCCCTCGGTGCTCGAAATTGTGTTGGGGGTTGCTCAGATTACCAAACTGATATCAACATGTGAATTAAAGATTACCTATTTTATTTTATTGAAAGCCATTGAATTGTGAATGTCAACTCAACATCAGATAATGGACTCATCTTTAGCTTTGGGAAGACTGGAAATCAATAGACCCATGGTGAACCTGGGGACTTGTCTCTCCGGCTCGGTGAAGGAGAAGAACGCTCAGGGAGGATCGCAGGCGGCGCACCTGAACGGATGTGTTCCGCTCTCCCATCAGGTGGCCGGTCATAAGTATGGCGTTGATAAAGTAGGTCAGTGACTGGACTTATCAAATGTGTTTTCCTTTCGCCACGGTGCATGTTTATCCACTAGTGAGTGGCGTTTCATTGTGTAATCTTGGTCTGCATGGTGGAATAGCTCTCCTTTGGTTCAATAACAATACTTCAGAAAAGCTGACGGAAGTAGACTACACTGTCTTTCCGGGATAACTTATCTCCAGGACAAGAGTCCTGAGCAAGGAAGCCACTGTTATAGGTTTCATCATGTCAGTCAATAACAGAATAGAGCACCTGCTTGAAACCTTTTGTGTACTTGGGTTGATGCATGTAGTATCAGCTTTCTAACTATTGTAATGTAGGAACTGAAATCCAGGGTTGTAATCATTAGCCAAACAGTTAAAACTAGTTTCTATTGGACAAATTCAGGTAGGTCTCTCCCCGTTTTTCGTTTTGTTTGCTTCTGTTTTCTGTTTAAGAAATGTTTTGCAACCGAATCAGGGGGGGGGGGTTCATCACTTCTGATCGTCCACTTAGTTATAGCCTACAGCCTCACCAAGCAAATTGCCAGTGGCTATAACCTAAATCATGAAATAGGCTTTATAAAATGCAATGCTTGAAGTAGACTCCCTTAACTAAAACTGAACTCTCAAGAGTGGGAAAAACCAATGTATTATTTCTGGCCTGGGAGACGGTGACAGAGCACCAGTGTAAATGGGATTTAATCCTGGTTGTCTCTGCTAAGAGCTTTTCAGTTGAATCCTACACTCAGGTGGGAATAGGTGTCACATTTGTATTTAGGTCACATAAGACTCTTGATACAGCTGACCTCTGAGTTGATTACACGCTGACACTTGGGAGTGTTTATTTCCTACCATTTCACAATTTCAAGCGATTTCAGTTATAAGATTCAAGCTGCGCCCGAGGCAGTCAAACTCTGACATATCTCAGAGAGGAGTGTGGTCCACCTCTTTTTCCAACTCCTATCTTATATTAGAGCAGTCTCACACAGTGAGTGTATAGTGTCAGACTTTATAGGTTACTGGTGTTCAGGTGTTTTTCTATAAGATCCATAGTTTTATGACTTCATGTAAAACACAAGTTAACCTTTGCACTTCTCAGTTAGGTATTACAGGTGTCCGAATGGCAATCTGTTTGGCCCTGTCTGGGTTTGCAAAGGTACGGTGTATATTACTGTATACATTTTTGTAACTTTCAAATCTGATGAAATCTAGTGGCATTTTTGGGTACTTCAGATTATCCCAGGTGTCTGTAATTATCTCTGGCTCTCTGTGTGGCCTTATCACATGTAAAATAATCAAATAAGATGATTTTAAAATAAACAAATAGAATGACAAAGCTGTAAAACATTATCCTAAATATAAAACATCAACTTAGTGAATAGCAGTGATGTTTAATAAAAGGATATTTCTTGCGGAAACCCTCATATCTTTTTTATTTGACTGTCAATTTGTCTTTGTTGTAAATGTTTTGGCACCAAACTAGTGGCAGTTGTGAATAAAGTCAATAGTTGGAAGAGTGGCAGAGTTAATTCAAAATAATACCATTGTTGATTAGATGCTTTTTTCCTGAATTATGCTCTTTTTCTCTTGAACCATATGGCCTATCCACTGGAAACTCAGACAATATGAATTTATTTAAAAAGGGATTTATGTATAAATGACCTAGATTGCCATAGATGACCTGTTAAAAAGCAACATTACAGAAGATTGTGGTAACATTGGTAAATGACCAGTAGCTTTGCAAACCTAGCCCTGTCTGAATTCTTTAGAAATGTATCCTTCCTTTCTCTCTTGAAATATCTACAAATCTAACATGGTTGCACAGTTGTGAAAGCTAGGGCCCCCTCAGCCACATAGGCATGTCTGATAAGTAATTATTTAGTCGGAAGAGGAAGGATGTATTTTTGAATTATTCGAACTAGACCTTTGTGGCAACCAGTACTAGATCTTTACTAAGTGTCAGAATGACCCACAACTTTTGTTACAACAGGCATATTGCAACATCCTGATGGCACAGTACTCAAACAGCTCCAGCCCCCTCCCAGAGGTCCTAGAGAGATGCAGTTCTACAGCAAGGTAACCATCCACATACTTTGATGCTGGAAAAAATGAAGAAAAATGTGATGTTATCTGAAAGTACAACTATTTTTTACAGTACAGTATTCTCTATGAAATTACTCTCCCTTCTACACGAAGTCCGCAATAAGTCATCCCTTTAATGTCCACAAAATGTTTATGTACTCGGGAACAACATTCCCATGTCAGTTTGAGCAAAGTTTATGTTATGTTCAAGTTGATGTGTAGATTTAAATGAGTTAATAGAAAGTGAGTGAATAGTCCTAAAAACCCCTCTATCTTTCATTCTCCCTGAGTAGCTATTGAGGAAGCCTAGCAGGCAACACTGCACAGTAATGTAGTCCACGTCTTGACTAACTCACTGGGTACGGTCGGCACACTCTCTGCATATAAACCAGTGGGCTATCTGTTTATTGAAGGGCTTCTGAAAGGTGTTTGTCTCGACGTGTCCACTGCGACATTTAGCCAGAGGGTTATGAGGGTTTTTCACCGGAACCCGCTTACTCCCCTATTGTTATAGTGGACTACATGTCCACACGATGAAATGGTTGCTTTGGAAACACTCTCTTACAGAGGAATCATGTATTAGTAGTTCAACTTGGCTACTTCCACCATCATTTCATGGTAGTGAACTATAAAAGGGAAGGAAAATTATGTTTTTTATTGTACTATGCGTTACTTCTAATGAAAATAAATGAAGAAAAAGTTTTTATTCTCACAGACACCGGACAGTTGCAGTGAAATGTTTTTGTTGTACTGGATCAGCTATAGTATTGTAGCTGGAGTAAATTAGGGTTAAGTGCCTTGCTCATAGGCACACCGGCTGATTTTTCACATTGTCAGCTCGGGTTTTCGACCAGCGACCTTTCGGTTACTGGCCAAATGCTCTAACCGCTAGCCTAGGTGCCACCCCTACATGTGCCATGTTGGTTAAACAACACCCTAACCAAATAAGACACTGCCATTCCCACATAGAGATGGTGATTAGTTCCGTCACATGAGCTGATTTGCTTCTTCCAGATCTACGCTGAGGACTGTGGCGACCCATGCCTGTTGGACCTCCAGCGTCACCTCCCTAAATACTTTGGCACCTGGTCCTCGCCTGAATCTCCTAACGGTAAACTCCGGTCCATAAGAAATCATTAAACGTCCCTAGGACATTATTTCAGCATTACTTCAACATGTACCAGGGCCTGTATTCATAAAGGAACTCTGAGGCAGAAACTGATCCTAGGACAGCATTCAAAAATACACCGGCAGGAATGCGGTTTTAGCCACTTAGCATTCAGGATTAGACCCACCTGGTGTATAAATGTAAACAATCATGGCAGTGCTTTGCTACTAGAAGTACTGTATGGCTGTATGGCCGCCTCTTCTATCATTCTAGTGGCTAAATGTGTTGATTTTATATTTCTAAATCTCTATCGCCTCTCATGCCATGTTTCTGCGCCCTTTGATGACATCACAGAGCTGTACCTGAAACTGGAGGACGTGACTCGGCGGTTCCAGAAGCCTTGTATTATGGATGTCAAGATCGGCCAGAAAAGCTACGACCCCTACGCCTCCCAAGAGAAGCGGGACCAGCAGATCAAGAAGTACCCTCTCATGGAGGAGATTGGCTTCCTGCTTCTCGGAATGAGGGTGAGTCTTCCTCTTCAGCCTCATGAGTCCCTCCCACTGGGTTGAAAAGGGCTCTCCAACTGCTAATGTCATTTTATTGAGAGGGGCTATATGAGTGCTGGGTGGCAGTACCTTAGGGCTTATTTTGACTGATGAGTCTGTGGAGAGATGTCGTAAAGATATTTCTACTTTTCAATTTAAAGTACAGCTTGGCAACTCAGCATTCTTGCTCGGCAGCAATATTTACAGTAAATATCACAGTAACCATTAGCATCCTTTAACAAACTATTAATCAACTATGTGAGCAATTTCTCATCTAAACCAAGTTACACTCCTGAATAATGCAACTATTCACAAGTATGTGCAGACAATTGAGGGTTTATTTTCTCAAGACAATGGCACATAAAGCATTGCTGGGCTGGCTAACAACATATGCTTCATCAAGTAGCCTATCAAAAATGAACGAATACCGCTCATACAAATATAGAAGTTGTTTATTATACAGCGCTAGATAGAAAGCTAAACAAAGTAATTTCTGTATCTTCATATCATAAATCATTGGCTACTAGTTAATGATGAGCTACTTTAGTGTATTAAAGTTACCTTAGGACAAACCTGGCATCCATTGATCAATATCATGCAAATCATTACATGAGCTTAACATTGTTAGTTCACTGGGGAGTTCCTGATTGCTGTTCCAGCTTTCTGTTTCTGCTTGCTGTTGAATGACCGTGTTCTGAGATTCCCATAAAGCTTCGGGCAACAATTGCAGAGTAACCGCCTATTAGATAATCATTAGCGTTGACTTGGCATTAGTAACCATTAAGACTGTAACGGTAGGGTAAGGGCAGAATGCGAGGTTGTTTCTATATGAAGGGTTGTTTAGTTCTGATTTCCACTGTGTTCATTATATCAATCGTTTATTTGTGTCAAGGTTGAAAAATGAAGTTTAAAGAAAAACTGAGAGCTTTTGCCAGAGCTCAACTCCATTGACACTAAACAAACATATGAATGCAACATGTAAATTGTTAGTCCCATGTTTCATGAGCTGAAATAAAAGATCCCAGAAATGGATGGATTCAAAAAGCTTATTTCGCTCAAATTCTGTACACAAATGTGTTTACGTCCCTGTTATTGAGCATTTCTCCTTTGCCAAGAGAATCCATCCACCTGACAGGTGTGTCATATTAAGAAGCTGATTAAACAGCAGGTGCAGCTTGTCCTGGGGATGATAAAAGGCCATTCTAAAATGTGCAGTTTTTTTTGTCATACAACACAATGCACAGTGTGCAATTGGCATGTTGACTGCAGGAATGGCAACCCGAGCTGTTGCCAGAGGAATTGAATGTTAATTTCTCTACCATAAGCCACCTCTAACGTCATTTTAGAGAATTGGGCAGTGCGTCCAACCGGCCTCACAGACCACGTGTATGGTGTCGTGTGGGCGAGCGGTTTGCTGATGTCAACGTTGTGAACCGTGCCACATGGTGGGGTTATTGTAGGGGAAGGCATAAGCTTAACAAACACAATTGCATTTTATCAATGGCAATTTGAATACACAGAGATACCGTGATGAGATCCTGAGGCCCGTTGTTGTGCCAGTCATCCGCCTCCCATCGCCTCATGTTTCAGCATGATAATGCTGATAATACTTATTTTCCACCATAATTTGCAAATAAATTCATAAAAAATCCTACAATGTGATTTTCTGGATTTTTTTTCTCTCATTTTGTCTGTCATAGTTGAAGTGTACCTATGATGAAAATTACAGGCCTCTCTCATCTTTTTAAGTGGGAGAACTTGCACAATTGGTGGCTGACTAAATACTTTTTTGCCCCACTGTATGCACTCACCACTTTTCTGTTTGTAATTTTCTTTGCATTTTTTGAAACAAGTTATTTTTTTGCATTTCACTTCACCAATTTGGACTATATCATTTATGTATATTACAATGAATCCAAATAAAAATCCTTTTAAATTACAGGTTGTAATGCAACAATATAGGAAAAACGCCAAAGAGGATGAATACTTTTGCAAGGCACTGTACCCATAACATGATGCAGTCACCACTTTGCTTGAAAATATGGAGTGGTACTCGGTAATAGGTTGTATTGGATTTTCCCCAAACATAACACTTTGTATTTAGGACAAAATTAATTGCTTTGCCACATTGTTTGCAGTATTACTTTAGTGCCTTGTTGCAAACATGTTTTGGATATGTTTTATTCTGTTCCTTCTTTTCACTATGTGAATTAGGTTAGTATTGTGGAGTAATAACTACAATGTTTTTGATCCATCCTCAGTTTTCTCCTTTCAACTTGGAGATTTTGGCAATAAGGCCTTTTATGTACTTCCCCACCCAGTCACTGCAAAGATACAAGCGTTCTTCCTAACTCAGTTGCCGTAGAGGAAGGAAACTGCCAGGGACTTAACCATGAGGCAAATGGTGACTTTAAAACAGTTAGTTTGCCAAAATCCCAAAGTATCCTGTTAATGAGGCCCTTTATCTACTCCCCCAGAGTCAAATGAACTTGTGGATACCATTTATGTCTCCGTCTAGTATGAAGGACGTTTAAGGTAGTTTCATGAGCCAATGCTAACTAGCGTTAGCACAATGATTGGACGTCTATGGGTATCTGCTAGCATCCCAAAGTATCCATTTTAAACTCTGTTTTAAAGTCATCATTGGCCTCATAGTTAAATCCCTGAGTGGTTTCTTTCCTCTCCGGTAACTGAGTTAGGAAGGACGCCTGTATCTTTGCAGTGACTGGGTGTATTGATACACCATCCAAAGTGTAAATCATAACTTTACCATGCTGAAAGGGATATTCAATGTCTGCTTATTTTATTTTTACCCATCTACCAATAGGTGCTTTTTTTTACGATGCATTGGAAAATCTCCCTGGTCTTTGTGGTTGATTCTGTTTGAAATTCACTGCTCGACTGAGTGGCCGTACAATTATCTGAATGTGTGGGGTACAGAGATGAGGTAGTCATTCAAAAATGACTATTTGTGTGTGTTGTTATGTATGCTACACTGTTGGAACTAGGAACATAAGCATTTCTCTGCACCTGCGATTAACCTCTGCAAAATATGTGTACGCGACCAATAAAATTAGATTTTCATTTGATTGTTGTGTTTTTAGTGGACTAAGTATAGAGCAGCTTCCAGTCTTTGGCATCTGTTAAACTCTAAACATTTTCTTAAACTTTGTTAAACGATCAAATTCCATTCGCAAAGATTTCAATACAGCTGGACTGCCACATGCTCTATAGTTTTATTGAACATTTTAACCATATTTTTCAAAAGTCTCAAGCTTGAGACTGATACATTCTCGTAGACAGTTAAGCCGTGCTCAGTGTTTAGCCTCTATGGAGGTCAGTAATAGGAAGCCTCCATCCATCAGTAGAACAGCATGGAGCTAGCTTCTGACTGATCTCAGATCTGTTGACTAGGACCTCTCCTTTTATCCCAGTTACCATTATGCCGTCCTCTCCTCTGGCTTTTCCTCACAGATCTCTGAGGGTCATGGTGGTAACATGATAACTGGTCTTCTCCGTCAGTCCCACGCTGTGGAGTATAAACAGTGAGCATGCTTCAGTTAGGCTACATGGTCTGTTTGTCTCATTGGAATACGAACGGTACAGCACAAACTCTATTCGACCAGCAAATAAATGATCCGGTGATGTTGAGGACCACCGGTTTAGTTTTCACTTCAGGAGTATATATATATTGCTAGTTATGGCCTAGGATCTGCACTAAGCTCAGCCATACCATGCTGTTTGTCTACTCACCCACCTCACCACTCATCTTACTAGTTAACATGGTGTGTTTCTCAGTTATGCATAATGTCATCTTGGAATGCTCTGCCACCAGAGGTTACTCAGGCAAAAAACAAGTTTAGCTTTAAAAAAACTAAAAAACATTTAAACATCTTGTACCTCTTTGTAAAGATCCAATTTAACTGCATATAAGATCAGTCTGTAAAAGTATTTTTGTCGTCTGTCTTTCCAATATATGACTCTTATGACCTTTTTTTTCATGTTAAAATGATAAATTATTATTTATTGTCCTTGTCTATGACTGTTCTGTACTTTGTCATATGTTTGTATGTTTTATGTGGACCCCAGGAAGAGTAGCTGCTGCATGTGCAGTAGCTAATGGGGATCCTAATGAACTAAACTAGTAAGTGAATAAGATCCATTATAAACTGGGTGGTTTGAGCCCTGAATGCTGATTTAGCTGAAAGCCATGGTATCTCAGACCATATACCATGGGTATGACAAAACATGTATTGTTACTGCTCTAACTATGTTGGTAACCAGTATATAATGGCAATAAGGCACCTCGGGGGCTTGTGGTATATGGCCAATATACCACGGCTAAGGACTGTATCCAGGCACTCTGTTGTCGTCCTTAAGAACAACCCTTAGCCATGGTATATTGGCCATATACCACACCCCCTCAGGCCTTATTTATTTATTTTTATTTATTTTACCTTTATTTAACCAGGTAGGCAAGTTGAGAACAAGTTCTCATTTACAACTGCGACCTGGCCAAGATAGAGCAAAGCAGTTTGACAGATACAACAACACAGAGTTACACATGGAATAAAACAAACATACAGTCAATAATACTGGAGAAACAAGTCTATATACGATGTGAGCAAATGAGGTGAGATAAGGGAGGTAAAGGCAAAAAAGGCCATGGTGGCAAAGTAAATACAATATAGCAAGTAAAACACTGGAATGGTAGATTTGCAATGGAAGAATGTGCAAAGTAGAAATAAAAATAATGGGGTACAAAGGAGCAAAATAAATAAATAAATTAAATACAGTAGGGAAAGAGGTAGTTGTTTGGGCTAAATTATAGGTGGGCTATGTACAGGTGCAGTAATCTGTGAGCTGCTCTGACAGTTGGTGCTTAAAGCTAGTGAGGGAGATAAGTGTTTCCAGTTTCAGAGATTTTTGTAGTTCGTTCCAGTCATTGGCAGCAGAGAACTGGAAGGAGAGGCGGCCAAAGAAAGAATTGGTTTTGGGGGTGACTAGAGAGATATACCTGCTGGAGCATGTGCTACAGGTGGGAGATGCTATGGTGACCAGCGAGCTGAGATAAGGGGGGACTTTACCTAGCAGGGTCTTGTATGACATGGATGACATGGAGCCAGTGGGTTTGGTGACGAGTATGAAGCGAGGGCCAGCCAACGAGAGCGTACAGGTCGCAATGGTGGGTAGTATATGGGGCTTTGGTGACAAAACGGATTGCACTGTGATAGACTGCATCCAATTTGTTGAGTAGGGTATTGGAGGCTATTTTGTAAATGACATCGCCAAAGTCGAGGATTGGTAGGATGGTCAGTTTTACAAAGGTATGTTTGGCAGCATGAGTGAAGGATGCTTTGTTGCGAAATAGGAAGCCAATTCTAGATTTAACTTTGGATTGGAGATGTTTGATATGGGTCTGGAAGGAGAGTTTACAGTCTAACCAGACACCTAAGTATTTGTAGTTGTCCACGTATTCTAAGTCAGAGCCGTGCAGAGTAGTGATGTTGGACAGGCGGGTAGGTGCAGGTAGCGATCGGTTGAAGAGCATGCATTTAGTTTTACTTGTATTTAAGAGCAATTGGAGGCCACGGAAGGAGAGTTGTATGGCATTGAAGCTTGCCTGGAGGGTTGTTAACACAGTGTCTAAAGAAGGGCCAGAAGTATACAGAATGGTGTCGTCTGCGTAGAGGTGGATCAGAGACTCACCAGCAGCAAGAGCGACCTCATTGATGTATACAGAGAAGAGAGTCGGTCCAAGAATTGAACCCTGTGGCACCCCCATAGAGACTGCCAGAGGTCCGGACAGCAGTCCCTCCGATTTGACACACTGAACTCTATCACAGAAGTAGTTGGTGAACCAGGCGAGGCAATCATTTGAGAAACCAAGGCTGTCGAGTCTGCCGATGAGGATGTGGTGATTGACAGAGTCGAAAGCCTTGGCCAGATCAATGAATACGGCTGATATACCAGATTGCATAGCAGAGAAGGTATGGTGAGATTCGAAATGGTCGGTAATCTGTTTGTTGACTTGGCTTTCGAAGACCTTAGAAAGGCCCAGGCTTTGTAAGAATGCATACCTCCTGCAGTACGAGTCATTCACTGACATACTCTGTAGTCAATGAGCATCTGAGGAGCAGGGTTTGTAGTTTTCCCAGGGGGGGGGCAAAGGCTTTTTGGCTCGGAGCATGGAAAAATCTGCTTGTCTGCAGTGTGTGACCACAGGGTGATGAGACTCATTACTGATAATGATGTTCCTGATTGCAGTGATAGAGGCAGGAATCCCTCTGGTAAATAGTTCTGCTCCTCTCAGCATGGACATGGAATTAATGTGTCCTCAGACTGAGTTCTACTCGCGTTGCTATTAATATCACAGAAACAAGTACTGTACATTATGTCACATTACAGTGGGGTCTGGAATTATAGGATCCCTTGATAAAGATGAGCAAAAAGACTAAATACAAATACTGAGCTATATAGTATGCTCAAAAACATTTACAATAATTTTATGCTAATACAATTGCTCAGAATAAGAGATTTTGTTTAACAAGTAATGCAAAATATATATATTTTTTTCTTTAAAAAATAGATATATGCAAATGTAGCAAATCCATCAATGATTTGTTTTTGTAAAATAAAATCATCATTGTATTTTTTTGGTCAACTTTTTTTAAAGAGATCCAATAATTCCTGCCCCCCTGTATGTGTGTGTTGTTTTGAGCAGTTTGTGTTTATACATCATTTCTCCAGCAGAGGGCATATTCCACCCTATCATGGAGAGGCCACGTTGAGTTGAACGTTTATATAGAGACTCATCTCCTTTCGAAGTTGTGCAGCTTTGCTTTTTAGTGAAAACAGGCCTATGTACTGCATCTGTTTCTTCCCGTTTATGTTAATTCTTCTATTTTTCTAACCCTCCAGGTGTACAAGGTCAACTCTGACGAATATCACTCGTATGATCAACATTACGGGCGAGGCCTTCTCAAGGACACCATCAAAGATGGTGAGCTCGTAAAACAATAATACTCCTGTCACAAAATACACATTATATCCTTCTGTCTATATCAATAGGTGGCCCGCGGGGCAAATTCGGGCACGTGTGTGATTTTGATTTGGGCACTAAGTAAAAATAAAAAAAGTGTATGTATGTGTGTATATTTATATATATTTTATAAATATTTTTTATATATACACACACACACACAGTACCAGTCAAAAGTTTGGACACACCTACTCAGTCAAGGGGTTTTCTTTATTTTTACTCTTTTCTACATTTTAGAATAATAGTGAAGACAAACTATGAAATAACACATATGGAGTCATGTAGTAACCAAAAAAGTTTTAAACAAATCAAAATATATTTTAGATTCTTCAAAGTAGCCACCCTTTACCTTGATGACAGCCTTGCATTCTCTCAGCCAGCTTCATGAGGAATGCTTTTCCAACAGTCTTGAAGGAGTTCCCAAATGCTGAGCACTTGTTGGCTGCTTTTCCTTCACTCTGCGGTCCAACTCATCCCAAATCATTTGGGTTGAGGTCAGGTGATTTGTGGAGGCCAGGTCATCTGATGCAGCACTCAATCACTCTCTCTCTCTCTTGGTTAAATAGCCCTTACACAACCTGGAGGTGTGTTGGGTCATTGTCCTGTTGAAAAACAAATGATAGTCCCACTAAGTGCAAATCAGATGGGATGGTGTGTCACTGCAAAATGCTGTTTTAGCCATGCTGGTTAAGTGTGCCTTGAATTCTAAATAAATCAGACAGTCACCAGCCAAGCACCATCACACCTCCATCATGCTTCACGGTGGGAACCACACATGTGGCGACCATCCGTTCACCTACTCCGCGTCTCACAAAGACACAGCGGTTGAAACTACAAACTATCAGACCAAAGGACAGATTTCCACCGGTCTAATGTCCAATGCTTGCGTTTCTTGGCACAAGCAAGTCTCTTCTTCTTATTGGTGTCCTGTAGTTGTGGTTTCTTTGCAGCAGTTCGACCATGACGGCCTGATTCATGCATTCTCCCCTGAACAGGGGATGTGTCTGTTACTTGAACTTTGTGAAGCATTTATTTGGGCTGCAATTTCTGAGGCTGGTAACTAATGAACTTATTCTCTGCAGCAGAGGTAACTCTGGGTCTTCCTTTCCTGTGGCATTCCTCATGAGAGCCAGTTTATCATAGCGCTTGATGGTTTTTGCGACTGCACTTGAAGAAACTTTCAAAGTTCTTGACAATTTCCAGATTGACTGACCTTCATGTCTTAAAGTAATGATGGCCTGTCATTTCTCTTTGCTTATTTGAACTGTTCTTGCCATAATATGGACTTGGCCTTATACCAAATAGGGCTATCTTCTGTATACCACTCCTACCATGTCACAACACAACTGATTGGCTCAAACGCATTAAGAAGGAAAGAAATTCCACAAATTAACTTTTAACAAGGCACACCTGTTAATTGAATTGCATTCCAGGTGACTACTTCATGAAGCTGGTTGAGAGAATGCCAAGTGTGCAAAGCTGTCATCAAGGCAAAGGGTGGTTTGAAGAATCTCAAATATATCAAATATATTTTGATTTAACAGGTTTTTTTTGTTACTACATGATTCCAAATGTCATTTCAAAGATTTTATGTATTTTATTCTACAATGTAGAAAATAGTGAAAATAAATAAAAACCGTTGAATGAGTAGGTGTGTCCAAATATTTGACTGGTACTGCATATCATTTTCCTTGTCAGACATAAGACTGTAAAATCACCAGGAAATCAGCTCAGTGATTTTAATTTAGGAAATCTGTTCCCAAGTATTCCCACACTTAGTTGGAGGCATATGTGATCGTATCCCAATGTAATCAAGGTTTGTAATGATTCTGTTTTTGTCTAATACTATCTCTGTTTGGGATTCTTGCGGTCAATGTGCAGTGTACTATTTCTTTTAAAACCATGCTCTGGCCCCCCGATCATCCGCTCAAAAATTGTCCAACAGTTAAATGTAATTGGAGACACCTGGTGTAGGTTGTAGTCACTAGCTAAACTTGCTCTCAATTGAGAAAAAGCTTCAGGCATCATCTATTTCTTATCAGTAAACATTGGATTCCTCAACAACAACAATTTCCTTTCCCGTTCCTCTCCCAGGTTTATCCAAATTCTTCTCTAATGGGAGGAGTCTGAGAAAAGATGCCATTGCTGCCAGTATCCTGAAGGTCCAGAACATCCTGCGATGGTTCGAGGGCCAGAGCCAGTTAACCTTCTACGCCAGCTCTCTGTTGTTTGTATACGAGGGCCTGCCCCCTCCCAGCCCTGAGGGCCATGTCTTCAGGGGCCCCCCAGAGAAGTCTGCCGCTGATGCCTGCTGCGAGCCCAATGAAGAAGTGTTGGAATACAACAACAACATCCAGGTTGCCATGCCGCTTGACTACAGCCTGTCCACCATGTATGCCATGTACAAGAAGGGCTGCACCCGGGGTCACCATGGCAATGCCACCGGAGCCATCACGACAGGCCCCAACCCCCAGGAGGACAACAGCACGTGGAAGTGCTCAGGTCTGGTGTCAGCAGCACAACCCAATGGCAACGGTATCAAAGCCCAACTGGAAGAGGCTGGGGTGGGGGAGGGAGGCCGGGGGGAACCGCATCCAGAGCAGAGGGCCAGCGAAGTGGAGGTGAGGATGATTGACTTTGCCCACGTCTTCCCCAGTGAGAGCCAGGACCGAGGCTACATCTATGGCCTGAAACACTTGCTGGAGGTGCTGCAGCAGATCCTCCACCAATAACCTTCCCTCTTCAGTGGTGTCTCTGCCTGTCCATTGGTTAAGTGTACCCATCTGTGTTTTACTGTGTGAATGGAGGAGTTGTAGCGCCCCCAGTCTCTCTTCCCCTCGCCCTGTGACTCTCTGCACTATATGCACTATATCGATGAAGTCATTTCTCCATAACTCTTTGTCCGATGTATGTGCTTCTTGATTTTTAACCACTGTTAACAGGTATCTAACTCAGGTAAATGACTGTAACCTTTACTCACAGGATCATCTCTAAAGAGTACCCTTGATTTGTTGGCTTGCCGATCATATGTTCTATGTTTTTATATAATTTTGCTCAAGTCTTCTTTTCAGATCTCAGATTTCACATCCTTTTGTCTTAAATTTTCCCAGAACATTGACAGAATGATGAACATTTTATCCAAGTTATTATACTCATACAGTACAGATTAAGTACTTTTAGCATTGCTGTTCTCTATATATTTTGCTGACAAATTGCCTGTTCTTCTTAAAACCAGTGTCCTTGTAGTGCTACTTTTTAAATGCTGTTACCCAGAACAAACAAGAAAAAAACAGAAGAAAAAAAATCTTGCATAATTGCATCAGATGGTCATTTAGGTTCTGGGAGGAGATGTTAAGAGAAAGATAATAATGTGACTTGCGAGGTCCCCCCCCCACACACACACACACACACAAATGGAAACTCTGCAAGTTTCAGGCAAGTCTATAGGCCAAATGTCCCTGCAATTTGAAAGATGCGAGCACCTGCGAAATGGTGATTTGTCCAAGTGAGAAATCAGTGTACCAGAACAAAGCTCCTCGTTAGTCGTCACATCCCACATCTGTCCACGACAGATTAAGGTGACATGGATTGTCCTCCCTCTGCCCACTCGACACTGTGTCGTGGTCTGTTTTAATTGTAAAGAAATGCAATACGCTACTCTGATAATGAACTAACAAACTGACCAGAGAGAGATTGAGTTTGTTGATCTAGTGATTCATGTTAGAATGCCAAAGTACTGGTGGTTTTCGGAGAGAGGGCAAGGTGTGGCTAGTGTTCTAAACTTGAAGGCCTGGAAGTGAATTAGATCTTTGTGGTGCTGTCAGTGCCCTGACAGTGCTTCCACAGTGTGATCTCCCTATCAAGATGGTGTCTTTTTTTTTGGGTGGAGAGAAATGTTTTCCATTTGCTTCTTCTTAACCATGATAGCTATAGAATGTCTATGATTTTATTTTTTTAACAAAGATATGCATATATTTTCAAAGATATGCAGACAATGCTCCATTTCTGTGTTTGATTTGAAACTAATACCAAAAGACACAAAATAATTTGGGATGATACTCTAATCTTGACAATTTAGTACATATTTGAAATGGTAAAGAGGAAGAACCTTTATGAGAAATGTTTACAGTCTTTTGAAGATATTTCACGGTTGTTATCACTGACTTGTTTCTTTTTACTCCATGTTCATTTCAGACATTTATCATTCTGGCAGCTTTTACATTGTTACTCATAATGTCTTTGTTATGGTTCCAACTCCTTAGCAAGCGACCAGCTTCAGCATTTTGCACCCGGGCATTGTTTGTTTTAGCAAAATTCTCTAAATTGTAGATACTGATTCACATTACAGTAACTCTCATCTTCATGAAGTACTCATAAACAACCTATAAGCACTTTAAATTCAACATGTCATAACATATAGGCTTATGCTAATTTCGTGTTTATAGATGTGCTATGAGTGGTCTGTGTATATGGAAGTACAGTAGTGCAAATCGTTCCAGAATAAGGTACCTCTGAGATGGTTGTTTACAGTTGACATCCTCTGCAGCTCCTTTAGATGTTGTGGTTGTGATGCATTTTACTCTGTACGAGGACTGTACATTACATCTTGGTACAGTCAATTATGAGTTGTTCTACAATGATCTGTGATCTTGTTTACACACCAGTTCTATTTTAAGGGTAAACCTGTGTCTTTTGAATAGTTAATGGACAGGAAGTTAACAAATGTTTGTTTTGTATTTGCTTAAGTCTGCTGTTCTTTCTTTTTTTGTTTTGTTCAATAATGCACTGAAAAACAAATGAATATAGCCAATGTATAAAATCTGTTCCTTTGCTGTGAACTAACCAATGACTTTCCCTGTGTGGAAAAGTTGTGTAAGTTGTTTTCTATAATACCTGATAGAAATGTGGCAAGACTGGATTTTGTCTTTAGACTTCAGCCAATCAGAAGTGAGAATGTTGTTGTCAATTTCTCTGTTTTGCAAACACTTAAACCCTTCTTTTTTTGTTGCAAACTGTAGCTTAGTAATCAAATATTTGATTAGTGGAATCAGATTATTTTCCTGCTTGTAATTATTGTTCTGGACCCTTATTTACAAAGAGTCTCAGTGTGCTGATATTGGATCAGTTTTGCCTAAGATTTGCATAATGAATAACATATGGACAGGGGGGCTGGTCCTAGATCAGCACTCCTACTGAGACACTTTGTAAATACGAGCCCTGGGTTTCATGCTTCTTCCTGTGGTCTGGAATAATATGCATTAGTGTCGGTGCTGTCATAATGTTCTCTATGGAAATACCCCATGTATCCTCTCCTCCTCATTGACTCTGCTGTCTGTCCGTCCTGAGGGAAAGCCGATCAGTTCTGACGTATACAGTAACATGAAATGCAGGGGAAATGATGACGTATCTACTGTTTCTCTCATATCGGATTGAAATTGATGACTAATTACTACTTTTGTAAATGACCTATATTAATATGTATTATATGTAGATGGATTCAATAATGGCTGTATATTTGGCAGATGAATATTATTACTAATAAAATGTATTCCCAATGAACATCTGGTTGTTTTACCTTGTAGTCTTTGAATCAATGCATTTTCTCCTCACTCCCATTTTTCATTTACGTGCAGATGAAATAAAGACATGACTTACAGTATAACGTGAGTGCTGAAAAGAGTTGTTGACGAGAGGTTTTGTCGCGTCACTAGCTCATCTAGCCCATTTTTAGTTACTGATCTCACCTTGTCCTCTCTATAGCTACCATATCATCTCAATGTAGCACTTCTGTGGTTTCAGCACCATTAAAAAAATACATTTTTTAAAAGACATGCAGTTACACGAATGAGCCAGTATACAATAGGGCCGTGAATGTGACAGAGGTAGCCTACCGCCTGGGGAGTTGGTGCTACTGAAGGCTTAGTAGTATTGCAGCATGTTGGGGGCCCAGAGGTGTGCCATGTTTCCTTTCAACGGCCTGGTGTCTTTCCACTGGGGGTTAAGGAGAACGACGGGAGGATAGAAGGTGAGACCTTCAACAGCATCTGGCTCTTAGCCCTGGGAGGACAGGAGTGACACACGGCCTGCTTGATGTCACCACAGCCCCGCCACACGGCACGCAACCCCAGAGCAATGACAAGATCTCTCCCTCTCTGTTCACTGAGCAGAGATGTACCAGTCCAAGACACATTATGCTTGGAAGTCAGGCGCTGCCAGAACAGACAGCACAGACAGTAAGACTGTTTGAGGTAGAATAGTTGAACCCAATGGTTGTAACAGGCAATACTGTGGCTCATAGTCATCAAGACATGATTTGAAACGGATTCTCACAGATGAGTTGGTCTGAAATGCATCAGGAAACACCGGAGAGCTGTGTAGGAGCGGTGTGGTGAGAGGACTTGTGTGGACCGGGCCTGTGGCTGCTGCTGCCCATATGGTCACCGTCTGCAGGTTCTGCCTGCCTGCTGAGATTGAGCTATTTATGAGGAGCAGAGATTAAGATTAATATTTCACCTTACCACAGTTTCATTTGGCCTTCGATGCTCGTGGGCACGTCACATTGTATCATGTGTCACAAACGGACAACGTTGACATATTGAAAACGGATAAGAGTCACATAAGAGTAAGCTAAAATACAGTTGCTATGTAATATTTTTGAATCTGTTTATTGTTCATTCTTGCTGTGTGTACCTTTTGGTGGCGCTGCAATATACATTTTCCACATGAAGTCAGCTATTGTTCTTTAATTCCCCCGCAAGGTGTTTGATCATTAGATTTACCCATCAAAACATTTCATCAGTTTATGTTGCTGTAGGCGGCCTTGAATGGCATTGCATCATAGGTCTTGTCTTCAAGTTGTTTCCCAGACCAGGACGATTACAGTTAAGTACTCGCATTCAGTCAGAAGAAACAACCCTCTGGGCACACACTGGTTGAATCAACATTTTCTTACACGTCATTTCAATGAAATGAAATGACGTTGAATAGACGTTGATTTGACATCTGTTCCCAGCTTTTAGGGAGAAAACACCATAGTTATACTTAAGCCAATCAACATTCAGGGCGCCAACCACCCAGGTTATACAGACAGTTAACTGCTTCCGCCATTCAGACGAGATGCTATGGCAATGTTAATTGTAGCTTAGTGCAGGAATCATCCATTAGATTCAGCCGTGGACGATTATTTCTTGAGTGGTTGGTCAGGAGACCGGAACATAATTACAAATCATTTGTAGATGGCAAATTGACCGCAAGAAGCCCAAACAGATTAAAGATAATCATTTCAAACATTGCTTACATTTGTACACGAACACGTCTCTCTATTATATGTGGGAATACATGGGAACAGATTTCTAAAATGTAAATCACTTGGAGCTGATTTCCTGGGGGGTTTCACAGTCTTTTTTATGTCCAACAATGAAAATTGCAAGCCGCCAGTTGGAGAACCCTTGGCCGTGTGCATTTCCGTTAGACACATTTGTCTATACAAAGTATACACATGGCAAGAGCTGTATTCAGAGTCCAGACTGGACACTTTTTTGTTCCTTCTGCCAAACAGTTATGATAACGACTGGGTACACGTAGAATGTTTATATGCTGTCTGGAAATGATACAAATATTCAGATTCGGATAGATATAGTGTCCTGGGGACCCCGTACAGTAGTCCATACCTGCTGTCCATATCTTGAGGCAGGAGTTAGTTGCTCTGTAGAGTGTATTCACTTGATGGCGCCAAAACACCTGAAACCAGAGCAAACGTACAGTTACAGTATCAATCACCCCTAAAGTAGTGTATTAGTTTAGTTAGTGCCAGTGGAAGATGTTAATACCCACAATAAGTTTTTTAAATGCAGATGGATGGTGGTGTGCAGTCTCAATGGCCTATTCACAACCTAACTGATAGCACAGACAGGCTTGAAGAATGCACATGTTAGAATCCTAATGCTGTCTCTCTGTAAATAAGATCTGTACTGTTGGGGAATGACTCCATCTACTGCAAGCCTCTGGCTAAAAGGAGAGCAAGGAATGCATATGATATGGGTTAGAATTCCACTGTGGGGGGAATATACTTTTTTTCCTCTGCTCCTAGTAGGCAAGCCTTTTAATTTACTCAGTGTGCCCTCTGAGCCCCCAAGAATGACATTTGACAAATACGTCTCGCACCGAGCTGACAGCTCTCATGTAGGAATGATTCTGTCAGACTGAATTGAAAGATTCAGAATTATGGAGGCCGTCTGCTACCTGCATCCCTCTCAGACGCGGGTCTCCAGGGGACCATTACTGCCAGTGACTTTGTACAATATCCCGACTCCCTTCCTTCGCCTTCAAAATGTGTTTATAAACAGGCTCAGGAATTGAATTTCTTAAATGTGTATTATGTTGTTTGTGTTTTGTGCGAGACCTTGAATATTCATGGAGGGAACAAACGCAGCAGTCCAATTACTGGCTCTGTGTCTGTCTGTGTCTGGAAAGGTAGTGGGGGAGATCTGACAATGTGAACTGAACTGCTGGAGGGGACAGTAGTGTTGTGTTAGCCTAGCTCCATTAAAATTGAAATCTCTAAAACACCCCAACAAAATAATAATAGTGAGTGAATACACATGTTCAATGAGTCTGGGTAGATTAGCATCAAGTAATGGTGTAAAATGTCTAATTAAAGTCATACTTAACATAAAGTCAGTGTTTGGACAGATTGTCTCTCCCCATCTACGCGGCTCGTCATTAGTTACAATAACCACAAAGTCATAACCCCCTGCCCATTTCTACAATGTATCTTCTTAAAATGTGATTTTAAACTTAGCCCTAACCTTAACCACACGGCTAACCTTATTCATAACCTTAAATTAAGCAAACGTTTGTTTTCATTTTCCACAATACAGACAATTTTGACTTTGTGGCTGTGCTTTCTTGTGGAAACCATCTTACCTGCCAATGTTTTTGGAAGGCAACCTCTGGATTTTTACGTGTTTATGATGAAAACCAACATGAAAATCCAGAAGAGTCAGTGCTATCAGCCTGGTCTCATAGACAAGACGTAACATAGTAAACTAAATCCGGACACCAAAAATTAGTATGATATGTTACACTTGGTATGGTTACATAAGACATTTGGTAACGTAAGGCAAAAACAAAAATATGGTGGTTGGTTGGGCATATAACGCGAATGTCTAGCAACCCAAAGGTTGCGAGTTTGAATCTCATATTTAGCATTTTAGCTAATTAGCAACTTTTCAACTACTTACTACTTTTGAGCTAATTTGCAGCTACTTAGCATGTTAGTTAACCCTTCCCCTAACCTCAACCCTTTTAGCTAACCTTCCCCTAATCCTAACCCTAACCTTAAGCATAACCCATAAAAATATGTTGCTCTGCCCCTGAGCAAGGCAGTTAACCCACTGTTCCCCAGGCGCCGATGTCCACTCAAGGCAGCCCCCTTGATCGGACAGCGACCAGTGCACAGACATGACACTGGGACAGAAACAATAACACCTTGGGAAGGAACAAAGGGAGTGACATATATAGGGCAGGTAATCAGGGTGGACGCACAGGTGTGTGTAACGATGGTGACAGGTGTGCGCCATAATGAGCAGCCTGAGAGGGAGCACACGGGATCACTTTAGAAAATAAGGGATTTACATTCCTCAGCATTCAAATGTGATCTAATTTGCAGCTCATCATTAATGTGAATTTTGTTGCAAAATAGGAAAACAGTAAAAACAAACATCTCAGTAGATGGTCTCCGCTTCATTTACTCTTTATGGGAGAGTTTTGGTTATCAAAATGAATGTCCTCCGTAGTAATTCCCTGTTTTCAATGCTTCCTCTTCCTGCCCCAACTTCATTCTTTAAGGTGAGAAATTTCATTTGGAATGGGAAAAGTCCTAGAATTAGCATCTCTACTTTACCACAGCCCCCCAAAAAAGTTTGGAGGGCTCTCTGTACCCAAAATTAAACTCTATTATTGGGCATTTCAGCTGAGGTCACTATTTGGCTTGACTCTTCATCTGATGTGCCTTGGTGGAAAATAGAGGAGGCCAAGTCTCACCCAATTAGAATTCAGGACCTTCTGGGATAAAGAAAAAAACGGCCTCATCTTTTATGGGCTTTATTCTTTAAAAAAAATGCGTTGACTGTTTGGTACCAAATCAATAATTTTCTGGGCACAACTGGCCCAGATCCCCCTTTTGGATGAATTATTTTATTCCCTTTACATTCTCTCCTTGGTCTAAGGAAGGTATTAACATTTTGAGGGATATGTTCAACCTGAAAGGGCTTCGTTCCTTTCGATATCTGAAAGAGTCATATTCTCTCCCAGTTTCTTCCTGTGTTTTTATTTTTAATCTCAGACTCCTTTCAACATGGAGAACCTACAGTGTACAATAGGACACCAAACCAAGCTCCCACTGAAACGGTTTTCACGTCCGGGGAAAGACAGAACGGCGTCCTCACTATATGATAGGCCAGTGACTCATAACGTAAAACATCTGCCTGCCACGGAGGTCTGGGAAAAGGACCTACAACGTGCAGGGTTTGAATGGTATTGGACCACGATATGCAACTTGCAATTCTTGCCCATCAAACTATTCATTTCAAAGGTTTTCTTTAACCCCAGAGTGAAGGTTCAAAACCAATCTGAAGTGGGTAATTATATGCATACTGTATGTTTTGGAGCTGTGTACCATTAAAGCCTCTTTGGGTTCATGTTGTTAGTCTTTTAAATGATATTCTTGGCAGAATCCTACCAATTTACCCATCCCTCCTCCTGCTGGGTTGTAAAGCCCTGTTATCTTATCAAGAGAGGTGGATTGTTATGGCTGCATTAACAGCAGGCAACAGAAAAACTATTCTCAGGAGTTGCTTTGAACCGGGTATTGCCCTTTGAAAATGTTGATTGCGTATGTACTTGGACATTGCGCAGCTGGAAAGATCCACTGCCAGACTTCGTGGGGCCAAGCCCAAAACTCTGGTCAATTGGTCAGATGCTATCTCCCACTTGCAAGAGCTAATTAACAACAATGTGAGATAACATTGCCCACGCTCCATCTTTGTCTCTGTTTCCCTCTGGGATGGTAGCCTTTGAGAAGGAAATTTGAATAGAGGGTTTTAATTTGGAAATACTGAAAACTATTTGTCTTTAATCTGTTTTGTTTAGTCCTTTCTTTATCTCTATTTGTACGGTGTTATTTTATTTTTGTGTTTTGACATTTTGTTTGTTTGTTCTCTCTCTTCTTGGCTCTACGTTTCAAATGATACTGAAGACACATTTTCATTGACACATATTTGAGATAAATTGCTTTTCACTGACACCTGTATCTCAAAAATCAGCTAGGCCTATTGCCACATACACTGCCCAAATGGATCGGAAACAATCCACAGCTTTAAAAGAAGTGTATGATACTCTGTGGCTAAGTCATGCTCTCAGGTGAAGCATTTTGAATTGTATTATTCATGTCGAGACAGGAGTCAAATGTATAATTTTGGCAACTGTATTTAAATTGACTTTAGGCTGCAGTGACTACTATTACCGACTCTTGTCCTATGTTTAGGCTACTGATCACATTGGAAATTGTATACACACACAATCAGCCCCCCCCCTACTCAAAACATCTTCCCGCAGCTATGCCTGCTTTTGACAACAGATGTATCTAAACAGCCATTCCAGGCCATCCTTTCACTACAAATAACCCTAAAGAGGCAATGTACAGGAAGATCCACCTCCGTGTGGAATATTAGGTGACTGTGTAAACAAATATCTCTGTTCCTAATGACATAAACAATCATGTGGCCCCAGTCACCATTCAAATGATTTCTCAAACATAGTTGTGGTCACAATTTGCATATAAAAAATATGAAGATGATTTAAGCTGAACGCTTGCTTCCTTTAAGGGTTAAGCTTAGCCTTCAGTTGTACAGCAGGTTAGAGAAACATACATTGATGCACTTCAGTCAAGTCCTTTCCCAGCAGATCCACTTTTCACACATACACAGGAGACTTTTGAGACATATATTTTCACAAACCAAGCTATATCTTATCAAATAATCATGACAAATGTAGAACCCTGGAGTACTCAAACTCGAATGACTCCTAGAGATTGTTCACAAAAACATAACAAATACATACATTCCCCTGGTTCAGTTATCCATTATCTCAATAACAGGCGTGATATGACATGGTCTACTGTGTGCCATAAACTGTCCTAGAAGGTTGTGGTGTTATTAAGGTGTTGAAGACCTGGAGGGAGCATGATGCTGTGATAGAGGTCAGAGAGGCAATAGAGGTCAAAGGTCAGCCTAGATAAAGCCACGTTGGAGTTCTGGTATGCCTCTTTCTTATAAATCAACAGATGGTGTAGGACAGTGTTCCCCAACTGGCAGACCACGGACTGAATTTGGCAGTGGTTGATTTCTCAGCTCACTGGTCACCATAGCAGCACCCACTCGTAGCACGCGCTCCAGCAGGTATATCTCACTGGTCACCCCCAAAGCCAATTCCTACTTTGGTCGTCTTTCCTTCCAGTTCTCTGATGCCAATGACTGAAACGAATTGCAAAAATCTCTGAAGCTGGAGACTCACATCTCCCTCACTAGCTTTAAGCACCAGCTGTCAGAGCAGCTTACAGATCACTGCACCTGCACATAGCCCATCTGTAAACAGCCCATCTACCTACCTCATCCCCATACTGGTATTTATTTATTTTGCTCCTTTGCACCCCAGTATCTCTACCTGCACATTCATCTTCTGCCGATCTACCATTCCAGTGTTTAACTGCTATATTGTAATTACTTCACCACCATGGCCTATTTATTTCCTTAACTTACCTCATTTGCACTCACTGTCTATAGACTTTTTGTTTTCTTTTGTTCTACTGTACTATTGACTGTATGTTTTGTTTATTCCATGTGTAAGTCTGTGTTGTTTTATGTGTCAAATTGCTACGCTTTATCTTGGCCAGGTCGCAGTTGCCAATGAGAACTTGTTCTCAACTAGCCTACCTGGTTAAATAAAGGTGAAATAATTGTTTCATTATTTTTAAACTGGGTTTTCTGTTTTTTATAGTTGGACATAAAAACGGTAAAAACCCCAGCAAATCAGATCCATGTGATCTTAATTACCACGCATAATAGAGAGATTTACACTATGTGATCGCATAGAAATGTAAGCAAGGTTTGAAATGACTGTGTTAGTGAAATATTATTTGTTTGGGCTTCTTGCGGTCAATTTGCAGACAACAAATGATTTGTAATTGTCTTCCAGCCCCCTGTCCGTCCGCTCGTGATTTTATTTTTTCCCGTGGCTGAATCTAGTTGATGATCCCTGATGTAGGTGATAGACTCTTAGTGACAACACATTATGAGTGTGTTCCTTGCTTGGAAAATCGCAGTCTTCTCTGCTTGAATTGATCTGATTGGTGAGGAAGCCGGCCATATAGTTATGTGTTGCTGATGTGTTGCCCAGCTCGACTGTTGAGCATCATAAGGAGCATCCATGTGTAGCAGCCATCAGCCCTCCTCCTCCTCCTCCCCCTGGCAGTAGGCAGGATGGCAGGCTGGCATGCAGGCTGGCAGGGGTGTTGTGGGACTGTCCTGCCAGCTCAGACCTAATCTTGGTGTGGCTTGGTGGCTCTAGTTGTCAAAAGCCTCAGCCTCCCTCCACCAGGAAGGAACAATGTGATGAGACAGCAGTGGCGGAGCAATCCTGTGTAATGCGTATCAAGCAAACAAGAAACTGTCACTTATTGCCAAGAGGATCAGACCAGGAACTGTTTGGAATAGAACAGTCATGTGTTTACTAGGTTAGAAAACATCAATGTGTTTACTGTTGACATATAATGTAAATGTGCTTGAATGTGTTTGATATGATATGATGAAACTGACCTGTGCTGTGGATCAGGTGTGCTTGGCCCTCTGCCAGTGGGGTAAATCCATATGAATTCATTCCCTTTTTGACAGCTTCCCTTTTGACTTAAACGAAAGAGACATGTTTGCCCATGAAAGAAGTGGTCAAAAAGGAACTTGTTGGACCTGAATGCAAAAACGTTCAGGAGACAGAGGTTCTTAAAGTTGACCAATGCTGCATACCCCACCCTACCATGAAACATCCACGTCTTTCTCACTGGAATCTACAGTTGAGAATTATATCATTAAAAGCTTAAAGAAAACACAGGGTTGTCAAACAATTGTATCATTTCTAGATTTGTGTGTGTGTGTGTGCGTGTGTGTGTGGGGTGTGGTGGGGGGTTAGGGTTATGGCGTTTAAATTTAACATAAATTATTTAAAAAACACGTCAACTCCAATTTCTTTTCAGATTCGCATGTGTTGTAGCTTGAACCCTACTTGACATCATGTGAGGTTTTGTGTTGCGCCCACCATTGGTTGAGACACAACCTGCTCTTGAATACAGGGGGGGTGTCATTTCAATCATAGTAATAGAATCCATAGAATGGACCTGTCTCTTCAGAGGACTGCAATTTAACTGGGACATCATTGACATTTAAATGTCATTTACATTTTTACCTATAATTACTACCACAAAGAGCTACCACCCACCATCGAATGCCAACTTAAATGGTCTCCTATGGATGATTGTGGTACCATTTGAAAGTGGAAATAAATATTGTATTCCCATTTTTGTACATTTATCAAACCTAATATTATGTAAAATAAGGTCTTAACAGGGGTGGCAGGTTGCCTAGTGGTTAGAGCGTTGGGTCAGTAACTGATAGGTCACCGGATCGAATCCCCGAGCTGAGAAGCTAAACATCTGTCATTCTACCCCTGAACAAGGTAGTTAACCCACTGTTCCTCGGTTGGTTGTCATTGTAAATAAGACATTGTTCTTAACTGACTCGCCGAGTTAAATGTAAAACAATAACCATCAACATATGCAAATATGTTTTTTCTTAGAGGTTTTACGCATTTTTAAGAATTTATTGACATTAAAGGTTAAATAATGTCATCATTTTTATTACATTTAAAAAAATATATAATTAGCAAATACTGTAGTTTGACAACTGTTTGTTTTAAGCTTTAAATTGATATCAAAATGCAAACGTTGATCTTTTCCAGTGATAGTCACGGATGTCTCATGGTATGCTGGGATATGCAAAATGGGTCAACTTTGAGGACCTCTGTCTCCTGAATGTTTTGGGGTTCAGGTCCAAAAAGTCCCTTTCTTACCACCTCTACCATGGGTAAACAAACATGTACTGTATGGAAGGTTTCGTTCAAATCAAAAGGGGTGCTGCCAAAAAGTGATTGAATTGAAATGGATTTACCCAGTGACGTGCTCCAGAACTATCCATCGTATTCCCAGAGGCGGTTCTGTTTCTGCTCTACTGTACTGTCACAATCACAGGAGCCATGAAAAATGCACGTAAGCCAGCTCTCATTCAGTGTGGTGCTGATTTTTTTTTTTTAAACACGATGTCTTGTTAGGTGGACCCAGGCACACCCCTTGCCTTTCGTCCATAATGACGACTGTCATTCATTCAATGCCGAATTAGGTTTTGTCCTCTAGACAGAGAACCATTTGAACACTGTGAGATGGAATCATAGACTTTCCTATTGTACAGGACCTGGCCTGAGGAAAAACAAGCCATCAACTTTAATATTTATCGATCCTGCCTCCTTTCTCTGACATCTCCAATCCATCAAAGCGGTGGTCGTCAATTAGAGAGGTGAGACTGATACACCCGTGCTACGCCTTCACTCTCCTTTCATCACTTTAATGTCCCCGCTATGGGACCAAAGTGATTCATTATGTCAGAACTTAGTGAATCAGCAAATTCAAACTGTCAGGCTGCCATTTGAATTCAATGTGTCTGCAATCTCTCCACCTGCTATTAGGCATCTGACATGTGTTTGTGTTTAGTCTGACTTTGCACACTAATCATATCGCTTTTAGAAGCCAATGCAAACACTGTATTTGACACGTCCAACACATCATGGCTATCGGAACGTTTCTCATTGTTTCAAGGGTTTTTTGTGTTGCACCACTAGAGCTGAAAAGAGACATATCATCTTGAGACTTTACTTCACATGAAATGGTAGTAGGCCTACATGTTGTCTGACTCCAGGGACAAAGCACAATGAAATATACCTTAAACTGACCCATTCATGTAGCTCCAGCCACCTGTCTATAACTCAGCGCCATTATAACAGATGTAAGTTATTATGTGAAATGTAGTTATTCAATTCTACATTTCAAAATATTACATTCAAGGTCTTGTAAATGGCTGCTACACTGAGCCAATGTCTCTCTCCAAATCTAGATGAAAGTGATGGATGGAGAGAGCTTAAGGTGGTGGCTGCTTCCTTCAGGCTGTTCTGTTGAGCCGGGATGAAACGCAAGGTCCTCACCTCATTGATGAGGTGATATGTGATGGGAAATACGGACAAAGTTCTAATTCTGTCAGGGGTTTTCATGTTGAACTTCAAATACCCAGTGAAGTGTCAGAGAGAAAGAGAGAGAGAGAGAGAGAGGCCGTATTGGGAAACCACAGTCTTTGCTTCCAGGACAAATGTGACAGGAAGTGTGGCAGAGATGTTTACCAGTTTCCCCCCAAGACAGACTGTTGGCTCATGTTCGCATCTGAGATGCTTTTGTGTGTGTGTGTGTGTGTGTGTGTGTGTGTGTGTGTGTGTGTGTGTGTGTGTGTGTGTGTGTGTGTGTGTGTGTGTGTGTGTGTGTGTGTGTGTGTGTGTGTGTGTGTGTGTGTGTGTGTGTGTGTGAGCGTCCCTATATGTTTGTTTGTTGTGTGTAAGTGATTTCAATACGTTGTGTCATTTTGTTTTGTTCCAGTACATTCATTGGGTGATGAATCGGTTGCGTGACAATGGGGCAATGGCATAGGATTAGTCATCATGGTGATCAAATAAGTGTGTTCCATCACATTTCAACACATTGGATGGGAATAGAGAGGACGATGAATGAATTTGAATTATTTCTGAAGACGATTGGAATGTAAACACCCATAGGTACAGTAGTATATTCAGCCACAAATAGAAGACAGTAAGCAAGTGTGTGTCCACTGTGGCCTCCCCCCTCATCCAGAGATCCCAGTGAAACTGGGGTCCTACAATGAGAGGTTAATAACATCATTCAGAGAAGGAGTTTCTGAGCAGACAGCCATTCATGCCTCTGGAAATTCTCAACATTCTTCTATTCCCTGTTGGGAAAAGGAACTGATCATGACATTTTGAAATAATGGCACATGGAATTTCCCCAGATACTTATGGAGCTGATTGTCATTATAAGGATGATGAAAAAATCAATAGGCCATTCTTACATCTGGCATTTTCTATTAAAAAAAATGTGCCGCGTCCTGCAGGGAGTGACAGATGAGGTTCAAGTTTCGCCTCATAGAACATAATCATTACCAAGGCCAGAGACAACTGTGGAAATGACTAAACCCACCAGTCTGGAAACATTCACATCTGTATTTGCACAAGGACAACCCTATGGCCAAATTAAGACAAAGATAGTTCCAAAAGTGTTCTTCTGCTGTCTTAATAGGAGAACCCTTTTTGGTTCCATGTAAAAACCCTCTCTAGAAAGGGTTCCACCTGCAACCAAAAAGGGTTCTTCGAAGATTCTAGATAGCACCTTTTTTTTCTAAGTGTAGCCTCAAACACAAAAATATTGCCTTTAACCGTAGGAGACGAATGTAGTTATCTTTGTCTGAATAACATGACCTCCTTATCAATGAGTTAAACTCAAAAGGTGCCACAGTTTCAACACTGTGAGGCTTAATAATAAATGGTGATTTACAGCACAAATGATCTAGAGCCCAGATGTCTTCCCACCAGAGAGAGATGCCGGCAAGAGAATTCAAAAACATCTCCCCTGCTCTGCTCCCATACAGAAATAGTATTTAGTGTGTCTCAGAAGAGTTTTGAAAGGAGAATGGATTGACAGTTATTGTGCATCCTTTCTTCCTCTCATTTCCATTGCCGCTCATCCACAAGGGTACTGATAAAACAGTGCAACCAAAACCTTCAGCAACTAAAACAGAAGCTGCAACGCCACGACACTAATGGCCATAAGTTACAAGGCCGTTTATATTGACAGGAACACTCTCCGTTGGCCTGCTTTACATTACGATACAATAGTCAAGCGGGTGATGTGGTGTTTACCAAAGTGTAGAGCGAGACTTTGAGAATAGCTTTTTGAAAGGTACCGATCATGAGAGAAGCAGGCAATGGGAAAAAATATATAAAAAGACAGAGACAAAGAAAGAGGGAGGGAGTTATTTTATTGGTGCCTCTCTTTGGACATACTGTCTTGATCTGATGGCTCTCTGATGGCTCTCTGATGGCTCTCTGATGGCTCTCTGATGGCTCTCTGATGGCTCTCTGATGGCTCTCTGATGGCTCTCAGTGCTGTATTTCTTAGCTGCACAGACAGAGGGTTCCGTCATTACCCTCTGCGGGGGCGACTCAGTTGGGTGAGGAGAACAGGGTTAAGGGCACCATCCTGACTGTCACAACCCTGGCAGACAAACTCCTCTCCACCCACCACCAGAGCTAGATCATCTCTATCACATTGTAAACTCCCATCCAAAATACCCTAACAATGCCCCCAAACTGGCAGGTCTAAAAATCGACATACGAGCTATCTGAGGTACAGTATCGTCAGGTTATAAATCATCTGACACTGGGGGTGTGTGTGGGTTGTGTTGTGTGGGTTATTTCATGTTCATGGTATAATTTGGGGTTCTTTTAATAGCTGATTGGGATGATGGATTTAGGTGTGTTAGGCTCTGCTGCTTGTCACTGGAGGTCTGTAGACCCAGCCTCTCTCAGAGAATGATGGATCTCTTTAAATAGGCTCCCCGGAGCCTAGCAAAACATACTCACTGCTATGACTCAAAATATGATTAGGAAGAACACAGGTAAACTCCCTTCGCAGCCCCCCATATTCTGACAGCTAAACCATTTCAGCAGCTTATCCAATAAGATCCCAGATAAAAGCTTTTAAAGTTTATTCTACTGAGGTTTTAATGATGAACTTGTAGATGTAGACTTTGCTATTAATTTGGGAGCCACTACTTGGATGACGATGTAATGGACCCGAAATAATGAAGTAAAACCCATAACTTTAAAGTTGAATGATTTCATAGATTGTAAAGTGACAATGTGAAATTGATAGGCCGCTACCCGCTCCTGCAGCGCGGCGAACACATGAGTGCAGCACTATGAGCGACTTCATCGAGGCCGCATGCAGCTCCAAAAAGGAAAATGCGATCATTTGCGTTGTATGTGCAACATGGGCCCCGTTCCTCGGCTGTCGCAGACACAATGGATTGGCTTGATGAAGAGTAATGCGTTTCAGGCCAAAAGACCCGGACACCAGGCAATACGACAGGCTGTTCGGGGTTTACAAATCATAAACCCAGAAGAATATTGCTGTCTTCCTAAAAGACAATATCGGTATAGCTTATTCGTGATACGTTCATGAAGCCTTTTTCCTAATGAGGTTTTCCCCTGTTATTTCCCCTGTCTGGCCTTCTGTTTACAGGGAGAGGGCATCGTTTCACCTGTCCGGCCTTCTGTTTTACAGGGAGAGGGCATCGTTTCACCTGTCCGGCCTTCTGTTTACAGGGAGAGGGCATTATTTCACCTGTCCGGCCTTCTGTTTACAGGGAGAGGGCAATATCTCACCTGTCCGGCCTTCTGTTTACAGGGAGAGGGCATCATTTCACCTGTCCGGCCTTCTGTTTACACGGAGAGGGCATTATTTCACCTGTCCGGCCTTCTGTTTACAGGGAGAGGGCAATATCTCACCTGTCCGGCCTTCTGTTTACAGGGAGAGGGCAATATCTCACCTGTCCGGCCTTCTGTTTACAGGGAGAGGGCATTATTTCACCTGTCCGGCCTTCTGTTTACAGGGAGAGGGCTTTATTTCACCTGTCCGGCCTTCTGTTTACAGGGAGAAGGGCATTATTTCACCTGTCCGGCCTTCTGTTTACAGGGAGAAGGCATTATTTCACCTGTCTGGTCTTCTGTTTACAGGGAGAGGGCATTATTTCACCTGTCCGGCCTTCTGTTTACAGGGAGAAGGCATTATTTCACCTGTCTGGTCTTCTGTTTACAGGGAGAGGGCTTTATTTCATCGTTTCACCTGTCTGGTCTTCTGTTTACAGGGAGAGGGCATTATTTCACCTGTCCGGCCTTCTGTTTACAGGGAGAGGGCATCGTTTCACCTGTCTGGTCTTCTGTTTACAGGGAGAGGGCATTATTTCACCTGTCCGGCCTTCTGTTTACAGGGAGAGGGCATCGTTTCACCTGTCCGGTCTTCTGTTTACAGGGAGAGGGCATTATTTCACCTGTCCGGCCTTCTGTTTACAGGGAGAGGGCATCGTTTTCACCTGTCCGGCCTTCTGTTTACAGGGAGAGGGCATCGTTTCACCTGTCCGGCCTTCTGTTTACAGGGAGAGGGCATCGTTTTTCACCTGTCCGGCCTTCTGTTTACAGGGAGAGGGCATCGTTTCACCTGTCCGGCCTTCTGTTTACAGGGAGAGGGCATCGTTTTTCACCTGTCTGGCCTTCTGTTTACAGGGAGAGGGCATCGTTTTCACCTGTCTGGCCTTCTGTTTACAGGGAGAGGGCATCGTTTTTCACCTGTCCGGCCTTCTGTTTACAGGGAGAGAGCATCGTTTTTCACCTGTCTGGCCTTCTGTTTACAGGGAGAGGGCATCGTTTTTCACCTGTCCGGCCTTCTGTTTACAGGGAGAGGGCATCGTTTTTCACCTGTCCGGCCTTCTGTTTACAGGGAGAGGGCATCGTTTTTCACCTGTCCGGCCTTCTGTTTACAGGGAGAGGGCATCGTTTCACCTGTCTGGCCTTCTGTTTACAGGGAGAGGGCATCGTTTTCACCTGTCCGGCCTTCTGTTTACAGGGAGAGGGCATCGTTTCACCTGTCTGGCCTTCTGTTTACAGGGAGAGGGCATCGTTTCACCTGTCCGGCCTTCTGTTTACAGGGAGAGGGCATCGTTTTCACCTGTCTGGCCTTCTGTTTACAGGGAGAGGGCATCGTTTTTCACCTGTCCGGCCTTCTGTTTACAGGGAGAGGGCATCGTTTCACCTGTATGGCCTTCTGTTTACAGGGAGAGGGCATCGTTTCACCTGTCTGGCCTTCTGTTTACAGGGAGAGGGCATTATTTCCCCTGTCTGGTCTTCTGTTTACAGGGAGAGGGCATTATTTGATTTGATGATAGGCATTGTTGACATCTGGTGATGGGATTGGTATGGAGATGAGTATCAGAGACGGTTGTACGCCTAATATAATTTGCCTCAGATAAACAGATTATGTGGGTGGTCTCCCAGAGCTCATTCAAGAATTCAACGAGTGCTGTTACACGCACACAACAATGGGATTGTTGTGGATAGTTCGATTAAAACGTTTACATGCTTTGCAAGAAAAACAATTTCCTTAATTATCATGTTTACATGGACACATCTGAAATCATGCTACCTGATTGCACTCTGATAAATGTAGAAAAATCACAAATCAAAATAAACGTTCTACCACAAGGACGATGTTATTTTTGTGAAGCATATTTGATTCTGTGTTCCGACATATAAAGTTTGTATGTGAAAACTACTTCTAAAGCCGAAACCGCACAGAGAGACGCCAGCGTCAACATTCGCGTGCGAGATTAGAGAGCGACAATTCACATACACTACATAGCGTATGCCAATTTAATTGAAAGGAGAATCCATAATAAACAGTTGCATTTGTTATGTTCGCTATGTAGCCCTTGTAAATGATTATTGTGTGTTCCTTTTGACTCCCATTATACACTACAAAAGTATGTGGACACCAATTCAAATGAGTGGATTCTGCTATTTCAGCCACAACCAGTTGCTGACAGGTGTATAAAATAGAGCACACAGCCATGCAATCTCCATAAAAGAATACTGGTAGTAGAATGGCCTTACTGAAGGAACTCAGTGACTTTCAACGTGGCACCGTCATAGGATGCCACCTTTCCAACAAGTCTAGTTCGTCAAATTTCTGCCCTGCTTGAGCTGCCCCAGTCAACTGTATGGGCTGTTATTGTGAAATGGAAACGTCTAGGAGCAACAACGGCTCAGCTGTGAAATGGTAGGCCACACAAGCTCACAGAATGGGATCACTGAGTGCTGAAGCACCTACCACGTAAAAACACTCACTACCGAGTTCCAAACTGCCTCTAGAAGCAACATCAGCACAAAAACGTTTTGTCGGAAGCTTCATGAAATGGGTTTCCATGGCCGAGCAGCTGTACACAAGCCTAAGATCACCATGCGCAATGCCAAGTGTCGGCTGGAATGGTGTAAAGCTCACTGCCATTGGACATGAATCACATTTCACCATCTGGCAGTCCGACAGACTAATCTGGGTTTGGCGGATGCCAGGAGAACACTACCTGCATAGTGCCAACTCTAAAGTTTGGTAGAAGAGAAATAATGGTCTGGGGCTGTTTTTCATGGTTCAGGCTAGGTCCCTTAGTTCCAGTGAAGGGAAATGTTAACACCACAACATACAATGACATTCTGTGCTTCCAACTTTGTGGTAACAGTTTGGTGAAGGCCATTTCCTGTTTCAGCATGACAATGCCCCATGCACAAAGCGTGGTCCGTACATAAATGGTTTGTCGAGAACAATGTGGAAGAAATTGACTGGCCTGCACAGAGCCCTGACCTCAACCCCATCGAACACCTTTGGGATGAATTGGAACGCCAACTGCAAGCCAGGTCTAATTGATCAACATCAGTGCCCGACCTCACTAATGCTCTTGTGGCTGAATGGAAGCAAGTCCCCACAGCAATGTTCCAACATCTAGTGGAAAGCCTTCCCAGGACAGTGGAGGCTGTTATAGCAGCAACAGGGGACGAACATGACTAGAGTTGTAGGCAATAAACCCTAGCAGTTTATAAAGAACTTAGCTAGTCTCATTGTTTCTATATAACAGTATTCTCTCTTGAATGGAGTTCCTGGAGTTTCTCAGCCATAGCCTGCCTTGGCTATATGCCTGTGCTCGAAATCAACAAAGGTAGGCATAAAGTTATTGTTTTCAAACATGTATTATTGGCACTGACAGCTCAACTTATCAACACTAAAGAGACAATTTTTACATATACATGTCACAACTCCCGACGTAAAAATGCACAGTCTATTTTCCGTCAATTTATCAGCTCACTTTATCAGCATTGCTTCACGCAGACTCTATAAAAATAGACTTGCTTTCTAATTTGAAGCGTGTGACATCGTTGACAGTCCGTCTGTTTTCTCTCATTCACTACTGTGCATTCTAATTCCAGCGTGTACATGATTGTTCACGTGCGTAAAAATCTTTTTGCGGACTAAGACGCTTACATTAGTGGAGGCTGCTGAGGAGAGCAAATGGAATGGCATCAAACACCTGGAAACCATGTGGACACCTGGAAACCACGTGGACAACTGGAAACCATCTGGACACCTGGAAACCATGTGGACAACTGGAAACCATCTGGACACCTGGAAACCATCTGGACATCTGGAAACCATCTGGACACCTGGAAACCATCTGGACACCTGGAAACCACGTGGACAACTGGAAACCATCTGGACACCTGGAAACCATCTGGACATCTGGAAACCATGTGGACACCTGGAAACCATGTGGACACCTGGACACCATGTGGACATCTGGAAACCATGTGGACACCTGGAAACCATGTGGACACCTGGAAACCATGTGGACATCTGAAAACCATGTGGACACCTGGACACCATGTGGACACCTGGAAACCATGTGGACACCTGGAAACCATGTGGACACCTGGAAACCATGTGGACACCTGGAAACCATCTGGACACCTGGAAACCACGTGGACACCTGAAAACCATGTGGACACCTGGACACCATGTGGACACCTGGAAACCATGTGGACACCTGAAAACGAGGGGAAACCTGGACACCATGTGGACACCTGGAAACCATGTGGACACCTGAAAACTAGGGGAAACCTGGACACCATGTGGACACCTGGAAACCATGTGGACACCTGGAAACCATGTGGACACCTGAAACCATCTGGACACCTGGAAACCATGTGGACACCTGGAAACCACGTGGACACCTGGAAACCACGTGGACACCTGGAAACCATGGACACCTGGAAACCATGTGGACACCTGGAAACCATGTGGACACCTGGACACCATGTGGACACCTGGAAACCATGTGGACACCTGGAAACCATGTGGACACCTGGAAACCATGTGGACACCTGAAAACCATGTGGACACCTGGACACCATGTGGACACCTGGAAACCACGTGGACACCTGGAAAACACGTGGACACCTGGAAACCATGTGGATACCTGGAAACCACGTGGACACCTGGAAACCATGTGGACACCTGGAACCATGTGAACACCTAGAAACCATGTGGACACCTGGAAACCATGTGGATACCTGGAAACCATGTGGACACCTGGAAACCATGTGGACACCTGGAAACCATGTGGACACCTGGAAACCATGTGGACACCTGGAAACCATGTGGACACCTGAAAACCACGTGGACACCTGGACACCATGTGGACACCTGGAAACCATGTGGACACCTGGAAACCATGTGGACACCTGGAAACCATGTGGACACCTGGAAACCATGTGGATACCTGGAAACCATGTGGACACCATGTGGACACCTGGAAACCATGTGGACACCTGGAAACCATGTGGACACCTGAAAACCATGTGGACACCATGTGGACACCTGGAAACCATGTGGATACCTGGAAACCATGTGGACACCATGTGGACACCTGGAAACCATGTGGACACCTGAAACCATGTGGACACCTGGACACCATGTGGACACCTGGAAACCATGTGGACACCTGGAAACCATGTGGATACCTGGAAACCATGTGGACACCATGTGGACACCTGGAAACCATGTGGATACCTGGAAACCATGTGGACACCTGAAAACCATGTGGACACCTGGAAACCATGTGTTTGATGTTCCACTGATTACGCTTCAGTCATTATAACGAGCCCATTCTTCCTCAACTAAATCTTGTAATGAATAATGTGGTAATTGAGCAAGTTGAGGAGACTAAACTGCTTGGAGTAACCCTGGATTGTAAACGTAAATGGTCCAAAGATATTGATTTAATTATAACAGTAGCTAGGATGGGGTGAAGTCTATACACATTAACAGCACTATAATCAAGGCAGGTCCTACAGGCAATAGTCTTGTCACACCTGGACTACTGTTCAGTCGTGTGGTGAGGTGCCACAAAGAGGGACTCAGGAAAATTGCATTTGGCTCAGAACAGGGCAGCACGGCTGGCCCTTGGATGTACACAGAGAGCTAATTAATAATATGCATGTCAATCGCTCCTGTCTCAAAGTGGAGGAGAGATTGACTTCCTCACTGCTTGTATTTATGAGAGGTATTGACATGTTGAATGCACCGAGCTGTCTGTTTAAACAACTATCACACAGCTCAGACAACCATGCATACCCGACAAGACATTCCACCAGAGGTCTCTTCACAGTCCCCAAGTCCAGAACAGACTAAGGGAGGTGCACAGTTCTACATTGAACTCTATTCCACATGAAGTAACTCATGCAAGCAGTTCAATTAGATTTAAAACACAGATACAAATAAATACACCTTATGGAACAGCAGGGACTGTGAAGCAACACAAACATAGGCACAGACACATGAATACAACACAGGATAACATACGCACTATACACACACGTACACATGGGTTTTGTACTGTAGATGATATGTGGAAGTAGAGTAGTGGCCTGAGGGCACTCAATGTGTTGTGAAATATATTGTGAATGTTGTGTAATGTTTAAAACAAAGTATAACTGCCTTTATTTTGCTGGACCCCAGGAAGAGTAGCTGCTGCCTTGGCAAGAACTAATGGGGATCCATAATAAACCCCAGGAAGAGTAGCTGCTGCCTTGGCAAGAACTAATGGGGATCCATAATAAACCCCAGGAAGAGTAGCTGCTGCCTTGGCAAGAACTAATGGGGATCCATAATAAACCCCAGGAAGAGTAGCTGCTGCCTTGCCTAATGGGGATCCATAATAAACCCCAGGAAGAGTAGCTGCTGCCTTGGCAAGAACTAATGGGGATCCATAATAAACCCCAGGAAGAGTAGCTGCTGCCTTGGCAAGAACTAATGGGGATCCATAATAAACCCCAGGAAGAGTAGCTGCTGCCTTGGCAATAACTAATGGGGATCCATAATAAACCCCAGGAAGAGTAGCTGCTGCCTTGGAAAGAACTAATGGGGATCCATAATAAACCCCAGGAAGAGTAGCTGCTGCCTTGGCAAGAACTAATGGGGATCCATAATAAACCCCAGGAAGAGTAGCTGCTGCCTTGGCAATAACTAATGGGGATCCATAATAAACCCCAGGAAGAGTAGCTGCTGCCTTGGCAAGAACTAATGGGGATCCATAATAAACCCCAGGAAGAGTAGCTGCTGCCTTGGCAAGAACTAATGGGGATCCATAATAAACCCCAGGAAGAGTAGCTGCTGCCTTGGCAATAACTAATGGGGATCCATAATAAACCCCAGGAAGAGTAGCTGCTGCCTTGGCAAGAACTAATGGGGATCCATAATAAACCCCAGGAAGAGTAGCTGCTGCCTTGGCAAGAACTAATGGGGATCCATAATAAACCCCAGGAAGAGTAGCTGCTGCCTTGGCAAGAACTAATGGGGATCCATAATAAACCCCAGGAAGAGTAGCTGCTGCCTTGGCAAGAACTAATGGGGGATCCATAATAAACCCCAGGAAGAGTAGCTGCTGCCTTGGCAAGAACTAATGGGGATCCATAATAAACCCCAGGAAGAGTAGCTGCTGCCTTGGCAAGAACTAATGGGGATCCATAATAAACCCCAGGAAGAGTAGCTGCTGCCTTGGCAAGAACTAATGGGGATCCATAATAAGGTGCACTAACCTCCTTCGGCTTACATTCAGTTGTTCCGAACTCACTTCACTAAAGAGGGAGGCTCGGACCACGTGTGCTAGCACCTGCACAGATCAAATACATAGCTGGAGCGACGATTCAGGTGTTTACATGTTCTTAGAAAACCAGGTGTTTTAATTGGCGTATGCTTACTTCAATTTTGTCCTTACACCAATTAAGATAAACACCTTACTCTGCTTACATGACTATTGCATAATCTTCCTACTGCCATAATCAGTTTAAATATCGAATTATTACTGTGCATGTAAACATACTCAATGAGTTAATAAGTCAAACTGACAGGGGCTAGACTGGTTTCCGATTGCAATCAATTTGACCCTTAGACAGATTTGCTAAATTCAACCACCTCCTCATTAGACTGAGGGCCAAATGGATGTGTCTCACATATTGTTCAGATTTATATCTCCAGTCTTTAGCTGCAGGCCAACAAAGAAGAAATGTTATTAGGTAAATCAGCTCACTTCATATCCCGAGCCTCAAGACCTTTTCATCAAAACACTTCTCTTCTTTTCCATCCACAGGTGTCTCTGTCATTTTAACTCATTTTGTTATGAGGTGTGACAAATGGAACACGGATGATCATTTGAAATTCCGCCTGTGAGACGATGACGCTCACCTTTTTATATCATATTATTATTTCCAACTAACAACTAGTTTCATTGACACTCTGGGAGCAGATTTCCCCTTCAGGGAAAGACTGAGTCAGGGCTCAGGTAATGTAGTTTACTAAATCAGAAAGGCTGATCTGAATGGCTTGTCAGTTTTAATCCATCTAGTAAAAACAATATAATTCACATCGCTTCCTGTCTTACCCCATCAGCATAGCAGGTACAGCGCCTTGCAGAATTATTCACTCCCCTTGGCGTTTTTTCCTATTTTGTTGCATTACAACCTGTAACTTAAATGGATTTTTATTTGGATTTCATGTAATGGACAAACACAAAATAGTCCAAATTGGTGAAGGGAAATTGAAAAAATAAAATACGGAAAAGTGGTGCATGTATATGTTTTCACCTCCTTGGCTAAGTGTCACATGATCTGTCACATGTTCTCAGTATATACAGTAATTGGCGGTGTCAGAGTAACGCCCATAATATTGTCAGAGACTCCAGGCATCCACACTTACTCGGTACCGGTACCCCTTGTATATAGCCTTGTTAATGTTATTTTATTGTGTTACTTTTTATTATTTTTTACTTTAGTATATTTGGTAAAGATTTTCTTAACTCTTCTTGAACTGCACTGTTGGTTAAGGGCTCATAAGTAATTATTTCTCAGTAAGGTCTACACTTGTTGTATTTGGCGCATGTGACAAATACATTTAGATTTGATTTGATACCTTCTAGTGCCCTGGGATGAGTAATACTGTTTTACAACAAGGTCATCGTTTATCCCATCAGCTCCATCTCAGACATAAAAGAAGTCCGATGAACTTAGAAGAAAAATTAGTTGAAACCATGAGGTCTGACGAGGGAAATCCCACCAGAGGCTTGATCTCCAGTCTTCATTACAGCCATGACAGTGTGTCAAGGCTCAGAGAGCGTTCTGTAAGCAACATCTGGAGCCAAGAGCCCCACGGTGTGCATGAAAGTGTTTAAATATCAGAGTCAGCGATCACTTTAGTACTTTGAGTAATTCTGAACATCTGTTCAGGATGAGCGTAAGGAGGGGTCAATTGATGAGTAATCACTGGCTTCAGGGGAAGGCTGATATTAAACTTAGCTTAACTAAGGACGACTTAGCAAATTGGCTGCTGTGCAAGTCTACATTAAAGAAGCACCAGACAGAAGAAAGATTTGATGGACATCTACAGGTTCAGATGCAATATCAGGAATAAATGACTCAATAAGACAAACAAATACTAAATGACTCAACACCTTTATTCATAACTTTATTGAGTTGCACCCCCTTTTCCCCTCAGAACAGCCTCAATTCATCAAGTTGGCTGGTAGTGGATCTCTACTCCGAATAGCTGGTTCCATCTCATCCCACAGATGCTCAATTGGATTGATATCTGGTGACTAGGCAGGCCACTGCAGTAAGCTGAATTCACTGTCATGTTCGTGGAACCATTCCTGGACAATCCTAGCCTTGTGGCATGGGGCATTATCCTGCTGAAAAAAATAAATTCTCAGATGGATACACTGCTGCCATGAAGGGGTGCACCTGATTGGCAATGATGTTCAGATATCCTGTGGCATTCAGACATTGCTCCACTTTAATCAAAGGGCCCAATGTGTGCCATGAAAACACACCCCACACTATCACACCACCACCAGCCAAGGCCTTGAATTCAAACAAACAATAGACGAGGCCAATGAAGCAAAACACAGATTGTACAATACTAGAAGGCAATATACACTGAGTAAACAAAACATTAAGGACACCTGCATGACATAAACTGACCAGGTGAATCCAGGTGAAAGCTGTGATCCCTTACTGATGTGACTTGTTAAATCAATTTCAATTCATGTAAAAGAAGGGATGAGACAGGTTAAATAAGGATTTTTAATCCTTGAGACAATTGAGACATGCATTGTATATGTGTGCCATTCAAAGGGTCAATGGACAAGACAAACTATTTTACTTCTTTTGAATGGGGTATGGTACCAGGCTCCCAGGTTTGTGTCAAGAACTGCAACGCTGCTGGGTTTTTCACAGTCAACAATTTCATTGTGTATCAAGAATGGTCCACCACCAAAAGGACATCCAGCCAACATAACAAAACTGTGGGAAGCATTGGAGTCAACATCGACCAGCTTTTGGATCGCTTTCGACACCTTGTATAGTCCATGCCCTGAAGAACTGAGGCTGTTCTGAGGGCAAACAGGTGGGGGGGGGGGTCCTTAATGTTTTATACACTCATTCGTGAATGATTCGTGAATAATGATGAGTGAGAAAGTTACAGGTGCACATATCTCATGCCCCCCCCCAAAATGCTAACCTCCGCCGTTATTGTAATGGTGAGAGGTCAGCATGTCTTGGGGGTATAATATTTGTGTGTCTGTAACTTTCTCACTCATCGTTATTCATGATTCCTTTAGGATGATCTGTAATCATGGCAGCCTCCACATTCATGTGGAAGTGTTTAGAAACGTTAGATTACTTACAATAAAAGTTACTTTATTTACCATTTATTTCTATTGGGAACAAAATCATCTGAAACACAACCAAAACAAACAGCAAATGCATCCAAATAATTTGAAGTCACAAGCTTGATGTAGTCATTGTGTGTTATTAATATGGGACCAAATACTTAACTTTTCACTATTTTAATACATGTATATAAGTGAATTTGTCCCAATACTTTTGGTCCCATAAAATGGAGGGACTATGTACAAACAATTCAGTCATTTCACTCACAATGGATAAAACCCTTCCACTTAAAGCAGACAATCTGCACTTTAAATTCATAGTAATTGTATAATTTCAAATACAAAGTTCTGGAGAACAGAGACAAAACTACAAACAATTTGTCACTGTCACAATATGTTTGTGGAGCTCACTGTATAAAAACGCAGCAAAAAAGAAAGTCCCTTTTTCAGGACCCTGTCTTTCAAAGATAATTTGTAAAAATCCAAATAACTTCACAGATCTTCATTGTAAAGGGTTTAAACACTGTTTCCCATGCTTGTTCAATGATCCATAAACAATTAATGAACATGCACCTGTGGAACGGTCGTTAAAACACTAACAGCTTACAGACGGTAGGCAATTAAGGTCACAGTTATGAAAACCTAGGACACTAAAGAGGCCTTTCTATTGACTCTGAAAAACACAAAAAAACACAGTGCTCATCTGTGTGAATGTGCCTTAGGCATGCTGCAAGTTGGCATGAGAACTGCAGATATGGCCAGGGCAATAAATTGCCATGTCCGTACTGTGAGACGCCTAAGACAGCACAACAGGGAGACAGGATGGACAGCTGATCGTCCTCTCAGTGGCAGACCACGTGTAGCAACACCTGCACAGGATCGGTACATCCGAACATCACACCTGCGGGACAGGTACAGGATGGCAACAACAACTGCCCGGGTTACACCAGGAACGCACAATCACTCCATCAGTGCTCAGACTGTCCGCAATAGGCTGAGAGAGGCTGGACTGGGGGCTTGTAGGCCTGTTGTAAGGCGGGTCATCACCAGACATCACCGGCAACAACGTCACCTATGGGCACAAACCCACTGTCGCTGGACCAGACAGGACTGGCAAAAAGGGCTCTTCACTGACGAGTCACGGTTTTGTCTCAGCAGGGGTGATGGTCGAATTTGTGTTTATCGTCAAAGGAATGAGCATTACACCTGTACTTTGGAGCGGGAGCGATTTAGAGGTGGAGGGTCCGTCATGGTTTGGGGTGGTGTGTCATAGCATCATCGGACTGAGTTTGTTGTCATTGCAGGCAATCTCAATGCTGTGCGTTACAGGGAAAACATCCTCCTTCCTCATGTGGTACCCTTCCTGCAGGCTCATCCTGACATGACCCCTCAGCATGACAACGCCACCAGCCATACTGCTCATTCTGTGCGTGATTTCCTGCAAGACAGGAATGTCAGTGTTCTGCCATGGCAAGCGAAGAGCCCGGATATCAATCCCATTGAGCACATCTGGGATCTGTTGGATCGGAGGGTGAGGGCTAGGGCCATTCCTCCAAGAAATGTCCGGGAACTTGCAGGTGCCTTGGTGAAAGAATGGGGTAACATCTCACAGCAATAGCTGGCAAATCTGGTGCAGTCCATGAGGAGGAGATGCACTGTAGTACTTAATTTAGCTGGTAGCCACACCAGATACGCACTGTTACATTTGATTTTGACCCCCGCATTGACACATTTTTCAATTTCTGTTAGTCACATGTCTGTGGAACTTGTTCAATTTATGTCTCAGTTGTTGAATCTTGTTATGTTCATAGAAATATTTCCACATGTTAAGTTTGCTGAAAATAAACACAGTTGACAGTGAGAGGACGTTTCTTTTTTTGCTGAGTTTATATTATAGGCACTAAATAAAATATCCAGTGGCACACTGACTCATCTAATGACGAAGATGAAGCCATAGGCTACTACTCACGGTGTAGGCCGTGCATCAAGATGAGCTACTTTGAAAAACAGTGCTGCTGTTCCCAAACAATTGGGAGTTGTTGAAAAAAAAAAATTCTATTGGTTCTTCAGACAGATGAGTCTTCTCGTTTAGGCAGTTGGCATTTGCTTTCCAAACGATTGTATTTAGAAATGGTATTGCATAAGACAGCCACAACCAACCATAAAAATATAATCACTAGATGGCAGTTCCCATTCAATTCAGGACAGGCGGCCATTGCTAGTGTACCTGTAAGGACAGACTCTGGTAGACGAGAAGCAAGTACATGGAGTGAACATTTATTTCTTCGTTTTTTTGTTTAGTTTTTTTGTTGTTGGAATTTTACCCCTTTTTCTCCACAATTTCTTGGTATCCAATTGTGTTAGTAGCTACTATCTTGTCTCATTGCTACAACTCCCGTACGGGCTCAGGAGAGACGAAGGTTGAAAGTCATGCGTCCTCCGATACACAACCCAACCAAGCCGCACTGCTTCTTAACACAGCGCGCATCCAAACCCGGAAGCCAGCCGCACCAATGTGTCGGAGGAAACACCGTGCACCTGGCAACCTTGGTTAGCGCTCACTGCACCTGGCCCACCACAGGAGTCGCTGTTGCGCGATGAGACAAGGATATCCCTACCGGCCAAACCCTGCCCAACCCGGACAACGGCGCCCCACAGACCTCCCAGTCGCGGCCGGTTACGACAGAGCCTGGGCGCAAACCCAGAATCTGTGGTGGGCAAAAAACAGGATCCGCTTCGGGAAAGTCGTATTCCTGGTCATAATAATGGTGAGTTGATGTTGCTCTTATATCCAGTAGTGCCTCCCGACTGTATGTAATAAAATAAAAATAAGACGTCTGTAATTTGAGTTATAGTAAAATGTCTGTCATTTGAGTTATGGTAAAATGTCTGTAATTTGAGTTATAGTAAGATGTCTTTGATTTAAATTATAGTAAGATGTCTCTATTTTGAGTTATAGTAGGATGTTTTTACTCTAATGCATTTGCTTAGCAAAATAACACTTTTAATACCCTACTTACATTGGCATTTCCTTTCAAATAACTTTTTTATTACTAGTATGCACACGTCAATGGAAATGCACAAATCAATGCTAGTCATTAGAAATAAAGCCCTAAAAAGTCCCAATGAAGTTCTAATATGCAGGTGCCTTTCATGGTTTGACCACCTGTCAACAATAACAACAGGCATTCTCCTCAGCATTTGGAAACACAGTGAATCATTGCAGCGTTCTTGACACATCAATAACAAACCCAACTTTGTTTTTATCCAACCCAACTTAGACAGTAAATCTCTAAGAAAAGCTCTGTATCTGAAATCCCACCTGCAGGACAATATAAGTGTGTGTGTGTGTGTGTGTGTGTAATGTTGTTTCCCCTGAGCAAGTCTTTCAAAGGAAAGCAGTGGGGTGATCAATAAATAGCATGCTGAACAAACGGGGCACAACAGATATTTTCTACAAAACAATTATATTTGACATTTTATGCTGAAGTACACACTTTACTGTAGCGTTGTTTGCTGAATTCAATAGCAATCTGTCATCAATAGTAAACAACCTTGGTTGAATGTAAGTGTATCAGCAGCAGCACGTGGAAAATAACAGTGTGGGTGAAACGAGAAACAATCTCAGGTTAACAACCCTGAAATGAAGAGGTATGTAGCTCTGCAGTGAACCACAGTGAGACGTGGTTCCTAAAAGCATTACTGCAGCACAGGAGAAGAGCGGAGGACCAACGGTAACATCTGAGGAATGATTCATTGTGCAGCTGTTGGGGAAATGTGCTAAGCTTTTAAATCCCTCCAATCTGTTGAACCTGCTTGCTATTGAGTTTGCCACCCTCCCCGAGAGGGATATAAAATGTCTGTGATTGATCAGGCTCCAGGATTTAATCATTAATGTAGCACCCTCCATGATAATGCAAACTAACCACCTATACACAATTAATAATTAATTGGTGGTATTGATAGAACATAAAAATACTCAGAATCAAGGCAAAGCACTGTTTCTTTTGTTTGTTGTTGTTACAAGAACAGCACTGGCATTTTCAGAATGTTTGGTCACACTATTTGGATAGTCCATCTGCAGATGCTCTGCAGTTGGATCCTCTACAGATGGAATACCCAAATAGACCATCCATCCATTGTGTCTAAATGGTTGAGGATCAAACCACTAGTCATATCAGCTACTGTCAGAATCAGACCGCAAACTATGAGTGGCACACCGAGTCTTAGCAGTCTGGAGAGCTCCTTGGCTGGCAGATGGAACTCCTGTACCTGACATGTCAACCTCCATTACATCCTCCAACATGACCTAATAACTTAATTATGCCCTCATAGCCAACTGGCCATGCATCAGGCATCAATTCAACCCAGTCTGGAACCAACAACGTAACTTCCAAAAAGAGCGTTATCTCCCAACCTGCAAAATCAATGTAATTGAATGTAATCCTTTTGTGTGGTCTGAAAAAAAAGATTCAACCATAGACTGATTGAGATAGTTTAGCATCAAACCAATAGTCATGTCAGCTAGTGTACCATCTGAGAGCAAGTTGTGAGCCTCACAGTGTCTCAGTGGACAGAGGTCCATCTGACAGCAAGTTGTGAGCCCCACAGTGTCTCAGTGGACAGAGGTCCATCTGACAGCAAGTTGTGAGCCCCACAGTGTCTCAGTGGACAGAGGTCCATCTGACAGCAAGTTGTGAGCCCCACAGTGTCTCAGTGGACAGATGTCCATCTGACAGCAAGTTGTGAGCCCCACAGTGTCTCAGTGGACAGATGTCCATCTGACAGCAAGTTGTGAGCCCCACAGTGTCTCAGTGGACAGAGGTCCATCTGACAGCAAGCTGAGAGCCCCACAGTGTCTCAGTGGACAGAGGTCCATCTGACAGCAAGCTGAAAGCCCCACAGTGTCTCAGTGGACAGAGGTCCATCTCCTTAGCTGGCAGATGAACCTCCTGCATCCTACATGTATCCCTCCAATTCATTACCTAATACAGGGTTTCTCAAACTCCGTCCTCTGGACCCCAAGGGGTGCCCATTTTAGTTTTTGGCCTCGCACTACACAGCTGATTTCTAATAACCAACTCATCATCAAGCTTTGATGATTTGAATCAACTGTGTAGTGCTAGGGCAAAACCCAAATCGTGCACCCAGGACCGAGTTTGGGAAACAACATGAAGCCAACTAGCCATGCATCAGGTATCAGCCCAACCTCGTTGGCAACCAGTCCCATCACTCCACCAAAGAATCACTCCAAATGGCGCAAGGTCTTGTGACTATGTCTTTAGACTGTGAATGAGCTAGCATCTAATTCACGTTCTCTTTTTAAAAGAGTATCCTGAATGACCTGTTCTGCTACTAATGAAGGCCTAATTACATACACAGCGGGTTGAATTATTGCCAATGTGCCGCCCATCGCTGCTGCCTCTTTGAAAGTACATGTGTTTAGGGGATTCCAGTTCCTCTGCATTGACTTTTCTCTGGCTCTATTATTAACAAAACCGCATAAAATAGATTGGGTGTCGCAGCCAGGCTGAAATTAAACAACTATCACTTTAATCTGAGGGCTGTTGGCTCCAAGCAGAGGTGATTGCATGAACTGATGTACACATTTCATTACGCAGTTGAGCATCCAAGTGGACCATGACTCTTATTTACTTTATGAGGTTGTTTTAATTCCCCTACTTATAAATATATTTGCGTCAGCTTACTGTTTTTGAATGGGTTGTTTGCTTGGTGGGTCATTGTTAGCTTACTGTTTTTGAATGGGTTGTTTGCTTGGTGGGTCATTGTTAGCTTACTGTTTTTGAATGGGTTGTTTGCTTGGTGGGTCATTGTTAGCTTACTGTTTTTGAATGGGTTGTTTGCTTGGTGGGTCATTGTTAGCTTACTGTTTTTGAATGGGCTGTTTGCTTGGTGGGTCATTGCTAGCCCACTGTTTTTGAATGGGTTGTTTGCTTGGTGGGTCATTGTTAGCTTACTGTTTTTGAATGGGTTGTTTGCTTGGTGGGTCATTGTTAGCTTACTGTTTTTGAATGGGTTGTTTGCTTGGTGGGTCATTGTTAGCTTACTGTTTTTGAATGGGTTGTTTGCTTGGTGGGTCATTGTTAGCTTACTGTTTTTGAATGGGCTGTTTGCTTGGTGGGTCATTGTTAGCTTACTGTTTTTGAATGGGTTGTTTGCTTGGTGGGTCATTGCTAGCTTACTGTTTTTGAATGGGTTGTTTGCTTGGTGGGTCATTGTTAGCTTACTGTTTTTGAATGGGTTGTTTGCTTGGTGGGTCATTGTTAGCTTACTGTTTTTGAATGGGTTGTTTGCTTGGTGGGTCATTGTTAGCTTACTGTTTTTGAATGGGTTGTTTGCTTGGTGGGTCATTGTTAGCTTACTGTTTTTGAATGGGCTGTTTGCTTGGTGGGTCATTGTTAGCTTACTGTTTTTGAATGGGTTGTTTGCTTGGTGGGTCATTGTTAGCTTACTGTTTTTGAATGGGCTGTTTGCTTGGTGGGTCATTGCTAGCTTACTGTTTTTGAATGGGCTGTTTGCTTGGTGGGTCATTGTTAGCTTACTGTTTTTGAATGGGCTGTTTGCTTGGTGGGTCATTGTTAGCTTACTGTTTTTGAATGGGTTGTTTGCTTGGTGGGTCATTGTTAGCTTACTGTTTTTGAATGGGCTGTTTGCTTGGTGGGTCATTGTTAGCTTACTGTTTTTGAATGGGCTGTTTGCTTGGTGGGTCATTGTTAGCTTACTGTTTTTGAATGGGCTGTTTGCTTGGTGGGTCATTGTTAGCTTACTGTTTTTGAATGGGTTGTTTGCTTGGTGGGTCATTATTAGCTTACTGTTTTTGAATGGGCTGTTTGCTTGGTGGGTCATTGTCAGCTTACAGTTTTTGAATGGGCTGTTTGCTTGGTGGGTCATCGTTAGATTCTGCCTTCTTCTTTTTCCTTCCTGTTTGATATTGCCGTCTGTCATTGTGAGAGTGAAGGGAGTGAGCGAATCTGCTGAGATGAACGTTGCCTTGGATACACCACTTTACCCCATCAACTTGAAGTGTTCCAATTGGTTTGCTCTTTCATGTCTCATACTCTTTGTTTCATGTGTACGCTTTGAAATCCTAAAATTCAAATGTACTCTTTCTTTCATCGCTTGCGGTAGGCTATTAGAAAACATAACGACAGTCTACAGTGTGGGTTGTTGTCTGGCTGGTTCGTTATGGAACAGTAGGTCTACAGTATGGGTTGTTGTCTGGCTGGTTCTTTGTGTAACAGTAGGTCTACAGTGTGGGTTGTTGCCTGACTGGTTCTTTGTGGAACAGTAGCTCTACAGTATGGGTTGTTGACTGGCTGGTTCTTTGTGGAACAGTAGCTCTACAGTATGGGTTGTTTTCTGGCTGGTTCTTTGTGGAACAGTAGCTCTACAGTATGGGTTGTTGTCTGGCTGGTTATTTGTGGAACAGTAGGCTTACAGTGTGGGTTGTTGACTGGCTGGTTCTTTGTGGAACAGTAGCTCTACAGTATGGGTTGTTGTCTGGCTGGTTCTTTGTGGAACAGTAGGCCTACAGTGTGGGTTGTTGACTGGCTGGTTCTTTGTGGAACAGTAGCTCTACAGTATGGGTTGTTGTCTGGCTGGTTCTTTGTGGAACAGTAGCTCTACAGTATGGGTTGTTGACTGGCTGGTTCTTTGTGGAACAGTAGCTCTACAGTGTGGGTTGTTGCCTGACTGGTTCTTTGTGGAACAGTAGCTCTACAGTATGGGTTGTTGACTGGCTGGTTCTTTGTGGAACAGTAGCTCTACAGTATGGGTTGTTGTCTGGCTGGTTCTTTGTGGAACAGTAGCTCTACAGTATGGGTTGTTGTCTGGCTGGTTCTTTGTGGAACAGTAGATCTACAGTGGATTGTTTTCTGGCTGTTTTTTTGTGGAACAGTAGATCTACAGTGGGTTGTTGTCTGGCTGGTTCTTTGGGGAACAGTAAATCTACAGTGGGTTGTTTTCTGGCTGTTTTTTTGTGGAACAGTAGATCTACAGTATGGGTTGTTGTCTGGCTGGTTCTTTGTGGAACAGTAGATCTACAGTGGGTTGTTTTCTGGCTGTTTTTTTGTGGAACAGTAGCTCTACAGTGGGTTGTTTTCTGGCTGTTTTTTTGTGGAACAGTAGCTCTACAGTGGGTTGTTTTCTGGCTGTTTTTTTGTGGAACAGTAGCTCTACAGTGGGTTGTTTTCTGGCTGTTTTTTTGTGGAACAGTAGCTCTACAGTGGGTTGTTTTCTGGCTGTTTTTTTGTGGAACAGTAGATCTACAGTGGGTTGTTGTCTGGCTGGTTCTTTGTGGAACAGTAGATCTACAGTGGGTTGTTTTCTGGCTGTTTTTTTGTGGAACAGTAGCTCTACAGTGGGTTGTTTTCTGGCTGTTTTTTGTGGAACAGTAGCTCTACAGTGGGTTGTTTTCTGGCTGTTTTTTTGTGGAACAGTAGATCTACAGTGGGTTGTTGTCTGGCTGGTTCTTTGTGGAACAGTAGATCTACAGTGGGTTGTTTTCTGGCTGGTTCTTTGTGGAACAGTAGATCTACAGTGGGTTGTTTTCTGGCTGTTTTTTTGTGGAACAGTAGCTCTACAGTGGGTTGTTGTCTGGCTGTTTTTTTGTGGAACAGTAGATCTACAGTGGGTTGTTTTCTGGCTGTTTTTTTGTGGAACAGTAGCTCTACAGTGGGTTGTTTTCTGGCTGTTTTTTTGTGGAACAGTAGATCTACAGTGGGTTGTTTTCTGGCTGTTTTTTGTGGAACAGTAGCTCTACAGTGGGTTGTTTTCTGGCTGTTTTTTTGTGGAACAGTAGATCTACAGTGGGTTGTTGTCTGGCTGGTTCTTTGTGGAACAGTAGATCTACAGTGGGTTGTTTTCTGGCTGGTTCTTTGTGGAACAGTAGATCTACAGTGGGTTGTTTTCTGGCTGTTTTTTTGTGGAACAGTAGCTCTACAGTGGGTTGTTGTCTGGCTGTTTTTTTGTGGAACAGTAGATCTACAGTGGGTTGTTTTCTGGCTGTTTTTTTGTGGAACAGTAGCTCTACAGTGGGTTGTTTTCTGGCTGTTTTTTGTGGAACAGTAGATCTACAGTGGGTTGTTTTCTGGCTGTTTTTTTGTGGAACAGTAGCTCTACAGTGGATTGTTTTCTGGCTGTTTTTTTGTGGAACAGTAGATCTACAGTGGGTTGTTGTCTGGCTGGTTCTTTGGGGAACAGTAAATCTACAGTGGGTTGTTTTCTGGCTGTTTTTTTGTGGAACAGTAGATCTACAGTATGGGTTGTTGTCTGGCTGGTTCTTTGTGGAACAGTAGATCTACAGTGGGTTGTTTTCTGGCTGTTTTTTTGTGGAACAGTAGCTCTACAGTATGGGTTGTTCCCTGGCTGATCCCTGAGAAAAAGAAAAAAAGGAAATAAACATGAGTTAATCTGCCAAAATGAAGACTAAATCCTATACTGACAAACATTATCATTATTTTGATGTAGAACAATTGACATGCAGTTGTTGTCAGCAGCAGCCGAAAGAGAGATTCTCTGCCTTTGATAGTTGGGTTACTGCCACACTGAGCAAATCATAGAGTGTTAAAAGTAATGTAATGATTAACTGGGCTATTGAACCACCAAGACTTACTATACATAATTGATTATAAATCATTTAGATAGGCTACATACCTTCTCACAGTCAGCCCACTGCCCAATCACAATCATTCAACAGAGGTCAGCAACAGTCGTCCAATGGTTTTATGACTCCTCACTGAAATAAAAGAAACAATTAGCAAATTGTCAATGTCAGGCTCGGCCTGTAGCTGTATTTGGCATATTTCATGATAAAAAAATGATGTTTATTTGTAAGCATTAGATACTGTAGAACCCCTGTAGGATGTGCTTTTATTAAACACACAATTTCCTCTTGCTTCTAGCTAACATTTAGTTTGAAACATCACAGGTTTGTATGAACCCCAAAGAACCCCTTTGTCCCCAGAGTTTAGCCTACACATTTAAATTGACCTAAAGGTCAGTAATCTAATCTAATAATAATTCTACACTATCTAGTCAGTTGAGGACTACCAGAGTGAACTCAAATTACAAACCATAGTACAAAATTCAAAGTAAGTTCTCATGCCCAAGCCTGTCTCCTGTTTCTGTAGCGTGAGGCAGCTTGATGTACAAGCACATCCCCTGCTAGTCTATCGCCGGGCCCCACTCTATCTCCTTAATAGTGAGTGCCAAGCAGAGACGCATCAGGTCCCATTTTTACAGTCTTTGGTATGACTCAGCAGGGTATTGAACAACCTTTCAATCTAAGCGCAGACACTCTAACCACAAAGTTGGTCAAAACCATAATACTAGTTGTACCATTATTTGATTATCCGATTTTCTGGCGTAGTCATATATATTTTTTATTATTATGGGTTGGAGTTGAACTAAGGAGGAGGAATCTTTCAAGAGATGTATTGTTGGTACAGGCCTGGTAATAACATCATTAATAGAATTGACATTCTGAACATTTGAATGAGTGTAGCAGGAGAGAAATAAAGCACCCTACTACCCTGCACAAATACTGTGTGAGGCAGGCACGCCCTGGTCCTGACCTCTCTGGTGCTATTGCTCATATGTCACTACAGTAAGACAAAAGAACGCCTCCTACTAGGAAGAGGGGGTGTGCCGGCCGATTTAAAGGCCTCTCACATCTCCGGTGGGTAACAGAAAGCTTTTATCATGCTCTGCGTTGTGTGCTGTGATCAGATCTATCCCACAAAGACACCTCATTTAAATATATTCAGCCATCCAAACAGGTTATAACAGTTAAAAGGGAGATATTGAATGCCCAGTACATGGTCTGGCCTCACACCAATTAAAGGTGTTCAAGAGGAAGCATTTGGAGGGAAAATGTTTTTTTTGTGTTCTGATGTTGATGTTGCTCTTGAGGCAATGCGGGTGGATACTTTTGCGTAAGATCCCCGGTTAATGATTAGCAGTTTGATAATATTGCACTCCAATCCCCGTCAGTTGCAGATATTATTCCCATCTTAAAAACATAACCAGGCAACCAGTCAGTCCATGTTATCTAATCGAAATCTTAACTGAACACTTTAGCTGGGGATTACTGATGCCCACAATCCATGCAGTGGAGAATTTAACCTAGAGCTGGGCGATATGGACAAAAATCCATACAGCGATAAATTGCCTGAATTAATACGATAACGATACGCTTATAACATTAATGTCAACCAATTTATATATATAAAAAAAGATTGTCCTTTAAAGGCCCAGTGCAGTCATAAATGGGATTTTCCTGTGTTTATATATATATAAATATATATATTTCCACACTATGTGGTTGGAATAATAGGGTGACATTTTTTTAATGATGATAATGGACTTTTAGTGTAAGAGCTGTTTAAAAAGACTGCCTGAAATTTCAGTCTGTTTTCGTGGGATGGAGTTTTGGCCTGTCTGGTGACATCACCAGGTGATTAATTGTTATTATTATTATTATTTGATTTTTTAAAGGGGTAGATCAGCTTTAATAGTGCAGATAGATTGTGGCTTCCATCAATGCAATTGTCTGCAACATTTCCAATCTTCCATATATATATATATATATATATATATATATATGTAAATATATATAATAGATTCAATATTTTCCTATATTATTTCCCCTAACCCTAGCAACAGGCGGTTAATGAATTCATAGGCCAGTAAGATAGAGTTCCAAACCTCTCGCCAATAACAGTTTTCAGTTTTCTCCTCCCTACTCAGTGTCACACCCTGATCTGTTTCACCTGTCCTTGTGCTTTTCTCCATCCCCTCCAAGTGTCACCCATTTCCCCCACTTATCCTCTGGGTACTTATAGCTGTGTTTTCTGTTTGTCTGTGACAGTTTGTATTGTTTGTCAAGTTTACCAGCGTTTGTCCTGTCAGCGCCTGTCTTTTCCCAGCCTCTCTTTTTCTCGTCCTCCTGGTTTTTGACCCTTGCCTGTCCTGACCCTGTACCCGCCTGCCTGACCACTCTGCCCATCCCTGACCCTGCCTGCCGTCCTGTACCTGCCTGCCGTCCTGTACTTTTGCTCTACTTCTGGATTACTAAACTCTGCCTGACCCTGAGCCTGCCGGCCGTCCTGTACCTTTGCTCCTACTCTAGATTATCGACACCTGCCTGCCTTGACCGTTCGTTTGCCTGCCCCTGTTGTTACAATAAACATGGCTACTTCACAGTCTGCGCTTGGGTCTTACCTTGATGATTAGCTGATACTCAGACCACTCCCAGACAGTCCTAGCAACAATTTTGCTTGAGAAATTTCTCTTTGCTAAGAAGCTTTTTGTTAATTTGACAATTTTAATTGAAGATAATCACAGTAAAGTACTTAGTTGTTACCCAGAAATGATTTGATATTGAGATAAAAACAGCTGCTGTCACGCATAGAGAGCCTAGAGAACCTTCTTATTAGAGAGCCTTCTTATTCTCTATTTTGGTTAGGTCGTGGTGGGTAATCTAGGTTATCTATTTCTATGTTGGCCTGGTAGGTTTGCCTGTGAGCACTCCATTGTCTTCACGTTTCGTTATTTCTTTATTGTTTTTGTGCGTTTTCAGTTAATAAACATGTGGAAACCATATCACGCTGCACCTTGGTTCGATAATTTCTACGACGATCGTGACAGCTGCATTGGGCATTTTAACTACTACTAGTTTGATGTTTGTAGCCATCAATTTTCTCATTAAAAAGCAACCATATTAGCAAAATGTATATTTTAAACTTCACATTTCTCTAGTATAGGCTACTTATCATAATGAATGATATCAGCAAAATGCCCGCGATAAGTGATTGGTATGGTCAGTGTAGCTCAATTTAGATTCATCGTCCCAGCTCTAATTGAACCGGCAACCCAAGAACAGATTCATACACACTGTTGAGCTTTGAAGAGTTCAAGTAAAACCTGCCCTTGGTATAGTCAACCATTGGGATTTTGTTCTAGTCCCCCTGTTGCTGTTCAGAATATTTAGAGCTAGTTGAAGTTAAAATCCATACGATATAGGTGCAGTGGAGTCAGGGTTCTATAGATCTTCATCAGAAACATCTATACGGGACAAAAAATACACGTTTTGTTTTACGTCTGTTATTCGAATAGATCTTGGAATTTTTTTAGGGCCTTAATCTACCCCTCACTAAATATACAGTAGTGTCTGGTGGAGGAGTGTATTTTTCACTAAATATTCAGTAGTGTCTGGAGGAGGAGTGTATTTTTCACTAAATATACAGTAGTGTCTGGAGGAGGAGTGTATTTTTCACTAAATATACAGTAGTGTCTGGTGGAGGAGTGTATTTTTCACTAAATATACAGTAGTGTCTGGTGGAGGAGTGTATATTTCACTAAATATACAGTAGTGTCTGGTGGAGGAGTGTATTTTTCACTAAATATACAGTAGTGTCTGGTGGAGGAGTGTATTTTTCACTAAATATACAGTAGTGTCTGGTGGAGGAGTGTATTTTTCACTAAATATACAGTAGTGTCTGGTGGAGGAGTGTATTTTCACTAAATATACAGTAGTGTCTGGTGGAGGAGTGTATTTTTCACTAAATATACAGTAGTGTCTGGTGGAGGAGTGTATTTTTCACTAAATATACAGTAGTGTCTGGTGGAGGAGTGTATTTTTTTCACTAAATATACAGTAGTGTCTGGTGGAGGAGTGTATTTTTCACTAAATATACAGTAGTGTCTGGTGGAGGAGTGTATTTTTTCACTAAATATACAGTAGTGTCTGGTGGAGGAGTGTATTTTTCACTAAATATACAGTAGTGTCTGGTGGAGGAGTGTATTTTTCACTAAATATACAGTAGTGTCTGGAGGTGGAGTGTATTTTTCACTAAATATACAGTAGTGTCTGGTGGAGGAGTGTATTTTTCACTAAATATACAGTAGTGTCTGGTGGAGGAGTGTATTTTACACTAAATATACAGTAGTGTCTGGTGGAGGAGTGTATTTTTCACTAAATATACAGTAGTGTCTGGAGGAGGAGTGTATTTTTCACTAAATATACAGTAGTGTCTGGTGGAGGAGTGTATTTTTCACTAAATATACAGTAGTGTCTGGTGGAGGAGTGTATTTTTCACTAAATATACAGTAGTGTCTGGTGGAGGAGTGTATTTTTCACTAAATATACAGTAGTGTCTGGTGGAGGAGTGTATTTTTCACTAAATATACAGTAGTGTCTGGTGGAGGAGTGTATTTTTTAACATTAAATATACAGTAGTGTCTGGTGGAGGAGTGTATTTTTCACTAAATATACAGTAGTGTCTGGTGGAGGAGTGTATTTTTCACTAAATATACAGTAGTGTCTGGTGGAGGAGTGTATTTTTCACTAAATATACAGTAGTGTCTGGTGGAGGAGTGTATTTTTCACTAAATATACAGTAGTGTCTGGAGGAGGAGTGTATTTTTCACTAAATATACAGTAGTGTCTGGTGGAGGAGTGTATTTTTCACTAAATATACAGTAGTGTCTGGTGGAGGAGTGTATTTTTCACTAAATATACAGTAGTGTCTGGTGGAGGAGTGTATTTTTCACTAAATATACAGTAGTGTCTGGTGGAGGAGTGTATTTTTCACTAAATATACAGTAGTGTCTGGTGGAGGAGTGTATTTTTCACTAAATATACAGTAGTGTCTGGTGGAGGAGTGTATTTTTCACTAAATATACAGTAGTGTCTGGTGGAGGAGTGTATTTTTCACTAAATATACAGTAGTGTCTGGAGGAGGAGTGGATTTTTCACTAAATATACAGTAGTGTCTGGAGGAGGAGTGTATTTTTCACTAAATATACAGTAGTGTCTGGAGGAGGAGTGTATTTTTCACTAAATATACAGTAGTGTCTGGTGGAGGAGTGTATTTTTCACTAAATATACAGTAGTGTCTGGTGGAGGAGTGTATTTTTCACTAAATATACAGTAGTGTCTGGTGGAGGAGTGTATTTTTCACTAAATATACAGTAGTGTCTGGTGGAGGAGTGTATTTTTCACTAAATATACAGTAGTGTCTGGTGGAGGAGTGTATTTTTCACTAAATATACAGTAGTGTCTGGTGGAGGAGTGTATTTTTCACTAAATATACAGTAGTGTCTGGTGGAGGAGTGTATTTTTCACTAAATATACAGTAGTGTCTGGTGGAGGAGTGTATTTTTCACTAAATATACAGTAGTGTCTGGTGGAGGAGTGTATTTTTCACTAAATATACAGTAGTGTCTGGTGGAGGAGTGTATTTTTCACTAAATATACAGTAGTGTCTGGTGGAGGAGTGTATTTTTCACTAAATATACAGTAGTGTCTGGTGGAGGAGTGTATTTTTCACTAAATATACAGTAGTGTCTGGAGGAGGAGTGTATTTTTCACTAAATATACAGTAGTGTCTGGTGGAGGAGTGTATTTTTCACTAAATATACAGTAGTGTCTGGTGGAGGAGTGTATTTTTCACTAAATATACAGTAGTGTCTGGTGGAGGAGTGTATTTTTCACTAAATATACAGTAGTGTCTGGAGGAGGAGTGTATTTTTCACTAAATATACAGTAGTGTCTGGTGGAGGAGTGTATTTTTCACTAAATATACAGTAGTGTCTGGTGGAGGAGTGTATTTTTCACTAAATATACAGTAGTGTCTGGTGGAGGAGTGTATTTTTCACTAAATATACAGTAGTGTCTGGTGGAGGAGTGTATTTTTCACTAAATATACAGTAGTGTCTGGTGGAGGAGTGTATTTTTCACTAAATATACAGTAGTGTCTGGTGGAGGAGTGTATTTTTCACTAAATATACAGTAGTGTCTGGTGGAGGAGTGTATTTTTCACTAAATATACAGTAGTGTCTGGTGGAGGAGTGTATTTTTCACTAAATATACAGTAGTGTCTGGTGGAGGAGTGTATTTTTCACTAAATATACAGTAGTGTCTGGTGGAGGAGTGTATTTTTCACTAAATATACAGTAGTGTCTGGTGGAGGAGTGTATTTTTCACTAAATATACAGTAGTGTCTGGTGGAGGAGTGTATTTTTCACTAAATATACAGTAGTGTCTGGTGGAGGAGTGTATTTTTCACTAAATATACAGTAGTGTCTGGAGGAGGAGTGTATTTTTCACTAAATATACAGTAGTGTCTGGTGGAGGAGTGTATTTTTCACTAAATATACAGTAGTGTCTGGTGGAGGAGTGTATTTTTCACTAAATATACAGTAGTGTCTGGTGGAGGAGTGTATTTTTCACTAAATATACAGTAGTGTCTGGAGGAGGAGTGTATTTTTCACTAAATATACAGTAGTGTCTGGTGGAGGAGTGTATTTTTCACTAAATATACAGTAGTGTCTGGTGGAGGAGTGTATTTTTCACTAAATATACAGTAGTGTCTGGTGGAGGAGTGTATTTTTCACTAAATATACAGTAGTGTCTGGTGGAGGAGTGTATTTTTCACTAAATATACAGTAGTGTCTGGTGGAGGAGTGTATTTTTCACTAAATATACAGTAGTGTCTGGTGGAGGAGTGTATTTTTCACTAAATATACAGTAGTGTCTGGTGGAGGAGTGTATTTTTCACTAAATATACAGTAGTGTCTGGTGGAGGAGTGTATTTTTCACTAAATATACAGTAGTGTCTGGAGGAGGAGAGTGTGTTCGCCTTTATACAATCCCCGGTCTTTTCAAGCACTGACTTCTTCCCTTTTCTTTCATTGCAAACAACATTTCACGTTTGTAGGTTAAATATATAAGCTTATATAAATATAAGCTTTTGTTTTTTTTAAGGATAAAGCAAAAAAGCCAATCTGAAATTAGTCCTAAAGCTTTTGTTGGTTAGCGCTGAGCAGGGAATGGATTTCTATAGAACTCAGCTGGCACAGCGGGGTCCTCTGAATCCGTAGTTGCAACACTCTCACAACCCTTTAATAAGTTACCCAGGATGCAATGTTGGTATCACACTGAGAAGGGGATAGCTCAGGGAAATGTTGAAAAGACCTATAAATGTTCGAGTCAATCATTGTTACAGGGCGTTTCATTTTACCCTGCCAATAAAAGAAAGACCCCGTCCCCTTTCCCCCTCTCCCTCAAAGACCAGAGCAATGAGGTACTTGGTATTAGTGGGACACCTGTTGTGTGTCTGCACAGTGAACATTTTCTGGAGATGCATGTGATGTGCTGAGCAGAAGAGAGGGAGATCCCCATCCCACATACCATCTCCCCAATGTATCACTTGCTACTTATTTTCTCAGTACTATTTTTAGCAAATTGTCATCTCAGGACACCGTAGTTACGCAATTCCTGTGTCAATCACTTCACTTACAACTAATCAACGCGACTTTTGCCATTGCCATTTCCCTGGCATTCTCCAGGCACATATGACTTGCCAGAATCCCAATACTGTGCAGAGAAACAGTGGCCTGACCTGCCTCTCAGTTAACCCACTCTGACCTTTCTCAGTCTGCTGAGGGTTACACACATTTTCTTTATCAGATCACTGAGGATTACGTTTATTTATCAGCTCCAAACGGCCAATACATTTGACCCGTGTCCATGTTGCTTGCCTTTGGATTTGATATTTGTTGCCCCTCAAACTCCTAGCAGAGTTACTGGCCCATTTACACTGAGTTTGGATAGCGTTGATATTCAAATCATAGTCTGTATTCAGTGCATAAAGTCACATGTCAGGCAGCAGGGCATTGCCAAGTTCTGACATGTTGAGGGATGCACTCTGGTGGAATTGCTGTAGCATTTTATGCTAATCTAATCCATAAAATATTATTTGACAAGGCGACCACATTTTCTGCTCTTTGTTTACTTTTAAGTAAAGCATACTGAGTAGGGGTGAAACACAGATCAACTCAGATCAGCTGATATGCCAGTGTGAAAGCTATTTTCACTTATAAACTGGGTGGTTCGAGCCCTGAATGCTGATTGGCTGACAGCCGTGGTATATCAGACCATATACCACAGGTATGACAAAACATTTATTTATACTGCTCTAATTACGTTGGTAACCAGTTTATAATAGCAATAAGGCACCTCCGGGGTTTGTGGTATCTGGCCAATATATCACGGCTAAGGGCTGTATCCAGCCAGTCTACATTGGCCATATACCACACCCCCTCGGGCCTTATTGCTTAAAAATATCATCACGTAATGGTGCAGAGAAGATAGCACTTCAAGTATACAGGCAGAATACACCCACACACATTTTGAAATAGCAATGAAGGGGGATTTTAGAGTGAAGCAGAATCTATTGAAAAATCTATGAAACAATTGTGTTCATACTGTAATTGTTTTGATTTCAAATCAAAGGGTTTAACAAAGTAGACACTGTGGAAATTCTTATCCATATGCTACCATCGTCCGGGTCACATAACACACAGATTTCCAGATGAAATGTAGTACATATGGTGGTTCCAGATCATTGCCTGTGGGCTTTAATTTGATTTCTGCCTAGAGTACACATTTTCCATCTGCTATGCTGTCCAACATAAAGTTGTACATTAGGATAATTTCTCTTAGCTCTTTTTTTCATTACTCCACTGTCACTCCAAATGGCTGGGCTAGCACTGCCCTCAGAGAACGGAATATGTAGTGGTTACTAGGGGAGACAAGTAAATAACTCAAATTAGAAACCACTTCGAAAGCTTTTATTCAATGTGCCAATGTTTGGTAAGTGTCTCTACTAGCTTAAGAAGTTTTGTCATCCATACATTTTTACAGAAAATGTTTTTTTAGGCCCTAAAGTAAATATGCTGTTGGATTCTGGGTTAAACTTGGAACATTGCTATCCTAGAGACATGATACATCAGAAGTTAGACTATAGTATCTGAGGGGTGATAGAGACTGGTTTTTACATCAGAAGTTAATGGTTATCTGTAGGAGCCAGATGGCTTTGGAATGTGTTGGGTGGACGGGAGGAAGTCACAGGATTGCTATAGGGGATACGAGTGGAGATCTTTGGATTAGGCATCAAGGTGGTTGAGGTTAGGTCCGATCCCCTTAAGAGAGAAACAATGGTTTATTACCCTATCACTTCATCTTCCTGTCAAACCATAAAAGAGAGAAGGAGGAGGAGTGCCTAAATTGGAGTATATATACTTGTGGTGGTGGATTTGTTGTTGTTGTCTAATGCAGCTGTATTGATCCTCTGGGCAGAATAAAACTTGGTTAAGATTTCATAATGTCTGAGTGTTTTACTCTGAGAATTACAACCTAACACTGTATATCATAATACAGTATCTCATCAAATATACTATGCTATGATCAGCCAAGCAGTCATTTTATACAATTTCATAGGTCAATCTTTTTTTTTTTAAAGAGAGTTGGCAAGTGTATTTACTAAGTAATTGACGGATGACGAAACTTCTTAGGCTTGTAGAGACACTAACCGAACATTAGCACATTAAATAACAGCTTTCTACAGATTTTTTCTAGTTTTAGTTATTTACCTGTTACAACTGACCCTGTGTTCCTTTTGATCTGCTATCTTTATAATCATCTCAATATTGCCAAATATGATATATTCTGTAATTTGTTAAATGTTGTTTAGCAACTTTGGTCATTTGACTTTTGTTTGACTGCCGTTACAAAATGTAACGCTATAGCCTACTCGGTGAGGTTTGTGTGTCCTGGGTGTGCTCTGTATAAAGATAGCCTAGGCCAACTGCTGAAATGCATTGAATTAATAGAGGAACATGATGTTAAGGTTTTCTTCCGTCGAAGGAGAGGAGGACCAAAATGCAGCGTGGTTATTTGTAAACATCTTTAATAAAGATGAAAAATACAAACAGTATACAAAAACAATAAACGTAACGTGAAAAACCGAAACATCCCTATCTGGTGCAAACAGAGACAGGAACAATCACCCACGAAATACCTAAAGAATATGGCTGCCTAAATATGGTTCCCAATCAGAGACAACGATAAACACCTGCCTCTGATTGAGAACCACTCTAGGCAACCATAGACTTTCCTAGAATACTACACTGAACACAAACCCATCAATCTACAAAAACCCCTAGACAAGACAAACACATAATCACCCATGTCACACCCTGGCCTGACCAAAATAATAAAGAAAACACAAAATACTAAGGCCAGGGCGTGACACATGATAACGTTTGGAATTAATGAACGGCCTGTTTCGCAATTCACAACAATGTCATTTGCGATCAAAGATACTGTCACGCCTGCTCCCGCTCTTCCTCTCCCTCTCTCAGCCTGCTTGCCCAGTGCCCATGTCTCGGCCGGCTCGCCCAGGTGGGACGCCGGGTGGCGCCCCTTGGGGGGGGGTACTGTCACGCCTGTTCCTGCTCTTCCTGCCCCTGGTGCTCGAGGGCACCAGGTTCCCCAGGATTACGCAATCGAGCCAACATCAGAACGTACACCTGCCTTTCCCCGTCACTCGCATCTGCGCTGATTGGACTGAATTCTATTACTTGTGTTATTGCCTTCCTTATATCTGTCTGTTACCTAGCTCTGTTCCCTGCTTCAGGATTGATGTTTGTCATATGTCCTTGTTTACCCGTGTGCTGACACTGTTCCTGTCGTGTTCTATGTCCGTTCCCTATTAAATGTTTGACTCCACGTACCTGCTTCTCCTGTCCAGCGTCGTTTCCTTACGGTTACTAAATATCAGTTTCAACTTGCTGTGAAATCGTTACATAGTGGCGCAGCGACAGTCTTATTTTGGCATACTGTCCATATCTTGGTTTTAAACGCTTTAAATTGGCACTTATGATTTTTATGTAGTATTTCCTAGAACTCTCAAGATAAATATGGATTATTCCTGGTATTGAAACCTGGTAGATTTTCAGGAAAATATGAATCCCTACTACTCGGTATGCTTTACTGAAAAGGAAACAAAGTACAGAAAATCTGGTCCCCGTGTCAAATAATATATAGAGTGCATCTCTCAACATGTCAGAACTTGGTAATGCCCTGCTGTCTGATGTATGAGCCTGTACTTAGTGCATATGCTATGATTTGAATATCAACGCTATCCAAACTCAGTGTAAATGGGCCAGTAACTCTGCTAGGAGTTTTGAGGGGCAGCAAATATCAAATCCAAAGGCAAGCAACATGGACACGGGTCAAATGTATTGGCCGTTTGGAGCTGATAAAGAAACGTAATCCTCAGTGATCTGATGAAGAAAATGTGTGTAACCCTCAGCAGACTGAGAAAGGTCAGAGTGGGTTGATTGAGAGGCAGGTCAGGCCACTGTCTCTCTGCACAGTATTGAGAAGAGACACACACAAAGTTACAGACACACGCATACGCACACAAACACTAGCACACTCTCTCTACACACAGGTACATTGTAATATTGTTGTATGGCGGTATTATACATGTTTTGTATTATAGATATGTAGTGGCGTAATACTGTAATATGATGTAGTGTTTTATCTTTTGTTTTATATGTGATGTAAGTGCCTTAATGTGTTTGGACCCCAGGAAGAGTAACTGCTGCCTTGGCAACAGCTAATGTGGATCCCTAATAAATACAAACACAAATGTGCAGGGCAAAATGGCAATGGCGAAAGTAGAGTTGATGAGTTGTAAGTGATTGACACAGAATTGCGTAATACATCTACAGTGCCCTGAGATGGACAATTTGGAAAATAGTACTAAGAAAATAAGTAGCATGTGATACATTGGGGAGATGGTATGCCCATGAGAGATCAAAAGAGAATGGCAGAACATGCAAGCGAACAGGCGGGCCACAAACAGGCAAATAATGGTGAAGTATAACAGTGGTGTGCAGAACACCATCTCGTCGGTCCTTGTCAGACGACCACTCCTTATCAGCTAAAAACAAGAAGAAGCGGCTCCAGTGGGCATGCGATCACCAACACTAGAAAATTGAAGAGTGGAAAAACAGCCTGGTCTGACTAATCCCGGTTCCTGTTGCATCATGCTGATGGCAGAGTCAGGATTTGGTATAAGCAGCATGAGTCAATGGCTCCATCCTCCCTGGTGTCAACGGTACAGGCTGGTGGTGGTGGCGTAATGTTGTGGGAAATGTATTCCTAGCACACTTTAGGTCACTTGATACCAAATGAGCAATGTTTCCATGCCTCAAAGAATTCAGGCTGTTCTGGAGGCAAAGAGCGATCCGACCCGTTACTCGATGGGTGTACCTAATAAACTGAGTGTAACGGTAGTGTTTATAATGCTACCTCATCAGCTTAGCAGGTATTTATTTACATGGTACTATTTATAATGTCACCTTGTCAGCATAAAAGTACTGTAGTTATATGGTAGTATTATTAATGTGACCTTGTTAACATAGCCACAGCTCTCCTTCTTTACTATTAGCAAGCGTGTAGAATGTCATTCATTAATTAACTTCAGCCTATGAGCATGGAACACTAAGGCAATTCCACCACACGTCCTGAATAACCTATGGGCTCACTCGTCCAATAATCACTTTCCATTCTTTCAACCAATGGGCATAAATCTAGGGGCGTATTTATATGTATTTATATGCCAACTCGCCGCTTGTGTCTTTCATTTGCTCGTCTTCCAACGACGTTATGCTTTCCATGTTGTTTAAGTCATGACAGACAGCATACCTCCCTGGAGATTGTTCCAGCGATCGATCTACAAACACTCTCAAGTGATTTGTTGATTTCTCCTCGGTTTCCCAGATGATACGGTGATTCCTCCTTGGTTTCCCAGGTGATTTGGTGATTTCTCCTCGGTTTCCCAGGTGATTTGGTGATTTCTCCTTGGTTTCCCAGGTGATTTGGTGATTCCTCCTCGGTTTCCCAGGTGATTTGGTGATTTCTCCTCGGTTTCCCAGGTGATTTGGTGATTTCTCCTCGGTTTCCCAGGTGATTTGGTGATTCCTCCTTGGTTTCCCAGGTGATTTGGTGATTCCTCCTTGGTTTCCCAGGTGATTTGCATTCCTTTCTCAGGAGAAGAGGTCGGGTTTCCCAGAGGGAAGGAAACATTCCAGAATCGGCTTTACCTGCGGGGGGGTATTCCAAGACGCGAGGCGATGAGCCAGGCTGCTCCTTCTTCCTCTGCTCCCTAAGACGCGAGGCGATGAGCCAGGCTGCTCCTTCTTCCTCTGCTCCCTAAGACGCGAGACGATGAGCCAGGCTGCTCCTCCTTCCTCTGCTCCCTATGACGCGAGGCGATGAGCCAGGCTGCTCCTTCTTCCTCTGCTCCCTAAGACGCGAGGCGATGAGCCAGGCTGCTCCTTCTTCCTCTGCTCCCTAAGACGCGAGGCGATGAGCCAGGCTGCTCCTTCTTCCTCTGCTCCCTAAGATGCGAGGCGATGAGCCAGGCTGCTCCTTCTTCCTCTGCTCCCTAAGACGCGAGGCGATGAGCCAGGCTGCTCCTTCTTCCTCTGCTCCCTAAGACGCGAGGCGATGAGCCAGGCTGCTCCTTCTTCCTCTGCTCCCTAAGACGCGGGCGGCCTCCTCCACCCAGACCTGGTGCTGGCGGCTTTCAACCCGTCTTTTAAACCTCTTATACAGCATGACCTTTTCATCCCAGAGTGGTAGTAGCATCTAGCATTTGCTGTGATGTTTTAGCTCCATGTTTTCCCCCAGGAGAAGAGAGTTGATTAATTAGCCGTCATTCTACTTGGATCTATTACGTTATCATTCATTTCAGATCTGGTCAGATTTATCATGACTGCAATGTTATGGACAGTCTCTCGAAGCTATTCATGTGGTAAACACTTCCATATGGGTTTCTGTATTCACTGTGCATTCAAATGGCCATTGATAAAATGTAATTGTGGTCATTGTCCATAGCTAATGCCTGCCCATACTATAACCCAACCACCACCATGGGGCACTCTGTCCACAACGTCGACATCAGCAAACTGCTCACTCACACGACGCCATATACACTGTCTGCCATCTGCCCGGTACAGTTGAAACCGGGATTCATCTGTGAAGAGCACACTTCTCCAGCATGCTAGTGACCATCAAAGGTGTGCATTTGCTCAAAACGCTGAACTGCAGTCAGGTCAAGCCACTGGTGAGGACTACCAGCGTACAGATGAGCTTCCCTGAGACGGTTTCTGACAGTTTGTGCAGAAATTCTTTGGTTGTGTAAACCCACAGTTTCATCAGCTGTTCGGGTGGATAGTCTCAGATGATCCCACGGGTGAAGAAGCCGGATGTGTAGATTCTGGGTTGGCGTGGTTACAGGTGGTCTGCTGTTGTGAGGCCTCTTAGATATTATCTTAGATATCTTAGATGAGGCAGCTTATGAGAGAAATTAACATTAAATTATATCTGGCAACGGCTCTGGGTGACATTCCTGCAGTCAGCCTGGATTCCAATTGCACGCTCACAACTGCACATTGTCCCCAGCAGAAGGTGCACCTGTGAAATGATCATGCTGTTTAATCAGCTTCTTATTATGCCACATCTGTCAGGTGGATGGATTATCTCAGCAAAGAAAAAATGCTCACTAACAGGGGCGTAAACAAATTTGTGCACAGAATTTGAGAGAAATAAACTTTGTGCATACAGACTTTCTGGGATCTTTTATTGCAGCTCATGAAACATGGGACCAGCACTTTACATGTTGTGTTTATATTTTTGTTCAGTGTAGAAGCAACAGTCTTTATACTTTAATCTGGTTTCATCCAAATATCATCCAATTTCATTAACAACATGCTTTTGACTGTTCATGACCTTTTAAGGCTGTCATTGGAACATCTGTTCCCCAGTGGGGGTGGGGTTGTCTCTGTAGTTCATTCTCTTAAGCCTGTACTTGATTGAAATAACATTATTTAAATATTATCACAAAGTGGTAACTCTCCCAACATTGGGATATGCGTAGGCACTTGAGGAACTCATACTCCTGTGTTTTTTATTTTAATTTAATTTATTTCACCTTTATTTAACCAGGTAAGCTAGTTGAGAACAAGTTCTCATTTGCAACTGCGACCTGGCCAAGATAAAGCATAGCAGTGTGAACAGACAACACAGAGTTACACATGGAGTAAACAATTAACAAGTCAATAACACAGTAGAAAAAAAGAGAGTCTATATACATTGTGTGCAAAAGGCATGAGGAGGTAGGTGAATAATTAAAATTTTGCAGATTAACACTGGAGTGATAAATGATCAGATGGTCATGTACAGGTAGAGATATTGGTGTGCAAAAGAGCAGAAAAGTAAATAAATAAAAACAGTATGGGGATGAGGTAGGTAAAATTGGGTGGGCTATTTACCGATAGACTATGTACAGCTGCAGCGATCGGTTAGCTGCTCAGATAGCAGATGTTTAAAGTTGGTGAGGGAGATAAAACTTCAGCGATTTTTGCAATTCGTTCCAGTCACAGGCAGCAGAGAACTGGAACGAAAGGCGGCCAAATGAGGTGTTGGCTTTAGGGATGATCAGTGAGATACACCTGCTGGAGCGCGTGCTACGGGTGGGTGTTGCCATCGTGACCAGTGAACTGAGATAAGGCGGAGCTTTACCTAGCATGGACTTGTAGATGACCTGGAGCCAGTGGGTCTGGCGACGAATATGTAGCGAGGGCCAGCCGACTAGAGCATACAGGTCGCAGTGGTGGGTGGTATAAGGTGCTTTAGTGACAAAACGGATGGCACTGTGATAAACTGCATCCAGTTTGCTGAGTAGAGTGTTGGAAGCTATTTTGTAGATGACATCGCCGAAATCGAGGATCGGTAGGATAGTCAGTTTTACTAGGGTAAGTTTGGCGGCGTGAGTGAAGGAGGCTTTGTTGCGGAATAGAAAGCCGACTCTAGATTTGATTTTCGATTGGAGATGTTTGATATGAGTCTGGAAGGAGAGTTTACAGTCTAGCCAGACACCTAGGTACTTATAGATGTCCACATATTCAAGGTCGGAACCATCCAGGGTGGTGATGCTAGTCAGGCGTGCGGGTGCAGGCAGCGAACGGTTGAAAAGCATGCATTTGGTTTTACTAGCGTTTAAGAGCAGTTGGAGGCCACAGAAGGAGTGTTGTATGGCATTGAAGCTCGTTTGGAGGTTAGATAGCACAGTGTCCAAGGACGGGCCGGAAGTATACAGAATGGTGTCGTCTGCGTAGAGGTGGATCAGGGAATCGCCCGCAGCAAGAGCAACATCATTGATATATACAGAGAAAAGAGTCGGCCCGAGAATTGAACCCTGTGGCACCCCCATAGAGACTGCCAGAGGACCGGACAGCATGCCCTCCAATTTGACACACTGAACTCTGTCTGCAAAGTAGTTGGTGAACCAGGCAAGGCAGACATAAGAAAAAACGAGGCTACTGAGTCTGCCGATAAGAATATGGTGATTGACAGAGTCGAAAGCCTTGGCAAGGTCGATGAAGATGGCTGCACAGTACTGTCTTTTATCGATGGCGGTTATGATATCGTTTAGTACCTTGAGCGTGGCTGAGGTGCACCCGTGACCGGCTCGGAAACCAGATTGCACAGCGGAGAAGGTACGGTGGGATTCGAGATGGTCAGTGACCTGTTTGTTGACTTGGCTTTCGAAGACCTTAGATAGGCAGGGCAGGATGGATATAGGTCTGTAACAGTTTGGGTCCAGGGTGTCTCCCCTTTGAAGAGGGGAATGACTGCGGCAGCTTTCAATCCTTGGGGATCTCAGACGATATGAAAGAGAGGTTGAACAGGTTGGTAATAGGGGTTGCGACAATGGCGGCGGATAGTTTCAGAAATAGAGGGTCCAGATTGTCAAGCCCAGCTGATTTGTACGGGTCCAGGTTTTGCAGCTCTTTCTGTAAGCCTCATGAAAGCTACAAAAGTGCTCAACCTTAACATGTGCTGACAATACAACAGAACATGAACCGGAATGGCATTTCCTCTCACATGTTGCCAAAAATAACTATTTGAAAGCCACACCCTTGCTAAACCACACCCTCCAGTCTTCTGCTCGGACCCAGTGGGCCATAGCTCAATAACCTAGCGTCAATAACCCAACAACTAAGTGGTCCAACTGGCTGGGTCAAAATAACCCAATGTGTTCCAGAGCGGGGATAACTATAGTTTTAACTATGCTTTGTGGAAAGTAACTGTAATGGAGACACTGAGAAGCAGGTGAAACATTTAATAAAACAACAAACATGGACTGAGACAACATAACAGTAGCTTCTACACAAACACAGCGTGCCAGATATAGGGAGGGTATTAAGTGAGATAATGGAGTCCAGGTGTGCCTCCTGATGACGTGCAGAAGCGCGTAATGATTGATGCTAGGTGTGCATAATGATGAGTATACCGGCCAGGTAGAACGCCGGAGGAGAGGAGTCGATGGGACAGTAACTATTTTTCTGGAGGAACAAATAATTACATTGGAAGTAACCACAACTATTTGAATACAGATCCCCAAAAAGGACTACATTTTAAAACGATTTGAATACAAATCTGAAAGCAACTACTTTTTATAAACTACACAATGTGTAATGGCGGATGGTTGTAAATCTGAGTCCATAGAGCTGTGCTCAGGTGTTCCGCAAGGATCTATTTTGGGCCCACTGTTGTTAAATTTTGTATATAAACAACATTGGGGATCTTATTGAAACAGCAGATGTTCATTTTTATGCAGATGATACTGTTCTTTATTCAAGTGGTAGTAGTTTATCTTTTGAAAAGCCCAAAGAGCATTAACATCATACAACATAATCCATATGATTTAAAGCTGGTTCTTTATTCAGGTAAATCAAAATGCATGGTATTTTCAAATGCCAGGCATGTTAATAATCATGTCATTGCTACATTGGCTGGACATACTATAGAGCAAGTTAAAGTGTACACATATTTGGGTGTGTGGGTTGATGATAAGCTGAGCTTCACTGTGCATGTAGAGAACTTGATAACGAAGCTCAAACTGAAAATAGGTTTTATTACCGGCAAAAGGCTTGTTTTTTTTATGAAGCCAGGAAGGAGCTGGTACGATGTATATTACTGGCGGTTTTAGATTTTAGTGATGATATATATATATATATGATATATATATGCAGGCTTCAACCACTACCATGAGAGCAATTGATTCAGTGTATCATGCAGCCCTCAGGTTCATTACAATTCAAAAACGGCTAACACATCATTGTGATCTCTACAGCGATGTTGGCTGGTCGTCATTGACTTTGCGTAGGCTTAAACACTGGCATACACTATAAGGCCATATTGGGTAAAATGTTCTTTTTTTAGTCAGGTCGGTAAATAAATATCAATTACGGTGACATTCTCATTTGCTTCTAACAGTACCACAAATTAGAACAGGTCATGGTAGAAAGAGTTTTAGTTACTTAGCTCCATGGTCCTGGAATTCTCTCCTGAACATTTAAAGATTTGATGATCTAGTTTCATTGGTAGAATTTAAACACTTCATCGATGTATATATGTGACAGTATAGCTTCCGTCCCTCTCCTCGCCCCTACCTGGGCTCGAACCACGGACCTTCTGCACACATCTACAACTGCCTTCCACTGTCACGTTCATCATATAGAGGAGACCAAGGCGCAGCGTGATGAGAATACATTCTTCCTTTTAATAAACAAAGAACACTTAACAAATTATACAAACCGACCGTGAAGCTATGAACAACGAGTGCTGACACAGGCAACTACACACAGACAATAGCCCTCAAACTATCCAAGGCATATGGCTACCTAAATATGGTCCCCAATCAGAGACCACGATAAACAGCTGCCTCTGAGTACCAATCTAGGCAACCATAGACATTAAAACACCTAGACTGGAAAACCTCATAAACATACAAAAACCCTAGACAGGACAAAACAGATATCACACTCGTCACACCCTGACCTAACCAAAATAATAAAGAAAACAAAGATAACTAAGGTCAGGGCGTGACACCCATGAAGCATCGTTATACAATCGCTCCACCCTTGCAGAGCAATTGGAACAACTACTTCAAGGTCTCAGAGCGAGTGACGTCACCAATTGAAATGCTATCCCGCTAACTAGCTAGCCATTTCACATCAGTTACACTCACCCCCCTTTTGACCTTTTCCACAGCAACCAGTGATCCGGGTCAACAGCATCAATGTAACAGTGTAGCTTTCGTCCCTCTCCTCGCCCCTACCTGGGCTCGAACCAGGGACCCTCTGCACACATCTACAACTGCCTCCCACGAAGCATCAATACTCATCACTCCACAAAAGTCACGGCCCTTGCAGGGCAAGGGGAACAACTACTTCGAAACGCTATTAGCGCGCACCCTGCTAGCTAGCTAGCCATTTCACATGGGTTACATATCATAGAAGAGTGTAATTGTTTTTAAGGCCAGCTGTTTTTAGTCAAGACATTCATGTTTTTAACGTAAAATGTATTTGTTGTCCTGTATGTGTGTTTATAGTTTTGTTTAATGTTGTGTTAGTGTATGCAAGTTGTTTTGTCTGAAACATTGTTCCCCCTGCTGCTATTGGACCAGGTCTCTCTTGGAAAAGAGATGTTATCTCAATGAGAAAAACCTGTATAAATAAAGGTTAAAATAAATAAATAAGTATTTGAATACAGATCTCAGGAAGTGACCATTTCCTTTTTACTATCTGATTGGCTTCCTTCAACTAATGGCAGGGCTGTATCTGGAACTGCATGTTGAAGATAGAAATAGAATGAATAGAGTACACAATCTCCTATTTCAATTTATCTGACAGTCATATTCACCCTTCTATATTGCACACCCTTAAGTTTGTCCCTTTTCATCTCAAACCATTTTTTTTTTACTTCAATAGCTCCTTGGTCATGTGACCTACTGACTTCAAAAAAGGCTCAAAACGTAACTCTCAGTGAGCCAACATATTGCACACTCTTTAGTTTGTCCATTTTCATCTCACACAATTTTACATTAATTTTTCAAATGTTCACATTTCAATAGTATGGTTGTTGTTGTTGAACACCAAAACTGAAACCTGTCGAACGCTGAAACCTGAACTAAAGACCTTGGTTTAAAAGCAAACCGTGTTTTTATATACTTTTATTTAATTTTGAATCCTGCGGCTCTGTTCCTGCTAAATTGCTGTGAGCGCTGCTATCTGTCCCGGGATCCTCAAATGGAGGCCACTATTGAATATTTCCAGTGTTGCAGGAGCTGTGTTTACTTTGCTTTGTTCTGGGACAATGTGGACCGTGCTGACTTTCAATGTAGCAACTGCTAGCAAACCTACATAAGCTACTGGGGAACCCACACCCACCTACTTCTATTTTTCTTCCACTCCAGTAGCCGGATGCCGCTCTGCTCTGGTCTGGTGGAAGTTTCACCGCCGTGTCGGCTCTCCACAGCCGACTGGCCGGTGCTAGGCAGGGTTCCATCCCCGAAGAGGTCGCCCCCTTTCCTGGAGAACAGAGCTGATCTCGACCAAACCAACCAGCCATGGAGGTACGTCACTCGTCGTGGAAGTCAAAGAAGGCATCCTCTGGCAACGGGGGTCTCCATGGAGATGTTGAGCCCGGAACTGACACAGACCAGAAACAACTGTGCTGCCCTGGATCCAGAGGTTCCGGCGCCTTCATCCTTGGTGGCTTCCCAATCAACATCGGATCCGGTGGTACCTGTGTCTTCGTCCTCGGCTCTGTCTCCCTCTTCGGTGGCTTCTACCTCGGGTTCAGATCCTCGGAGCTCCCAGCCTCACCAGACTGTGAGGCTGCCTGAGAGACCGGCCCATTCAACATCACCAGCTGTCATCATAGCCAGCTCTATGGTGAGAAACATCTCGGTCTCCAAGGCAAAAATCCTGTGCTACCCAGAAGCACGAGTACAGGACATAACAAGGCTGCTTCCGACTGTTCTACCACAGATGCCGCGAGCTGACACTGTCGTAGTCCATGTGGGGTCAAACGACATCAGGAGGGCTAGCTCAGAACATTTGAAAATGGATTTTAAAGAACTGATTTTAGCATTAAAAGACTCCAAAAACGGCCAATAATTTCAGGTCCAGTACCATCGTTGGATGGCGGGTGTGAGAGATTCAGCAGACTGCTGGCTTTACACATCTGGCTAAAATACTACTGCAGCTCTGCTGGAGTCACTTTTATTGATAACTTTGACACCTTCTGGAAACAGAAGATACTCGACAGGAATGATGGAGTCCATCCAAGTCATTCTGGCTCCTGGACCCTGTCCACGCATTTCAAGGCTGAGTTGAAACAATGACTGGTAAATGATCCAGGACCAGCTCAGTTAATCCCTACCACTGTGACAAGGAGTTGTCATAATGCTGCATCAAATGTACATGATCTTAGGGGGCATTGACAATCACAATGTAAGTAATTGAATTTATGTACCCCTAATTGCACCGAATACATCTGTTTATCCGACAGCTATTGTAAGCAGTAATCATGAGCCTATAAACCAGAGTTACACTGTTAGCACTGAGGCGATGTGCAATAGTAGGAAGACCACTTAGTGCAGGGTGAGCTGCATAATCAGCTCCAATGTAAATAACATGAGCAAGTCTACGTCTGATAAGCTTCCCAGTAAAGAATTAAAAACAATCAAGCAACCCAGAAATGTGCTAAAATAGCCCATATTAACATATGTAGGCTAAAAAACAAGATCCATCAATTCAATAACTGCCTGAACAGGCCTGAACAGGCAGTTAACCCACTGTTCCTAGGCCGTCATTGAAAATAAGAATTTGTTCTTAACTAAGATGCCTAGTTAAATAAATAACTTGCTTGTAACAAATTAAATTAATATTCTGACTATCTCTGAAACACACTTACAGTTGAAGTCGGAAGTTTACGTACACTAAGGTTGGAGTCATTATTAAAAGTCATTTTTCAACCACTCCACACATTTCTTGTTAATTAACAAACTATAATTTTGGAAAGTCGGTTAGGACATCTACTTTGTGCATGACACAAGTCATTTTTCCAACAATTCATTACAGACAGATTATTTCACTTATAATTCATTGTATTCCAGTGCGTCAGAAGTTTACATACACTAAATTTACTGTGCCTTTAAACAGCTTGGAAAATTCCAGAAAATAATGTCATGGCTTTAGAAGCTTCTGATAGGCTAATTGACATAATTTGAGTCAATTGGAGGTCTACCTGTGGATGTACTTCAAGGTCTACCTTCAAACTCAGTGCCACTTTGCTTGACATCATGGGAAAATCAAAAGAAATCAGCCAAGACCTCCGAAAAAAAATTGTAGACCTCCACACGTCGGGTTCATCCTTGGGAGCAATTTCCAAATGCCTGAAGGTACTGTTGAGTACAAACAATAGTACGCAAGTATAAACACCATGGGACCACGCAGCCGCCATACCACTCAGGAAGGAGATGCGTTCTGTCTCCTAGAGATGAACATACTTTGGTGCAAAAAGTGCAAATCAATCCCAGAACAAGAGCATCGGACCTTGTGAAGATGCTGGAGGAAACAGGTACAAAGTATCTATATCCACAGTAAAACGAGTCCTATATCGATATAACCTGAAAGACCTCTCAGCAAAGAAGAAGTAACTGCACATGGGGACAAAGATCATACTTTTTGGAGAAATGTCCTCTGGTCTGATGAAACAAAAATAGAACTGTTTGGCCATAATGACCATCGTTATGTTTGGAGGGAAAAGGGGGATGCTTGCAAGCTGAAGAACACCATCCCAACTGTGAAGCATGGCGGTGGCAGCATCATGTTGTGGGGGTGCTTTGCTGCAGGAGGGACTGGTGCACTTCACAAAATAGATGGCTCATGAGGTAGGAAAATTATGTGGATATATTGAAGAAACATCTCAAGACATCAGTCAGGAAGTTGAAGCTTGGTCGCAAATGAGTCCACGACAATGGCCTAAGCATACTTCCAAAGTTGTGGCAAAATGGCATAAGGACAACAAAGTCAAGGTACTGGAGTGGCCATCACAAAGCCCTGACCTCAATCCTATAGAACACATGTGTGCAGAACTGAAAAAGCTTGTGCGAGCAAGGAGGCCTACAAACCTGACTCAGTTACACCAGCTCAGTCAGGAGGAATGGGCCAAAATTCACCCAACTTATTGTGGGAAGCTTGTGGAAGGCTACCTGAAACGTTTGACCCAAGTAAAACAATTTTTAAAGGCAATGCTACCAAATACTAATTGAGTGTATGTTAACTTCTGACCAATTGGGAATGTGATGAAAGAAATAAAAACTGAAATAAATAATTCTCTCTGCTATTATTCTGACATTTCACGTTCTTAAAATAAAGTGGTGATCCTAACTGACCTAAGAAAAGGAATTTTTACTTGGATTAAATGTCAGGAATTGTGAAACTGAGTTTAAATGTATTTGGCCAAGATGTATGTAAACTTCCGACTTCAACTGTATGTATATACTGTATTCTACACCATCTATTGCATCTTGCATATGCCGCACGGCCATCGCTCATCCCTTTACATTTGTTACTATAAGGTAGTCCTGTGAATTTGTTAGACTACTTGTTAGATATTACTGCACTGTCGGAACTAGAAGCACAATTATTTTGCTACACTAGCATCAACATCTGCTAACCATGTGTATGTGACTAATAACATTTGATTAGAATTGAATGCATGTTGCAGGTGAATAAAACTCCATTGGCTGGATATCAACTGATTGGCTCAAATGCATTAATGAAAGAAATTCCACAAATTAACTTTTAACAAGGCACACCTGTTAATTGAAATGCATTGCAGGTGACTACCTCATGAAGCTGGTTGAGAGAATTCCAAGCGTGTGCAAAACTGTCATCAAGGCAAAGGGTGGCCACTTTGAAGAATATAAAATATATTTAGATTTGTTGAACATTTTTTTTGCTTCCTACATGATTCCATATGTGTTATTTCATAGTTTCTTCACCATTATTCTACAATGTAGAAAAAGGTACAAATTAAGAAAAACCCTGTAATGAGTAGGTGTGTCCACATTTTTGACTTGTACTGCAAGTATTCACACCCCTTTGCTATTACAGTCCAAGTCAAATCAGGTGCATCCAATTTCCTTTGATCATCCTTGAGTTGTCACTACAACTTGTTAAGAGTCCACATGTGTCCAATTCAATTGTTTGGAAAGAAACATACCTTTCTACATAAGGTCCCACAGTTGACAGTGCATGTCAGAGCAGAAACTATATCATCAAGTTCAAGGACCTGGCTGTAAATCTCTAAGATATAATTGTAATGAGGCATATGTCTGGGGAAGGGTGTAAAACCATTTCTAGAGTGTTTAAAGTTTCCAAGACCATAGTGGTCTCCATCATTGGGAAACTGAAAAAATATGGAACTACCCAGACTCTGACTAGAGCTGGCCAGCCGACCAAAGTGAGCAACCGGGCAAGAAGGACCTTGATCAGGGGGGTGACCGAGAACCCAATGGCCACTCCAGAGTTCCTTGGCTGAGATGGGAGAACCTGCCAGATTGACAACAGTCTCTACCGCACGTCCTATCAAGCAGCTAATTAAACAGCATGATCATTACACAGGTGCACCTTGTGCTGGGGACAATAAAAGGTCACTCTAAAATGTGCAGTTTTGTCACACAACACAATGCCACAGATGTCAAGTTTTGAAGGAGGGTGCAATTGACATGCTGACTGCAAGAATGTCCTCCAAAGCTGTTGCCAGATAAATGTATGTTAATTTCTCTACCATAGGATTGGCTGAGACCAACCACCCGGATAGCTGATGAAACTGAGGAGTATTTCTGTCTGTAATAAAACCCTTCTGTGGGGAAAAACTCATTCTGATTGGCTGGGCCTGGCTCCCCAGTGGGTTGGTCTATGTCCTCCCAGGCCCACCCATGGCTGCGCCCCTGCCCAATCGTGAAATCTATAGATTAGGGCCCAATGAATTTATTTGAATTGACTGATTTTCTTAAATGAACTGTAATTTCATATAAGGAAATCATGTTTTTTCATGTTGCATTTATATTTTTGTTCAATATATCTTAAGAGAGCTTGAGAAAATATTCAAGGAAGAATGGGAGAAAATCCCCAAATCCAGATGTGAAAAGCTGATACAGATATACCCAAGATGACTCAAAGCTGTTATCGCTGCCAAAGTTGCTTCTACAAAGTATTAAGTCAAGGGGTATAAATACTTTCTGAAGGCACTGAATATAAAGGATGATCTTACAGGGTGCCACTACAGGGGCAAGTGTTTGTATCCCTTTATGAACAAACCTAAACCTATAGGTCACATCAGGCCTGTATTTCACATTATGCTACCGTGCAAGATGATGTGTAATTCAAATTCGAATCCAGCATGTGGGGATATCCAACTTTTCCATTTTTTTTATCACCCAGTGTTGGGAAGACTAAGCTGCTTCTTTTATTTTGGGGGGATTGTGATGTCGGAACGCATCCAACTTAAGTTGAATGCACCGCCACCTACTCTGGTTGAGTGTGAGACCATTCACGGCCTACCTACATTAAATTGTTTGTGATACAGTACTATACATTTGGGGAAAAGGAAAAATGACCCTGCCAACTATTAGCTCTCTCAAAAATAATAAGAAAACACTCCATTACACTATTAACCCCATCTAATCCTACACCCGACAAACGTTCTGGGAGGACAGAACACCACCACTCAACACTTTCCTGCATCTGTTCTGCAGTAAAACCTCGCAATCCCAAGTATTTCTCTACCTCTGCCACCACAACCTCTATTTTCTGGGACTTTCCATCCATTTCTGCTGTACAACTGATAACCATAGCTACAAATGCCAAGAAACCTACCTTACTGAAGCACATATTCTTCCCATCACTCTCTATTAGTCTCTGCCTACTCACGGGAATCCTCTCAGGATCCCTCACCCTGTACCCATCTTTCTCTACCACTCTCTTCACTGCTTCAGCATACAACACTTTCTGTACAACTCTGACACCTCCTAGCTCCAGCCCCATGGGCACCCCCACAACTAAACACAGAGAACGTTCTCAACCGAACCGACACATTCCTTCGTCTCATGCCCTCCTGTACACTTCTCACATCTAGGACTCTTCCTCCTACATACTGCTGCAACATGCCCATGAATTTGACGCCTAAAACACTGAATTATTTTAGGAATACACACTCTCACAGGATAACTTACTTCCTACCTTAAACTTATCTGGCAAACACTCTACATCAAAACACAACAGACAAAGTATTTTCTGTTTGAACACTAAGTCACACCAAAAAGCATCACTGGTAATCTTCCCTTTCCTCAACATGTTACAACACCCCTGTTATTGCTCATTCAACAATGCATTGCTTTAGAGGGCAAAGCACTTGTGAAAAATATTTTTTTTGAGACAACCTAAATAATAACAAATGGAACAAGCATTTCTGTAACGGGTGTAATAAATCCAAGTAATTTATCGGATTAGTAACTTTTCTTTACATTTATATGAGTAGCATAAGATTAATCAATCAATCAACTTGCATGCACAAATGTAGATATTGAAACAAACTATTATAAAAATTAAAACCTGTTATAGAGCATGCTGGGAAATAGTTTTTTCTGAATACTTCAACAGTGGTTCTAGTGGCACTATCTCTGAAACCATTTACACTTGTAGCCAATGCATTTACCAAGAGTGCCAAACTGAATGCACGTTCTCTCCTTTACACTCACTTTGTAATTTTTTAACACACGTTTTGCAAAACTGTAAACACAACTCACTGCTTTACACTCAGTTTGCAATTTAATAACACACTTCTAGCAAAACTGTAAACATTGGTCTCTACATTGCTACACTATTTCGCCAATTGCCTTTCCACAATGACACGTGAAAACACTTTTAGATAATGAGTTCACTTACAAATCAGAGCTTGAGCACTATAAATAGGTCACAGGTAAACGTTTGTTTTGGACAACAATGGAGGCCAATTTTGGACAGAGTAAGAGGTGTGAGAACTAGACGAGGACGAGGACAAGGACCTGCTATACTGTTGCAGGTATCATATTAATATTTCGAAATGAGAACTGGTAAGTAACTGTAAGGGCTGTAGTCTTACTGGTACAGTAATATGTACTGTACTTTCATAATGAGAAGGATCTATCACTAAAACCATTCAAATGCTTTTACAGAACTGCAAATAAAACTGCGGGACCACATCATGGCAGATAACACCATATTCCAAAACGTCAACAGAGTGAGTCTCTCTGCACTGTCTCGTCTACTGAAACACAATAGAATTAGGATGAAGCAGCTGTACAGAGTCCCTTTCGAAAGTAACTCAGACCGTGTAAAACAACTGAGATATGAATATGTGCAGGTAAGCTATACTATCCTATCATTGGTACTGGATCTGGAAGTGTATGGTGCTACTTCATATTGACTGATCCCTGTCTTTCGTACTGTGCTACATTGTCTTGTCTTGACTATTTCAGAGAGTCATGGAGCTAGAAGCAGATTCAGTGTATCATGAGCTAATATATGTGGACGAGACAGGTTTCATCGTTGCAAAAACAAGGGGCCGTAGCAGAAATATCATCGGACACCGTGCCTTCATCAACGTCCCGGGACAACGTGGTGGCAACATAACAATGTTTGCAGCTGTTAGTCAAAACAGCATCCTTCACCATCATGCAATCCTAGGCCCATACAACACTGCACACATTATCACATTTCTGGACACCCTCAACAACAGACTAATCCCTGATGACCAGGGGCCAGAGCAACCCAGGTACGTCATCATCTGGGACAATGTTAGTTTCCACCGGGCTGCTGTGGTCCGCAATTGGTTCACAGGTCACCCACTTTTCATCTCACTCAATCTCCCCCATACTCTCCGTTCTTGAATCCTATTGAAGAATTCTTCTCTGCATGTGGTTGGAAGGTGTATGATCACCAGCCCCACCAACACATACCCCTTCTACAGGCAATAGAGGAGGCTTGTGGAGACATGGATCAGGGGTCATGCCAGGCCTGAATACGGCACTCCAGGCGATACTTTCCATGCTGCCCAGCTGAAGACAACATGTGATGTGGATGAAGTCTTATGACCAGACCCACAAAGAAGGTGAGAGATGGAGCCACATTTGTTTATGTTCTTTTTTTTTCTAGAACAAATGTTTTAGTTTTCTTCAACTGCGCTTTTGTTGTTTGAGGAGTGTTAGAACATATTGAGAAAAAAACCCTTTTTCACCTTATTTGTATTGATAGTGTGTTCGGAATACACATCCATACTTTACACATTTGGATACCTGTGTGTGTGTGTGTTTACTACATGTATGACAAAACGTTATTGCAAACTGCTATGCCCTGCACACAGGAAAAGAAAAAGCCACAAGTGTTTTCCATTTACACCATCAGTGCCTAGTTGGTGCTTTGTGTGCTCATTCAAATGATAGTTTGTGTGTATGTATTGACGCAAAAACACAATTTTTTAAATAGAGATTAAGGAGTTTTGCAAGAATTGTTTGCTTTTGCAAGATATGTCAAATATTTTGCTAGTTTGGTGTAAGGTTTTGTGTTTAGTGTGTATTTTTGCCTAAGCAATCATAAAAAACGAAGGCGTATGTATGCTTCCCATCTCAAACAGTTCGGAGCAGTTCATGCATATATTATGACGACATTTTGTGACGTTTTTGGCTTCGGGAAGGTTCTGAAGATCTCCTCGGCAAAAACGTAAAAATATATTCGGACTATTTTGAGGAAGTGGCTACAGTGTCTCAAGATGGACAAACAGTACTATTGGTGGGGGGGGTTTCTTGTTTTTCAAGCTAAGGTCTTTTCAAGCTAATGTATGCTAGCAAACTCATACGGTTCGCCTCCCCGAGTTCTGCTCCAACCAGACCGAAGCATGCGGAAGCCTCTTGGGTAGGGTTTCCCAAACTCGGTCCTCGGAACCCCAAGGGGTGCACATTTTAGTTTTTGCCCTAACAATATACAGCTGATTCAAATGATTAAAGCTTGATCATTAGTTGATGATTTGAATCAGCTGCTAGGGCAAAAACCAAAATGTGCACCCCTTGGGGGCCCCGAGTTTGGGAAACCCTGCTTTAGGGTAAAACTAGGCCCTCAAAATAAGGCCTTATGCAATACGTACTGTATATTGTTAACACTGTCAGTGTTATTATTTTAAAAAGGTACACTTGAGAATTTTCTCTGTATGTAACAACAATATTGCTATTATAAAAACCACAGTTACTTCACATGTATAGGAACTTGATATCAAGTTCTACTGCATTACCTTATGTCATACTCATTATGTATTAGTTCATTTTTAAGCTGCAAAAGTGGTCTACTGTCTAATGTTGAGGTGATTCCATGTCCGTCATGTGGTTACAGTTTTTTACAATCGCTTACCCACTAAAGGTGGTACTTGAGGCACACTCAGTGAAACCATTATCTCATGTACCTAATCTTCAGACCAAGTCTGCAAAACGTCAAGAACATTATCTGCTTTACACTCAGTTTGCAATTGTAAAGCACACTTTCTGCAAAACACTAAACACAGTTATCTACATTAGACACAGCATCCAAAACTAACACGTCTTGTGTTTAATTTGGAAAATACTGGCATTCCAAATGCCACACTCATTTACCCATTACCTACACCCAGTGCCTACATTACCTACACCCATTACCTACACCCAGTGCCTACATTACCTACACCCAGTGCCTACATTACCTACACCGATTACCTATACCCAGTGCCTACATTACCTACACCCAGTGCCTACATTACCTACACCCATTACCTACATTACCTACACCCAGTGCCTACATTACCTACACCCATTACCTACACCCAGTGCTCACGTGTGAAAACGCTAATTTCTTCACTTAGAAGACTTAGGTTGGCTTTCTTGGTTTGGACAACAATGGAGGCCAATTTTGGAGAGAGTTAGAGGAGTGAGAGTAAGACGGGGACGAGGAGGAGGAGGACAAGCCTATTTGTTTATCTTCTACTGTGTTTGTTTTGTCTGTTACTGTTCATCCTGAAATCTGGATGAAAATACAATGTTTTGAGAAATAAATACATTTTATTTTTCCCCTCTTGCATTTCTGTTTATAGAGTAAATATATACTGACTGCATACATACTGTATATATTTGTGCACATACATGTACTTGTGAGTGCTATGACAAACTGCCGTGGACTCCACTGAACATGCAAAAGACACAAGATAGTAGTGTTTTAGGTTTGTCACATCCGTGTGTAGTTAACGTGTATAAGAGCTAATCATTTGATGGTTTGTGTAGAGTTTTGATGCAAAAACACAATTTTGAGAAAAGTTCAAATGGTTTTGAATTAAGGGTTTGGTTTTGCAAGAGATGTGTGACGTTTTGCATAGAGTCTAGAGAAAAGGAACCATAGTTTCAGAAATCTTGTGTATGCAATTGTCAAAAACTGTAATACTAGCTATAGGCTATATTAAGATTCATATCTGAGAGCCCTCCAAACCTTGTGTTAATGATAGTATATTTACACTAATTTAACTAACTGTTATAGGTTATTGGATCGTCAACTATTTGGCAGCCGTTAAATAAATATTTTTGTTTTCAAATAAACTTGCCTATAGTCAAATAACTTAAAGTATTATTGGGTTTTCTGAGGCGTATTCAGAATACTTTCAAAAATGATGTCTTTTTCTGAGACTTGTAGAGTGTTTGAAAATATTTGCCTTTTATGTTGAAGGCAACTTTATATAAACTATATTTGACCAGCTTGAGTACTTGAAAAGTTGGTATTTACAAAATACAACTATTTTCTGCACAGGTCTGGTGTGTTCTGTCCAATGTTTATCCAAATTGGGTTGTAGCCTCTATGGATTATATTTCCAAATGTTTTTGTTGTTGGAACTTTACCCCTTTTTCTCCCCAATTTCGTGGTATCCAATTGTTTTAGTAGCTACTATCTTGTCTCATCGCTACAACTCCCGTACGGGCTCGGGAGAGACGAACATATATGAGTGTCATACTATATTCCTTGAACATGGTTCAATTTAGCTTTATAATAAGCTAGAATAAACACAAAACATCTGGTCACCCGATAATCCTCATTGGTTGTGTCACCTAGGGCTGGGAATTGCCAGGATCTCACGATATGATATAGTCACAGTACTTAGGTGGCGATACAATATCTATTGCGATTCTCATGATTATATATGTATTGTGAGTTGTTACTGTGCTTTTATTTTTGATTCAATGTTCCAAACATATCGCTCACCGTATGTCTGCTGCAGAGGAATGAGAGAGCCATGAGAAAATGAGTTTGATCGGTCATGGAAATAAAAGTGCTGAAAACAAATTGGCTCCCTATTTAAAAAGAAGATGGAGAACAAACTATGAAGGAAGAATACTGGAGTTTTGGTCCAGGTACAGCCGACTAGCGCAAAAATAATAATGCGATATTGTCAAAATGATACAATATTATATATTGTCAAAAATAATATCCCAATTTGTAACAATCAATATTTTTCAAATCAATTTTTTTGTTTGTCACATACACATGGTTAGCACATATTATTGCGAGTGTCACCTCTCTCCCCCATCACTAACTTGTGTCAACTCTCTCTCATGGCAGCTGGTTTTCCACATGCCAGCATATTTGCTGATGAGAAAAGGGAAATGGCATACTTAATTAAATAAATCTGTTATGGCATAATATATGCAGGCCATTTCAAAGGTGGAGAAATAATTGGGAGCAGTGGAATTCAAACACATTAGTCACCCCAGTGCATTTACCCATCTCCCTCTGAGCTCGGAGTGAGAGACCAGCTATAATTCAGAGCTGGGGGTGTAAATTCAGACCAGCTATAATTCAGAGTTGGGGCTGTAATTCAGACCAGTTCTAGTTCAGAGTTGGGGCTGTAATTCAGACCAGCTCCAATTCAGAGTTGGGGCTGTAATTCAGAATGGCAATTCAGGCCGGCTCTAGTTCAGAGTTGGGGCTGTAATTCAGGCCGGCTCTAGTTCAGAGTTGGGGCTGTAATTCAGCTCTAGTTCAGAGTTGGGGCTGTAATTCACACCAGCTCTAGTTCAGAGTTGGGGCTGTAATTCACCAGCTCTAGTTCAGAGTTGGGGCTGTAATTCAGGCCGGCTCTAGTTCAGAGGTGGGGCTGTAATTCAGGCCGGCTCTAGTTCAGAGTTGGGGCTGTAATTCCCACCGGCTCTAGTTCAGAGTTGGGGCTGTAATTCAGATTCAGAGTTGGGGCTGTAATTCAGGCCGGCTCTAGTTCAGAGGTGGGGCTGTAATTCAGGCGGCTCTGGTTCAGAGTTGGGGCTGTAATTCACACCAGCTCTAGTTCAGAGTTGGGGCTGTAATTCAGGCCGGCTCTAGTTCAGAGGTGGGGCTGTAATTCAGGCCGGCTCTAATTCAGAGTTGGGGCTGTAATTCACACCAGCTCTAATTCAGAGTTGGGGCTGTAATTCAGGCCGGCTCTAATTCAGAGTGGGGCTGTAATTCAGGCCGGCTCTAATTCAGAGTTGGGGCTGTAATTCAGGCCAGCTCTAATTCAGAGTTGGGGCTGTAATTCAGGCCGGCTCTAATTCAGAGTTGGGGCTGTAATTCAGGCCGGCTCTAATTCAGAGTTGGGGCTGTAATTCAGGCCGGCTCTAATTCAGAGTTGGGGCTGTAATTCAGGCCGGCTCTAGTTCAGAGTTGGGGCTGTAATTCAGGCCGGCTCTAGTTCAGAGTTGGGGCTGTAATTCAGACCAGCTCTAGTTCAGAGGTGGGGCTGTAATTCAGGCCGGCTCTAATTCAGAGTTGGGGCTGTAATTCAGACTGGCTCTAGTTCAGAGGTGGGGCTGTAATTCAGGCTCTAATTCAGAGTTGGGGCTGTAATTCAGGCCGGCTCTAGTTCAGAGGTTGGGGCTGTAATTCAGACCAGCTCTAGTTCAGAGGTGGGGCTGTAATTCAGGCCGGCTCTAATTCAGAGTTGGGGCTGTAATTCACACCAGCTCTAATTCAGAGTTGGGGCTGTAATTCAGACTGGCTCTAATTCAGAGTTGGGGCTGTAATTCAGACTGGCTCTAATTCAGAGTTGGGGCTGTAATTCAGAGCTCAAATTAGAGTTTGGCTGTAATTCAGGCTGGCTCTAGTTCAGAGGTGGGGCTGTAATTCAGGCTGGCTCTAATTCAGAGTTGGGGCTGTAATTCAGGCCAGCTCTAGTTCAGAGTAATTCACACCAGCTCTAATTCAGGGGCTGTAATTCAGGCCGGCTCTAGTTCAGAGTTGGGGCTGTAATTCACACCAGCTCTAGTTCAGAGTTGGGGCTGTAATTCAGACTGGCTCTAGTTCAGAGTTGGGGCTGTAATTCACACCAGCTCTAGTTCAGAGGTGGGGCTGTAATTCACACCGGCTCTAATTCAGAGTTGGGGCTGTAATTCACACCAGCTCTAGTTCAGAGGTGGGGCTGTAATTCAGGCCGGCTCTAGTTCAGAGTTGGGGCTGTAATTCAGGCCAGCTCTAGTTCAGAGGTGGGGCTGTAATTCAGGCCGGCTCTAATTCAGAGTTGGGGCTGTAATTCACACCAGCTCTAGTTCAGAGGTGGGGCTGTAATTCAGGCCGGCTCTAGTTCAGAGGTGGGGCTGTAATTCAGGCCGGCTCTAGTTCAGAGTTGGGGCTGTAATTCAGGCCGGCTCTAGTTCAGAGTTGGGGCTGTAATTCAGGCCGGCTCTAATTCAGAGTTGGGGCTGTAATTCAGGCCGGCTCTAATTCAGAGTTGGGGCTGTAATTCAGGCCGGCTCTAGTTCAGAGTTGGGGCTGTAATTCAGGCCAGCTCTAGTTCAGAGTTGGGGCTCAGGCCGGCTCTAATTCAGAGTTGGGGCTGTAATTCAGACCAGCTCTAGTTCAGAGGTGGGGCTGTAATTCAGGCCGGCTCTAATTCAGAGTTGGGGCTGTAATTCAGGCCGGCTCTAATTCAGAGTTGGGGCTGTAATTCACACCAGCTCTAGTTCAGAGGTGGGGCTGTAATTCAGGCCGGCTCTAATTCAGAGTTGGGGCTGTAATTCACACCAGCTCTAGTTCAGAGTTGGGGCTGTAATTCAGGCCGGCTCTAATTCAGAGTTGGGGCTGTAATTCACACCAGCTCTAGTTCAGAGGTGGGGCTGTAATTCAGACCGGCTCTAGTTCAGAGGTGGGGCTGTAATTCAGGCCGGCTCTAGTTCAGAGTTGGGGCTGTAATTCACACCAGCTCTAGTTCAGAGGTGGGGCTGTAATTCAGGCCGGCTCTAATTCAGAGTTGGGGCTGTAATTCACACCAGCTCTAGTTCAGAGTTGGGGCTGTAATTCAGGCCGGCTCTAATTCAGAGTTGGGGCTGTAATTCACACCAGCTCTAATTCAGAGTTGGGGCTGTAATTCAAACTTGCCAGGCCGGCTCTAGTTCAGAGGTGGGGCTGTAATTCAGGCCAGCTCTAGTTCAGAGTTGGGGCTGTAATTCAGGCCGGCTCTAATTCAGAGTTGGGGCTGTAATTCACACCAGCTCTAATTCAGAGTTGGGGCTGTAATTCAGACCGGCTCTAGTTCAGAGGTGGGGCTGTAATTCAGGCCGGCTCTAATTCAGAGTTGGGGCTCAGACTAATTCAGGCCGGCTCTAGTTCAGAGGTGGGGCTGTAATTCAGGCCGGCTCTAGTTCAGAGTTGGGGCTGTAATTCACACCAGCTCTAGTTCAGAGGTGGGGCTGTAATTCAGGCCGGCTCTAGTTCAGAGTTGGGGCTGTAATTCAGACCGGCTCTAGTTCAGAGTTGGGGCTGTAATTCACACCAGCTCTAGTTCAGAGGTGGGGCTGTAATTCAGACCGGCTCTAGTTCAGAGGTGGGGCTGTAATTCAGGCCGGCTCTAATTCAGAGTTGGGGCTGTAATTCACACCAGCTGTAGTTCAGAGGTGGGGCTGTAATTCAGACCGGCTCTAGTTCAGAGGTGGGGCTGTAATTCAGGCCGGCTCTAGTTCAGAGTTGGGGCTGTAATTCACACCAGCTCTAGTTCAGAGGTGGGGCTGTAATTCAGGCCGGCTCTAATTCAGAGTTGGGGCTGTAATTCACACCAGCTCTAGTTCTGGGGCTGTAATTCACACCAGCTCTAGTTCAGAGGTGGGGCTGTAATTCAGACCGGCTCTAGTTCAGAGGTGGGGCTGTAATTCAGGCCGGCTCTAGTTCAGAGTTGGGGCTGTAATTCACACCAGCTCTAGTTCAGAGGTGGGGCTGTAATTCAGGCCGGCTCTAATTCAGAGTTGGGGCTGTAATTCAGGCCGGCTCTAGTTCAGAGGTGGGGCTGTAATTCAGGCCGGCTCTAATTCAGAGTTGGGGCTGTAATTCACACCAGCTCTAATTCAGGTTGGGGCTGTAATTCAAAGAATTCAGGACGGCTCTAGTTCAGAGGTGGGGCTGTAATTCAGGCCAGCTCTAGTTCAGAGTTGGGGCTGTAATTCAGGCCGGCTCTAATTCAGAGTTGGGGCTGTAATTCACACCAGCTCTAATTCAGAGTTGGGGCTGTAATTCAGACCGGCTCTAGTTCAGAGGTGGGGCTGTAATTCAGACCGGCTCTAGTTCAGAGGTGGGGCTGTAATTCAGGCCGGCTCTAGTTCAGATTTGGGGCTGTAATTCACACCAGCTCTAGTTCAGAGGTGGGGCTGTAATTCAGGCCGGCTCTAATTCAGAGTTGGGGCTGTAATTCACACCAGCTCTAGTTCAGAGTTGGGGCTGTAATTCACACCAGCTCTAGTTCAGAGGTGGGGCTGTAATTCAGACCGGCTCTAGTTCAGAGGTGGGGCTGTAATTCAGGCCGGCTCTAGTTCAGAGTTGGGGCTGTAATTCAGACCAATTCAGAGGTGGGGCTGTAATTCAGGCCGGCTCTAATTCAGAGTTGGGGCTGTAATTCACACCAGCTCTAGTTCAGAGGTGGGGCTGTAATTCAGGCCGGCTCTAATTCAGAGTTGGGGCTGTAATTCACACCAGCTCTAGTTCAGAGGTGGGGCTGTAATTCAGACCGGCTCTAGTTCAGAGGTGGGGCTGTAATTCAGGCCGGCTCTAGTTCAGAGTTGGGGCTGTAATTCCCACCAGCTCTAGTTCAGAGGTGGGGCTGTAATTCAGGCCGGCTCTAATTCAGAGTTGGGGCTGTAATTCACACCAGCTCTAGTTCAGAGGTGGGGCTGTAATTCAGGCCGGCTCTAATTCAGAGTGGGGCTGTAATTCAGGCCGGCTCTAATTCAGAGTTGGGGCTGTAATTCAGGCCGGCTCTAATTCAGAGTTGGGGCTGTAATTCACACCAGCTCTAGTTCAGAGTTGGGGCTGTAATTCAGACCAGCTCTAGTTCAGAGGTGGGGCTGTAATTCAGGCCGGCTCTAATTCAGAGTTGGGGCTGTAATTCAGACCAGCTCTAGTTCAGAGGTGGGGCTGTAATTCAGGCCGGCTCTAATTCAGAGTTGGGGCTGTAATTCAGGCCGGCTCTAATTCAGAGTTGGGGCTGTAATTCAGGCCGGCTCTAATTCAGAGTTGGGGCTGTAATTCAGGCCGGCTCTAATTCAGAGTTGGGGCTGTAATTCAGGCCGGCTCTAATTCAGAGTTGGGGCTGTAATTCAGGCCGGCTCTAATTCAGAGTTGGGGCTGTAATTCAGACCAGCTCTAGTTCAGAGGTGGGGCTGTAATTCAGGCCGGCTCTAATTCAGAGTTGGGGCTGTAATTCAGGCCGGCTCTAATTCAGAGTTGGGGCTGTAATTCAGACCAGCTCTAGCTGGGGCTAATTCAGAGTTGGGGCTGTAATTCAGACCAGCTCTAGTTCAGAGGTGGGGCTGTAATTCAGGCCGGCTCTAATTCAGAGTTGGGGCTGTAATTCAGGCCGGCTCTAATTCAGAGTTGGGGCTGTAATTCAGACCAGCTCTAGTTCAGAGGTGGGGCTGTAATTCAGGCCGCTCTAATTCAGAGTTGGGGCTGTAATTCAGACCAGCTCTAATTCAGAGTTGGGGCTGTAATTCAGGCCGGCTCTAATTCAGAGTTGGGGCTGTAATTCAGGCCGGCTCTAATTCAGAGTTGGGGCTGTAATTCAGACCAGCTCTAGTTCAGAGGTGGGGCTGTAATTCAGGCCGGCTCTAATTCAGAGTTGGGGCTGTAATTCAGGCCGGCTCTAGTTCAGAGTTGGGGCTGTAATTCACACCAGCTCTAGTTCAGAGGTGGGGCTGTAATTCAGACCGGCTCTAGTTCAGAGGTGGGGCTGTAATTCAGGCCGGCTCTAGTTCAGAGTTGGGGCTGTAATTCACACCAGCTCTAGTTCAGAGGTGGGGCTGTAATTCAGGCCGGCTCTAATTCAGAGTTGGGGCTGTAATTCACACCAGCTCTAGTTCAGAGTTGGGGCTGTAATTCACACCAGCTCTAGTTCAGAGGTGGGGCTGTAATTCAGACCGGCTCTAGTTCAGAGGTGGGGCTGTAATTCAGGCCGGCTCTAGTTCAGAGTTGGGGCTGTAATTCACACCAGCTCTAGTTCAGAGGTGGGGCTGTAATTCAGGCCGGCTCTAATTCAGAGTTGGGGCTGTAATTCACACCAGCTCTAGTTCAGAGGTGGGGCTGTAATTCAGGCCGGCTCTAATTCAGAGTTGGGGCTGTAATTCAGACCAGCTCTAGTTCAGAGGTGGGGCTGTAATTCAGGCCGGCTCTAATTCAGAGTTGGGGCTGTAATTCAGGCCGGCTCTAATTCAGAGTTGGGGCTGTAATTCAGACCAGCTCTAGTTCAGAGGTGGGGCTGTAATTCAGGCCGGCTCTAATTCAGAGTTGGGGCTGTAATTCAGGCCGGCTCTAATTCAGAGTTGGGGCTGTAATTCAGACCAGCTCTAATTCAGAGTTGGGGCTGTAATTCAGGCCGGCTCTAATTCAGAGGTGGGGCTGTAATTCAGGCCGGCTCTAATTCAGAGTTGGGGCTGTAATTCAGGCCGGCTCTAATTCAGAGTTGGGGCTGTAATTCAGGCCGGCTCTAATTCAGAGTTGGGGCTGTAATTCAGGCCGGCTCTAATTCAGAGTTGGGGCTGTAATTCAGGCCGGCTCTAATTCAGAGTTGGGGCTGTAATTCAGGCCGGCTCTAATTCAGAGTTGGGGCTGTAATTCAGACCGGCTCTAATTCAGAGTTGGGGCTGTAATTCAGACCAGCTCTAGTTCAGAGGTGGGGCTGTAATTCAGGCCGGCTCTAATTCAGAGTTGGGGCTGTAATTCAGACCAGCTCTAGTTCAGAGGTGGGGCTGTAATTCAGGCCGGCTCTAATTCAGAGTTGGGGCTGTAATTCAGGCCGGCTCTAATTCAGAGTTGGGGCTGTAATTCAGACCAGCTCTAGTTCAGAGGTGGGGCTGTAATTCAGGCCGGCTCTAATTCAGAGTTGGGGCTGTAATTCAGACCAGCTCTAGTTCAGAGGTGGGGCTGTAATTCAGGCCGGCTCTAATTCAGAGTTGGGGCTGTAATTCAGGCCGGCTCTAATTCAGAGTTGGGGCTGTAATTCACACCAGCTCTAGTTCAGAGGTGGGGCTGTAATTCAGGCCGGCTCTAATTCAGAGTTGGGGCTGTAATTCACACCAGCTCTAATTCAGAGTTGGGGCTGTAATTCACACCAGCTCTAGTTCAGAGGTGGGGCTGTAATTCAGGCCGGCTCTAGTTCAGAGGTGGGGCTGTAATTCAGGCCGGCTCTAGTTCAGAGTTGGGGCTGTAATTCACACCAGCTCTAGTTCAGAGGTGGGGCTGTAATTCAGGCCGGCTCTAATTCAGAGTTGGGGCTGTAATTCACACCAGCTCTAGTTCAGAGTTGGGGCTGTAATTCACCGGCTCTAGTTCAGAGGTGGGGCTGTAATTCAGGGGCTCTAGTTCAGAGGTGGGGCTGTAATTCACACCAGCTCTAGTTCAGAGTTGGGGCTGTAATTCAGGTAATTCAGGGGGCTCTAATTCGGCTCTAATTCAGAGTTGGGGCTGTAATTCACACCAGCTCTAGTTCAGAGGTGGGGCTGTAATTCAGGCCGGCTCTAATTCAGAGTTGGGGCTGTAATTCACACCAGCTCTAGTTCAGAGGTGGGGCTGTAATTCAGGCCGGCTCTAATTCAGAGTTGGGGCTGTAATTCAGGCCGGCTCTAATTCAGAGTTGGGGCTGTAATTCAGGCCGGCTCTAATTCAGAGTTGGGGCTGTAATTCAGGCCGGCTCTAATTCAGAGTTGGGGCTGTAATTCAGGCCGGCTCTAATTCAGAGTTGGGGCTGTAATTCAGGCCGGCTCTAATTCAGAGTTGGGGCTGTAATTCAGGCCGGCTCTAATTCAGAGTTGGGGCTGTAATTCAGGCCGGCTCTAATTCAGAGTTGGGGCTGTAATTCACCGGCTCTAGTTCAGAGGTGGGGCTGTAATTCAGGCCGGCTCTAATTCAGAGTTGGGGCTGTAATTCACACCAGCTCTAGTTCAGAGGTGGGGCTGTAATTCAGGCCGGCTCTAATTCAGAGTTGGGGCTGTAATTCACACCAGCTCTAGTTCAGAGGTGGGGCTGTAATTCAGGCCGGCTCTAGTTCAGAGTTGGGGCTGTAATTCAGGCCGGCTCTAGTTCAGAGTTGGGGCTGTAATTCAGACCGGCTCTAGTTCAGAGTTGGGGCTGTAATTCAGGCCGGCTCTAATTCAGAGTTGGGGCTGTAATTCAGGCCGGCTCTAATTCAGAGTTGGGGCTGTAATTCAGACCAGCTCTAGTTCAGAGGTGGGGCTGTAATTCAGGCCGGCTCTAATTCAGAGTTGGGGCTGTAATTCAGGCCGGCTCTAATTCAGAGTTGGGGCTGTAATTCAGACCAGCTCTAGTTCAGAGGTGGGGCTGTAATTCAGGCCGGCTCTAATTCAGAGTTGGGGCTGTAATTCAGGCCGGCTCTAATTCAGAGTTGGGGCTGTAATTCAGACCAGCTCTAATTCAGAGTTGGGGCTGTAATTCAGGCCGGCTCTAATTCAGAGGTGGGGCTGTAATTGCTCTAATTCAGAGTTGGGGCTGTAATTCAGGCCGGCTCTAATTCAGAGTTGGGGCTGTAATTCAGGCCGGCTCTAATTCAGAGTTGGGGCTGTAATTCAGGCCGGCTCTAATTCAGGGGGCTGTAATTCAGGCCGGCTCTAATTCAGAGTTGGGGCTGTAATTCAGGCCGGCTCTAATTCAGAGTTGGGGCTGTAATTCAGGCCGGCTCTAATTCATAGTTGGGGCTGTAATTCAGACCAGCTCTAGTTCAGAGGTGGGGCTGTAATTCAGGCCGGCTCTAATTCAGAGTTGGGGCTGTAATTCAGACCAGCTCTAGTTCAGAGGTGGGGCTGTAATTCTGGCCGGCTCTAATTCAGAGTTGGGGCTGTAATTCAGGCCGGCTCTAATTCAGAGTTGGGGCTGTAATTCAGACCAGCTCTAGTTCAGAGGTGGGGCTGTAATTCAGGCCGGCTCTAATTCAGAGTTGGGGCTGTAATTCAGGCCGGCTCTAATTCAGAATTCAGAGTTGGGGCTGTAATTCAGGCCAGCTCTAGTTCAGAGTTGGGGCTGTAATTCAGACCAGCTCTAGTTCAGAGGTGGGGCTGTAATTCAGGCCGGCTCTAATTCAGAGTTGGGGCTGTAATTCACACCAGCTCTAGTTCAGAGTTGGGGCTGTAATTCACACCAGCTCTAGTTCAGAGGTGGGGCTGTAATTCAGACCGGCTCTAGTTCAGAGGTGGGGCTGTAATTCAGGCCGGCTCTAATTCAGAGTTGGGGCTGTAATTCACACCAGCTCTAGTTCAGAGGTGGGGCTCTAATTCAGGCCGGCTCTAATTCAGAGTTGGGGCTGTAATTCACACCAGCTCTAGTTCAGAGGTGGGGCTGTAATTCAGACCGGCTCTAGTTCAGAGGTGGGGCTGTAATTCAGGCCGGCTCTAGTTCAGAGTTGGGGCTGTAATTCACACCAGCTCTAGTTCAGAGGTGGGGCTGTAATTCAGGCCGGCTCTAATTCAGAGTTGGGGCTGTAATTCACACCAGCTCTAGTTCAGAGTTGGGGCTGTAATTCAGGCCGGCTCTAATTCAGAGTTGGGGCTGTAATTCACACCAGCTCTAGTTCAGAGGTGGGGCTGTAATTCAGGCCGGCTCTAATTCAGAGTTGGGGCTGTAATTCAGGCCGGCTCTAATTCAGAGTTGGGGCTGTAATTCAGGCCGGCTCTAATTCAGAGTTGGGGCTGTAATTCAGGCCGGCTCTAATTCAGAGTTGGGGCTGTAATTCAGGCCGGCTCTAATTCAGAGTTGGGGCTGTAATTCAGGCCGGCTCTAATTCAGAGTTGGGGCTGTAATTCAGGCCGGCTCTAATTCAGAGTTGGGGCTGTAATTCAGGCCGGCTCTAATTCAGAGTTGGGGCTGTAATTCAGACCGGCTCTAGTTCAGAGGTGGGGCTGTAATTCAGGCCGGCTCTAGTTCAGAGTTGGGGCTGTAATTCACACCAGCTCTGGGGCTGTAATTCAGGCCGGCTCTAATTCAGAGTTGGGGCTGTAATTCACACCAGCTCTAGTTCAGAGTTGGGGCTGTAATTCAGACCGGCTCTAGTTCAGAGGTTGGGGCTGTAATTCAGGCCGGCTCTAGTTCAGAGTTGGGGCTGTAATTCACACCAGCTCTAGTTCAGAGGTGGGGCTGTAATTCAGGCCGGCTCTAATTCAGAGTTGGGGCTGTAATTCACACCAGCTCTAGTTCAGAGGTGGGGCTGTAATTCAGGCCGGCTCTAATTCAGAGTTGGGGCTGTAATTCACACCAGCTCTAGTTCAGAGGTGGGGCTGTAATTCAGGCCGGCTCTAATTCAGAGTTGGGGCTGTAATTCAGGCCGGCTCTAATTCAGAGTTGGGGCTGTAATTCAGGCCGGCTCTAATTCAGATTGGGGCTGTAATTCAGGCCGGCTCTAATTCAGAGTTGGGGCTGTAATTCAGGCCGGCTCTAATTCAGAGTTGGGGCTGTAATTCAGGCCGGCTCTAATTCAGAGTTGGGGCTGTAATTCAGGCCGGCTCTAATTCAGAGTTGGGGCTGTAATTCAGGCCGGCTCTAATTCAGAGTTGGGGCTGTAATTCAGACCAGCTCTAATTCAGAGTTGGGGCTGTAATTCAGGCCGGCTCTAATTCAGAGTTGGGGCTGTAATTCAGGCCGGCTCTAATTCAGAGTTGGGGCTGTAATTCAGACCAGCTCTAGTTCAGAGGTGGGGCTGTAATTCAGGCCGGCTCTAATTCAGAGTTGGGGCTGTAATTCAGGCCGGCTCTAATTCAGAGTTGGGGCTGTAATTCAGGCCAGCTCTAATTCAGAGTTGGGGCTGTAATTCAGGCCGGCTCTAATTCAGAGTTGGGGCTGTAATTCAGACCAGCTCTAGTTCAGAGTTGGGGCTGTAATTCAGGCCGGCTCTAATTCAGAGTTGGGGCTGTAATTCAGGCCGGCTCTAATTCAGAGTTGGGGCTGTAATTCAGACCAGCTCTAGTTCAGAGGTGGGGCTGTAATTCAGGCCGGCTCTAATTCAGAGTTGGGGCTGTAATTCAGGCCGGCTCTAATTCAGAGTTGGGGCTGTAATTCAGGCCGGCTCTAGTTCAGAGTTGGGGCTGTAATTCAGGCCAGCTCTAGTTCAGAGTTGGGGCTGTAATTCAGGCCGGCTCTAATTCAGAGTTGGGGCTGTAATTCACACCAGCTCTAGTTCAGAGTTGGGGCTGTAATTCACACCAGCTCTAGTTCAGAGGTGGGGCTGTAATTCAGACCGGCTCTAGTTCAGAGGTGGGGCTGTAATTCAGGCCGGCTCTAGTTCAGAGTTGGGGCTGTAATTCACACCAGCTCTAGTTCAGAGGTGGGGCTGTAATTCAGGCCGGCTCTAATTCAGAGTTGGGGCTGTAATTCACACCAGCTCTAGTTCAGAGGTGGGGCTGTAATTCAGGCCGGCTCTAATTCAGAGTTGGGGCTGTAATTCACACCAGCTCTAGTTCAGAGGTGGGGCTGTAATTCAGGCCGGCTCTAATTCAGAGTTGGGGCTGTAATTCACACCAGCTCTAGTTCAGAGGTGGGGCTGTAATTCAGGCCGGCTCTAATTCAGAGTTGGGGCTGTAATTCACACCAGCTCTAGTTCAGAGGTGGGGCTGTAATTCAGGCCGGCTCTAATTCAGAGTTGGGGCTGTAATTCAGGCCGGCTCTAATTCAGAGTTGGGGCTGTAATTCAGGCCGGCTCTAATTCAGAGTTGGGGCTGTAATTCAGGCCGGCTCTAATTCAGAGTTGGGGCTGTAATTCAGGCCGGCTCTAATTCAGAGTTGGGGCTGTAATTCAGGCCGGCTCTAATTCAGAGTTGGGGCTGTAATTCAGGCCGGCTCTAATTCAGAGTTGGGGCTGTAATTCAGGCCGGCTCTAATTCAGAGTTGGGGCTGTAATTCAGGCCGGCTCTAATTCAGAGTTGGGGCTGTAATTCAGACCAGCTCTAGTTCAGAGGTGGGGCTGTAATTCAGGCCGGCTCTAATTCAGAGTTGGGGCTGTAATTCAGGCCGGCTCTAATTCAGAGTTGGGGCTGTAATTCAGACCAGCTCTAGTTCAGAGGTGGGGCTGTAATTCAGGCCGGCTCTAATTCAGAGTTGGGGCTGTAATTGCTCTAATTCAGAGTTGGGGCTGTAATTCAGGCCGGCTCTAATTCAGAGTTGGGGCTGTAATTCAGACCGGCTCTAATTCAGAGTTGGGGCTGTAATTCAGGCCGGCTCTAATTCAGAGGTGGGGCTGTAATTCAGGCCGGCTCTAATTCAGAGTTGGGGCTGTAATTCAGGCCGGCTCTAATTCAGAGTTGGGGCTGTAATTCAGGCCGGCTCTAATTCAGAGTTGGGGCTGTAATTCAGGCCGGCTCTAATTCAGAGTTGGGGCTGTAATTCAGGCCGGCTCTAATTCAGAGTTGGGGCTGTAATTCAGGCCGGCTCTAATTCAGAGTTGGGGCTGTAATTCAGGCCGGCTCTAATTCAGAGTTGGGGCTGTAATTCAGGCCAGAGTTGGGGCTCTAATTCAGAGTTCAGAGTTGGGGCTGTAATTCAGGCCAGCTCTAGTTCAGAGTTGGGGCTGTAATTCAGGCCGGCTCTAATTCAGAGTTGGGGCTGTAATTCAGACCAGCTCTAGTTCAGAGGTGGGGCTGTAATTCAGGCCGGCTCTAATTCAGAGTTGGGGCTGTAATTCAGGCTGGCTCTAATTCAGAGTTGGGGCTGTAATTCAGGCCGGCTCTAATTCAGAGTTGGGGCTGTAATTCAGGCTCTAGTTCAGAGCTGGGGCTGTAATTCAGCTCTAATTCAGAGTTGGGGCTGTAATTCAGACCAGCTCTAGTTCAGAGGTGGGGCTGTAATTCAGGCCGGCTCTAATTCAGAGTTGGGGCTGTAATTCAGGCCGGCTCTAATTCAGAGTTGGGGCTGTAATTCACCAGCTCTAGTTCAGAGGTGGGGCTGTAATTCAGGCCGGCTCTAATTCAGAGTTGGGGCTGTAATTCAGGCCGGCTCTAATTCAGAGTTGGGGCTGTAATTCAGACCAGCTCTAGTTCAGAGGTGGGGCTGTAATTCAGGAGGCTCTAATTCAGAGTTGGGGCTGTAATTCAGACCAGCTCTAGTTCAGAGGTGGGGCTGTAATTCAGGCCGGCTCTAATTCAGAGTTGGGGCTGTAATTCAGGCCGGCTCTAATTCAGAGTTGGGGCTGTAATTCAGACCAGCTCTAGTTCAGAGGTGGGGCTGTAATTCAGGCCAAATTAGAGTTTGGCTCTAATTCAGAGTTGGGGCTGTAATTCAGGCTGGCTCTAATTCAGAGTTGGGGCTGTAATTCAGCTCTAATTCAGAGTTGGGGCTGTAATTCAGGCTGGCTGGCTCTAATTCAGATTTGGGGCTGTAATTCACACCAGCTCTAATTCAGAGTTGGGGCTGTAATTCACACCAGCTCTAGTTCAGAGTTGGGGCTGTAATTCACACCAGCTCTAGTTCAGAGTTGGGGCTGTAATTCAGACTGGCTCTAGTTCAGAGTTGGGGCTGTAATTCAGCTCTAGTTCAGAGTTGGGGCTGTAATTCACACCAGCTCTAATTCAGAGTTGGGGCTGTAATTCACACCAGCTCTAGTTCAGAGTTGGGGCTGTAATTCACCTGCTCTAGTTCAGAGTTGGGGCTGTAATTCAGGCTGGCTCTAATTCAGAGTTGGGGCTGTAATTCAGACCAGCTCTAGTTCAGAGTTGGGGCTGTAATTCAGACCAGCTCTAGTTCAGAGGTGGGGCTGTAATTCTGGCTGGCTCTAATTCAGAGTTGGGGCTGTAATTCAGGCCGGCTCTAATTCAGAGTTGGGGCTGTAATTCAGACCAGCTCTAGTTCAGAGGTGGGGCTGTAATTCAGGCCGGCTCTAATTCAGAGTTGGGGCTGTAATTCAGGCCGGCTCTAATTCAGAGTTGGGGCTGTAATTCAGGCCGGCTCTAATTCAGAGTTGGGGCTGTAATTCACACCAGCTCTAGTTCAGAGGTGGGGCTGTAATTCAGGCCGGCTCTAATTCAGAGTTGGGGCTGTAATTCACACCAGCTCTAGTTCAGAGTTGGGGCTGTAATTCACACCAGCTCTAGTTCAGAGCTGGGGCTGTAATTCAGACCGGCTCTAGTTCAGAGGTGGGGCTGTAATTCAGGCCGGCTCTAGTTCAGAGTTGGGGCTGTAATTCACACCAGCTCTAGTTCAGAGGTGGGGCTGTAATTCAGGCCGGCTCTAATTCAGAGTTGGGGCTGTAATTCACACCAGCTCTAGTTCAGAGGTGGGGCTGTAATTCAGGCCGGCTCTAGTTCAGAGGTGGGGCTCAGCTCTAGTTCAGAGTTGGGGCTGTAATTCACACCAGCTCTAGTTCAGAGGTGGGGCTGTAATTCAGGCCGGCTCTAGTTCAGAGTTGGGGCTGTAATTCACACCGGCTCTAGTTCAGAGTTGGGGCTGTAATTCAGGCCGGCTCTAATTCAGAGTTGGGGCTGTAATTCAGGCCGGCTCTAATTCAGAGTTGGGGCTGTAATTCAGGCCGGCTCTAATTCAGAGTTGGGGCTGTAATTCAGGCCGGCTCTAATTCAGAGTTGGGGCTGTAATTCAGGCCGGCTCTAATTCAGAGTTGGGGCTGTAATTCAGGCCGGCTCTAATTCAGAGTTGGGGCTGTAATTCAGGCCGGCTCTAATTCAGAGTTGGGGCTGTAATTCAGGCCGGCTCTAATTCAGAGTTGGGGCTGTAATTCAGACCGGCTCTAGTTCAGAGGTGGGGCTGTAATTCAGGCCGGCTCTAGTTCAGAGTTGGGGCTGTAATTCACACCAGCTCTAGTTCAGAGGTGGGGCTGTAATTCAGGCCGGCTCTAATTCAGAGTTGGGGCTGTAATTCACACCAGCTCTAGTTCAGAGGTGGGGCTGTAATTCAGACCGGCTCTAGTTCAGAGGTGGGGCTGTAATTCAGGCCGGCTCTAATTCAGAGTTGGGGCTGTAATTCAGGCCGGCTCTAATTCAGAGTTGGGGCTGTAATTCAGGCCGGCTCTAATTCAGAGTTGGGGCTGTAATTCAGGCCGGCTCTAATTCAGAGTTGGGGCTGTAATTCAGACCAGCTCTAGTTCAGAGGTGGGGCTGTAATTCAGGCCGGCTCTAATTCAGAGTTGGGGCTGTAATTCAGGCCGGCTCTAATTCAGAGTTGGGGCTGTAATTCAGACCAGCTCTAGTTCAGAGGTGGGGCTGTAATTCAGGCCGGCTCTAATTCAGAGTTGGGGCTGTAATTCAGGCCGGCTCTAATTCAGAGTTGGGGCTGTAATTCAGACCAGCTCTAATTCAGAGTTGGGGCTGTAATTCAGGCCGGCTCTAATTCAGAGGTGGGGCTGTAATTCAGGCCGGCTCTAATTCAGAGTTGGGGCTGTAATTCAGGCCAGCTCTAATTCAGAGTTGGGGCTGTAATTCAGGCCGGCTCTAATTCAGAGTTGGGGCTGTAATTCAGGCCGGCTCTAATTCAGAGTTGGGGCTGTAATTCAGGCCGGCTCTAATTCAGAGTTGGGGCTGTAATTCAGGCCGGCTCTAATTCAGAGTTGGGGCTGTAATTCAGGCCGGCTCTAATTCAGAGTTGGGGCTGTAATTCAGACCAGCTCTAGTTCAGAGTTGGGGCTGTAATTCAGGCCGGCTCTAATTCAGAGTTGGGGCTGTAATTCAGGCCGGCTCTAATTCAGAGTTGGGGCTGTAATTCAGGCCGGCTCTAATTCAGAGTTGGGGCTGTAATTCAGACCAGCTCTAGTTCAGAGGTGGGGCTGTAATTCAGGCCGGCTCTAATTCAGAGTTGGGGCTGTAATTCAGGCCGGCTCTAATTCATAGTTGGGGCTGTAATTCAGACCAGCTCTAGTTCAGAGGTGGGGCTGTAATTCAGACCGGCTCTAATTCAGAGTTGGGGCTGTAATTCAGACCAGCTCTAGTTCAGAGGTGGGGCTGTAATTCTGGCTCTAATTCAGAGTTGGGGCTGTAATTCAGGCCGGCTCTAATTCAGAGTTGGGGCTGTAATTCAGACCAGCTCTAGTTCAGAGGTGGGGCTGTAATTCAGGCCGGCTCTAATTCAGAGTTGGGGCTGTAATTCAGGCCGGCTCTAATTCAGAGTTGGGGCTGTAATTCAGGCCGGCTCTAATTCAGAGTTGGGGCTGTAATTCACACCAGCTCTAGTTCAGAGGTGGGGCTGTAATTCAGGCCGGCTCTAATTCAGAGTTGGGGCTGTAATTCACACCAGCTCTAGTTCAGAGTTGGGGCTGTAATTCACACCAGCTCTAGTTCAGAGGTGGGGCTGTAATTCAGACCGGCTCTAGTTCAGAGGTGGGGCTGTAATTCAGGCCGGCTCTAGTTCAGAGTTGGGGCTGTAATTCACACCAGCTCTAGTTCAGAGGTGGGGCTGTAATTCAGGCCGGCTCTAATTCAGAGTTGGGGCTGTAATTCACACCAGCTCTAGTTCAGAGTTGGGGCTGTAATTCAGACCAGCTCTAGTTCAGAGGTGGGGCTGTAATTCAGGCCGGCTCTAGTTCAGAGTTGGGGCTGTAATTCACACCAGCTCTAGTTCAGAGGTGGGGCTGTAATTCAGGCCGGCTCTAATTCAGAGTTGGGGCTGTAATTCACACCAGCTCTAGTTCAGAGGTGGGGCTGTAATTCAGGCCGGCTCTAATTCAGAGTTGGGGCTGTAATTCACACCAGCTCTAGTTCAGAGGTGGGGCTGTAATTCAGGCCGGCTCTAATTCAGAGTTGGGGCTGTAATTCAGGCCGGCTCTAATTCAGAGTTGGGGCTGTAATTCAGGCCGGCTCTAATTCAGAGTTGGGGCTGTAATTCAGGCCGGCTCTAATTCAGAGTTGGGGCTGTAATTCAGGCCGGCTCTAATTCAGAGTTGGGGCTGTAATTCAGGCCGGCTCTAATTCAGAGTTGGGGCTGTAATTCAGGCCGGCTCTAATTCAGAGTTGGGGCTGTAATTCAGGCCGGCTCTAATTCAGAGTTGGGGCTGTAATTCAGACCGGCTCTAGTTCAGAGGTGGGGCTGTAATTCAGGCCGGCTCTAGTTCAGAGAGTTGGGGCTGTAATTCAGGCCAGCTCTAGTTCAGAGTTGGGGCTGTAATTCAGGCCGGCTCTAATTCAGAGTTGGGGCTGTAATTCACACCAGCTCTAGTTCAGAGCTGGGGCTGTAATTCAGACCGGCTCTAGTTCAGAGGTGGGGCTGTAATTCAGGCCGGCTCTAGTTCAGAGTTGGGGCTGTAATTCACACCAGCTCTAGTTCAGAGGTGGGGCTGTAATTCAGGCCGGCTCTAATTCAGAGTTGGGGCTGTAATTCAGGCCGGCTCTAATTCAGAGTTGGGGCTGTAATTCAGGCCGGCTCTAATTCAGAGTTGGGGCTGTAATTCAGGCCGGCTCTAATTCAGAGTTGGGGCTGTAATTCAGGCCGGCTCTAATTCAGAGTTGGGGCTGTAATTCAGGCCGGCTCTAATTCAGAGTTGGGGCTGTAATTCAGGCCGGCTCTAATTCAGAGTTGGGGCTGTAATTCAGGCCGGCTCTAATTCAGAGTTGGGGCTGTAATTCAGGCCGGCTCTAATTCAGATTTGGGGCTGTAATTCAGACCAGCTCTAGTTCAGAGGTGGGGCTGTAATTCAGGGAGGCTCTAATTCAGAGTTGGGGCTGTAATTCAGACCAGCTCTAGTTCAGAGGTGGGGCTGTAATTCAGGCCGGCTCTAATTCAGAGTTGGGGCTGTAATTCAGGCCGGCTCTAATTCAGAGTTGGGGCTGTAATTCAGACCAGCTCTAGTTCAGAGGTGGGGCTGTAATTCAGGCCGGCTCTAATTCAGAGTTGGGGCTGTAATTCAGGCTGGCTCTAATTCAGAGTTGGGGCTGTAATTCAGGCCGGCTCTAATTCAGATTTGGGGCTGTAATTCAGACCAGCTCTAGTTCAGAGGTGGGGCTGTAATTCAGGGAGGCTCTAATTCAGAGTTGGGGCTGTAATTCAGACCAGCTCTAGTTCAGAGGTGGGGCTGTAATTCAGGCCGGCTCTAATTCAGAGTTGGGGCTGTAATTCAGGCTCTAATTCATAGTTGGGGCTGTAATTCAGACCAGCTCTAGTTCAGAGGTGGGGCTGTAATTCAGGCCGGCTCTAATTCAGAGTTGGGGCTGTAATTCAGGCCGGCTCTAATTCAGAGTTGGGGCTGTAATTCAGACCAGCTCTAGTTCAGAGGTGGGGCTGTAATTCAGGGAGGCTCTAATTCAGAGTTGGGGCTGTAATTCAGACCAGCTCTAGTTCAGAGGTGGGGCTGTAATTCAGGCCGGCTCTAATTCAGAGTTGGGGCTGTAATTCAGGCCGGCTCTAATTCAGAGTTGGGGCTGTAATTCAGACCAGCTCTAGTTCAGAGGTGGGGCTGTAATTCAGACCACCTCAAATTAGAGTTTGTGCTGTAATTCAGGCTGGCTCTAATTCAGAGTTGGGGCTGTAGTTCAGGCTGGCTCTAATTCAGAGTTGGGGCTGTAATTCAGGCTGGCTCTAATTCAGATTTGGGGCTGTAATTCACACCAGCTCTAATTCAGAGTTGGGGCTGTAATTCACACCAGCTCTAGTTCAGAGTTGGGGCTGTAATTCACACCAGCTCTAGTTCAGAGTTGGGGCTGTAATTCAGACTGGCTCAGTTCAGAGTTGGGGCTGTAATTCACACCAGCTCTAGTTCAGAGTTGGGGCTGTAATTCACACCAGCTCTAATTCAGAGTTGGGGCTGTAATTCACACCAGCTCTAGTTCAGAGTTGGGGCTGTAATTCACACTGCCTCTAGTTCAGAGTTGGGGCTGTAATTCAGGCTGGCTCTAATTCAGAGTTGGGGCTGTAATTCAGACCAGCTCTAGTTCAGAGTTGGGGCTGTAATTCAGACCAGCTCTAGTTCAGAGGTGGGGCTGTAATTCTGGCTGGCTCTAATTCAGAGTTGGGGCTGTAATTCAGGCCGGCTCTAATTCAGAGTTGGGGCTGTAATTCAGACCAGCTCTAGTTCAGAGGTGGGGCTGTAATTCAGGCCGGCTCTAATTCAGAGTTGGGGCTGTAATTCAGGCCGGCTCTAATTCAGAGTTGGGGCTGTAATTCAGGCCGGCTCTAATTCAGAGTTGGGGCTGTAATTCACACCAGCTCTAGTTCAGAGGTGGGGCTGTAATTCAGGCCGGCTCTAATTCAGAGTTGGGGCTGTAATTCACACCAGCTCTAGTTCAGAGTTGGGGCTGTAATTCACACCAGCTCTAGTTCAGAGCTGGGGCTGTAATTCAGACCGGCTCTAGTTCAGAGGTGGGGCTGTAATTCAGGCCGGCTCTAGTTCAGAGTTGGGGCTGTAATTCACACCAGCTCTAGTTCAGAGGTGGGGCTGTAATTCAGGCCGGCTCTAATTCAGAGTTGGGGCTGTAATTCACACCAGCTCTAGTTCAGAGCTGGGGCTGTAATTCAGACCGGCTCTAGTTCAGAGGTGGGGCTGTAATTCAGGCCGGCTCTAGTTCAGAGTTGGGGCTGTAATTCACACCAGCTCTAGTTCAGAGGTGGGGCTGTAATTCAGGCCGGCTCTAATTCAGAGTTGGGGCTGTAATTCACACCAGCTCTAGTTCAGAGGTGGGGCTGTAATTCAGGCCGGCTCTAATTCAGAGTTGGGGCTGTAATTCACACCAGCTCTAGTTCAGAGGTGGGGCTGTAATTCAGGCCGGCTCTAATTCAGAGTTGGGGCTGTAATTCAGGCCGGCTCTAATTCAGAGTTGGGGCTGTAATTCAGGCCGGCTCTAATTCAGAGTTGGGGCTGTAATTCAGGCCGGCTCTAATTCAGAGTTGGGGCTGTAATTCAGGCCGGCTCTAATTCAGAGTTGGGGCTGTAATTCAGGCCGGCTCTAATTCAGAGTTGGGGCTGTAATTCAGGCCGGCTCTAATTCAGAGTTGGGGCTGTAATTCAGGCCGGCTCTAATTCAGAGTTGGGGCTGTAATTCAGACCGGCTCTAGTTCAGAGGTGGGGCTGTAATTCAGGCCGGCTCTAGTTCAGAGTTGGGGCTGTAATTCACACCAGCTCTAGTTCAGAGGTGGGGCTGTAATTCAGGCCGGCTCTAATTCAGAGTTGGGGCTGTAATTCACACCAGCTCTAGTTCAGAGTTGGGGCTGTAATTCAGACCGGCTCTAGTTCAGAGGTGGGGCTGTAATTCAGGCCGGCTCTAATTCAGAGTTGGGGCTGTAATTCAGGCCGGCTCTAATTCAGAGTTGGGGCTGTAATTCAGGCCGGCTCTAATTCAGAGTTGGGGCTGTAATTCAGGCCGGCTCTAATTCAGAGTTGGGGCTGTAATTCAGACCAGCTCTAGTTCAGAGGTGGGGCTGTAATTCAGGCCGGCTCTAATTCAGAGTTGGGGCTGTAATTCAGGCCGGCTCTAATTCAGAGTTGGGGCTGTAATTCAGACCAGCTCTAGTTCAGAGGTGGGGCTGTAATTCAGGCCGGCTCTAATTCAGAGTTGGGGCTGTAATTCAGGCCGGCTCTAATTCAGAGTTGGGGCTGTAATTCAGACCAGCTCTAATTCAGAGTTGGGGCTGTAATTCAGGCCGGCTCTAATTCAGAGGTGGGGCTGTAATTCAGGCCGGGTCTAATTCAGAGTTGGGGCTGTAATTCAGGCCAGCTCTAATTCAGAGTTGGGGCTGTAATTCAGGCCGGCTCTAATTCAGAGTTGGGGCTGTAATTCAGGCCGGCTCTAATTCAGAGTTGGGGCTGTAATTCAGGCCGGCTCTAATTCAGAGTTGGGGTTTTAATTCAGGCCGGCTCTAATTCAGAGTTGGGGCTGTAATTCAGGCCGGCTCTAATTCAGAGTTGGGGCTGTAATTCAGACCAGCTCTAGTTCAGAGGTGGGGCTGTAATTCAGGCCGGCTCTAATTCAGAGTTGGGGCTGTAATTCAGGCCGGCTCTAATTCAGAGTTGGGGTTTTAATTCAGGCCGGCTCTAATTCAGAGTTGGGGCTGTAATTCAGACCAGCTCTAGTTCAGAGGTGGGGCTGTAATTCAGGCCGGCTCTAATTCAGAGTTGGGGCTGTAATTCAGGCCTGCTCTAATTCAGAGTTGGGGCTGTAATTCAGACCAGCTCTAGTTCAGAGGTGGGGCTGTAATTCAGACCGGCTCTAATTCAGAGTTGGGGCTGTAATTCAGACCAGCTCTAGTTCAGAGAGTGGGGCTGTAATTCTGGCTGGCTCTAATTCAGAGTTGGGGCTGTAATTCAGGCCGGCTCTAATTCAGAGTTGGGGCTGTAATTCAGACCAGCTCTAGTTCAGAGGTGGGGCTGTAATTCAGGCCGGCTCTAATTCAGAGTTGGGGCTGTAATTCAGGCCGGCTCTAATTCAGAGTTGGGGCTGTAATTCAGGCCGGCTCTAATTCAGAGTTGGGGCTGTAATTCACACCAGCTCTAGTTCAGAGGTGGGGCTGTAATTCAGGCCGGCTCTAATTCAGAGTTGGGGCTGTAATTCACACCAGCTCTAGTTCAGAGTTGGGGCTGTAATTCACACCAGCTCTAGTTCAGAGCTGGGGCTGTAATTCAGACCGGCTCTAGTTCAGAGGTGGGGCTGTAATTCAGGCCGGCTCTAGTTCAGAGTTGGGGCTGTAATTCACACCAGCTCTAGTTCAGAGGTGGGGCTGTAATTCAGGCCGGCTCTAATTCAGAGTTGGGGCTGTAATTCACACCAGCTCTAGTTCAGAGCTGGGGCTGTAATTCAGACCGGCTCTAGTTCAGAGGTGGGGCTGTAATTCAGGCCGGCTCTAGTTCAGAGTTGGGGCTGTAATTCACACCAGCTCTAGTTCAGAGGTGGGGCTGTAATTCAGGCCGGCTCTAATTCAGAGTTGGGGCTGTAATTCACACCAGCTCTAGTTCAGAGGTGGGGCTGTAATTCAGGCCGGCTCTAATTCAGAGTTGGGGCTGTAATTCACACCAGCTCTAGTTCAGAGGTGGGGCTGTAATTCAGGCCGGCTCTAATTCAGAGTTGGGGCTGTAATTCAGGCCGGCTCTAATTCAGAGTTGGGGCTGTAATTCAGGCCGGCTCTAATTCAGAGTTGGGGCTGTAATTCAGGCCGGCTCTAATTCAGAGTTGGGGCTGTAATTCAGGCCGGCTCTAATTCAGAGTTGGGGCTGTAATTCAGGCCGGCTCTAATTCAGAGTTGGGGCTGTAATTCAGGCCGGCTCTAATTCAGAGTTGGGGCTGTAATTCAGGCCGGCTCTAAGTTCAGAGTTGGGGCTGTAATTCAGACCGGCTCTAGTTCAGAGGTGGGGCTGTAATTCAGGCCGGCTCTAGTTCAGAGTTGGGGCTGTAATTCACACCAGCTCTAGTTCAGAGGTGGGGCTGTAATTCAGGCCGGCTCTAATTCAGAGTTGGGGCTGTAATTCACACCAGCTCTAGTTCAGAGCTGGGGCTGTAATTCAGACCGGCTCTAGTTCAGAGGTGGGGCTGTAATTCAGGCCGGCTCTAGTTCAGAGTTGGGGCTGTAATTCACACCAGCTCTAGTTCAGAGGTGGGGCTGTAATTCAGGCCGGCTCTAATTCAGAGTTGGGGCTGTAATTCACACCAGCTCTAGTTCAGAGGTGGGGCTGTAATTCAGGCCGGCTCTAATTCAGAGTTGGGGCTGTAATTCACACCAGCTCTAGTTCAGAGTGGGGCTGTAATTCAGGCCGGCTCTAATTCAGAGTTGGGGCTGTAATTCAGGCCGGCTCTAATTCAGAGTTGGGGCTGTAATTCAGGCCGGCTCTAATTCAGAGTTGGGGCTGTAATTCAGGCCGGCTCTAATTCAGAGTTGGGGCTGTAATTCAGGCCGGCTCTAATTCAGAGTTGGGGCTGTAATTCAGGCCGGCTCTAATTCAGAGTTGGGGCTGTAATTCAGGCCGGCTCTAATTCAGAGTTGGGGCTGTAATTCAGGCCGGCTCTAATTCAGAGTTGGGGCTGTAATTCAGACCAGCTCTAATTCAGAGTTGGGGCTGTAATTCAGGCCGGCTCTAATTCAGAGGTGGGGCTGTAATTCAGGCCGGCTCTAATTCAGAGTTGGGGCTGTAATTCAGACCAGCTCTAGTTCAGAGGTGGGGCTGTAATTCAGGCCGGCTCTAATTCAGAGTTGGGGCTGTAATTCAGGCCGGCTCTAATTCATAGTTGGGGCTGTAATTCAGACCAGCTCTAGTTCAGAGGTGGGGCTGTAATTCAGGCCGGCTCTAATTCAGAGTTGGGGCTGTAATTCAGACCAGCTCTAGTTCAGAGGTGGGGCTGTAATTCAGGCCGGCTCTAATTCAGAGTTGGGGCTGTAATTCAGGCCGGCTCTAATTCAGAGTTGGGGCTGTAATTCAGACCAGCTCTAGTTCAGAGGTGGGGCTGTAATTCAGGCCGGCTCTAATTCAGAGTTGGGGCTGTAATTCAGGCCGGCTCTAATTCAGAGTTGGGGCTGTAATTCAGGCCGGCTCTAATTCAGAGTTGGGGCTGTAATTCACACCAGCTCTAGTTCAGAGGTGGGGCTGTAATTCAGGCCGGCTCTAATTCAGAGTTGGGGCTGTAATTCACACCAGCTCTAGTTCAGAGTTGGGGCTGTAATTCACACCAGCTCTAGTTCAGAGGTGGGGCTGTAATTCAGACCGGCTCTAGTTCAGAGGTGGGGCTGTAATTCAGGCCGGCTCTAGTTCAGAGTTGGGGCTGTAATTCACACCAGCTCTAGTTCAGAGGTGGGGCTGTAATTCAGGCCGGCTCTAATTCAGAGTTGGGGCTGTAATTCACACCAGCTCTAGTTCAGAGGTGGGGCTGTAATTCAGGCCGGCTCTAATTCAGAGTTGGGGCTGTAATTCACACCAGCTCTAGTTCAGAGGTGGGGCTGTAATTCAGGCCGGCTCTAATTCAGAGTTGGGGCTGTAATTCACCAGCTCTAGTTCAGAGGTGGGGCTGTAATTCAGGCCGGCTCTAATTCAGAGTTGGGGCTGTAATTCACACCAGCTCTAGTTCAGAGGTTGGGGCTGTAATTCAGGCCGGCTCTAATTCAGAGTTGGGGCTGTAATTCAGGCCGGCTCTAATTCAGAGTTGGGGCTGTAATTCAGGCCGGCTCTAATTCAGAGTTGGGGCTGTAATTCAGGCCGGCTCTAATTCAGAGTTGGGGCTGTAATTCAGGCCGGCTCTAATTCAGAGTTGGGGCTGTAATTCAGGCCGGCTCTAATTCAGAGTTGGGGCTGTAATTCAGGCCGGCTCTAATTCAGAGTTGGGGCTGTAATTCAGGCCGGCTCTAATTCAGAGTTGGGGCTGTAATTCAGGCCGGCTCTAATTCAGAGTTGGGGCTGTAATTCAGGCCGGCTCTAATTCAGAGTTGGGGCTGTAATTCAGACCAGCTCTAGTTCAGAGGTGGGGCTGTAATTCAGGCCGGCTCTAATTCAGAGTTGGGGCTGTAATTCAGGCCGGCTCTAATTCAGAGTTGGGGCTGTAATTCAGACCAGCTCTAGTTCAGAGGTGGGGCTGTAATTCAGGCCGGCTCTAATTCAGAGTTGGGGCTGTAATTCAGGCCGGCTCTAATTCAGAGTTGGGGCTGTAATTCAGACCAGCTCTAATTCAGAGTTGGGGCTGTAATTCAGGCCGGCTCTAATTCAGAGGTGGGGCTGTAATTCAGGCCGGCTCTAATTCAGAGTTGGGGCTGTAATTCAGGCCGGCTCTAATTCAGAGTTGGGGCTGTAATTCAGGCCGGCTCTAATTCAGAGTTGGGGCTGTAATTCAGGCCGGCTCTAATTCAGAGTTGGGGCTGTAATTCAGGCCGGCTCTAATTCAGAGTTGGGGCTGTAATTCAGGCCGGCTCTAATTCAGAGTTGGGGCTGTAATTCAGGCCGGCTCTAATTCAGAGTTGGGGCTGTAATTCAGGCCGGCTCTAATTCAGATTTGGGGCTGTAATTCAGACCAGCTCTAGTTCAGAGGTGGGGCTGTAATTCAGGGAGGCTCTAATTCAGAGTTGGGGCTGTAATTCAGACCAGCTCTAGTTCAGAGGTGGGGCTGTAATTCAGGCCGGCTCTAATTCAGAGTTGGGGCTGTAATTCAGGCCGGCTCTAATTCATAGTTGGGGCTGTAATTCAGACCAGCTCTAGTTCAGAGGTGGGGCTGTAATTCAGGCCGGCTCTAATTCAGAGTTGGGGCTGTAATTCACACCAGCTCTAATTCAGAGTTGGGGCTGTAATTCAGACTGGCTCTAATTCAGAGTTGGGGCTGTAATTCAGACCAGCTCTAATTCAGAGTTGGGGCTGTAATTCAGACCACCTCAAATTAGAGTTTGTGCTGTAATTCAGGCTGGCTCTAATTCAGAGTTGGGGCTGTAGTTCAGGCTGGCTCTAATTCAGAGTTGGGGCTGTAATTCAGGCTGGCTCTAATTCAGATTTGGGGCTGTAATTCACACCAGCTCTAATTCAGAGTTGGGGCTGTAATTCACACCAGCTCTAGTTCAGAGTTGGGGCTGTAATTCACACCAGCTCTAGTTCAGAGTTGGGGCTGTAATTCAGACTGGCTCTAGTTCAGAGTTGGGGCTGTAATTCACACCAGCTCTAGTTCAGAGTTGGGGCTGTAATTCACACCAGCTCTAATTCAGAGTTGGGGCTGTAATTCACACCAGCTCTAGTTCAGAGTTGGGGCTGTAATTCACACTGCCTCTAGTTCAGAGTTGGGGCTGTAATTCAGGCTGGCTCTAATTCAGAGTTGGGGCTGTAGTTCAGACCAGCTCTAGTTCAGAGTTGGGGCTGTAATTCAGGCCGGCTCTAATTCAGAGTTGGGGCTGTAATTCAGGCCGGCTCTAATTCAGAGTTGGGGCTGTAATTCAGGCCGGCTCTAATTCAGAGTTGGGGCTGTAATTCAGACCAGCTCTAGTTCAGAGGTGGGGCTGTAATTCAGGAGGCTCTAATTCAGAGTTGGGGCTGTAATTCAGACCAGCTCTAGTTCAGAGGTGGGGCTGTAATTCAGGCCGGCTCTAATTCAGAGTTGGGGCTGTAATTCAGGCCGGCTCTAATTCATAGTTGGGGCTGTAATTCAGACCGGCTCTAGTTCAGAGGTGGGGCTGTAATTCAGGCCGGCTCTAATTCAGAGTTGGGGCTGTAATTCACACCAGCTCTAATTCAGAGTTGGGGCTGTAATTCAGACTGGCTCTAATTCAGAGTTGGGGCTGTAATTCAGACCAGCTCTAATTCAGAGTTGGGGCTGTAATTCAGACCAGCTCAAATTAGAGTTTGTGCTGTAATTCAGGCTGGCTCTAATTCAGAGTTGGGGCTGTAGTTCAGGCTGGCTCTAATTCAGAGTTGGGGCTGTAATTCAGGCTGGCTCTAATTCAGATTTGGGGCTGTAATTCACACCAGCTCTAATTCAGAGTTGGGGCTGTAATTCACACCAGCTCTAGTTCAGAGTTGGGGCTGTAATTCACACCAGCTCTAGTTCAGAGTTGGGGCTGTAATTCAGACTGGCTCGAGTTCAGAGTTGGGGCTGTAATTCACACCAGCTCTAGTTCAGAGTTGGGGCTGTAATTCACACCAGCTCTAATTCAGAGTTGGGGCTGTAATTCACACCAGCTCTAGTTCAGAGTTGGGGCTGTAATTCACACTGCCTCTAGTTCAGAGTTGGGGCTGTAATTCAGGCTGGCTCTAATTCAGAGTTGGGGCTGTAGTTCAGACCAGCTCTAGTTCAGAGTTGGGGCTGTAATTCAGGCTGGTTCTAATTCAGAGTTGGGGCTGTAATTCAGGCCGGCTCTAGTTCAGAGTTGGGGCTGTAATTCAGACTGGCTCTAGTTCAGAGTTGGGGCTGTAATTCAGACTGGCTCTAGTTCAGAGTCGGGGCTGTAATTCAGACTGGCTCTAATTCAGAGTTGGGGCTGTAATTCAGGCCGGCTCTAATTCAGATTTGGGGCTGTAATTCAGACCAGCTCTAGTTCAGAGGTGGGGCTGTAATTCAGGGAGGCTCTAATTCAGAGTTGGGGCTGTAATTCAGACCAGCTCTAGTTCAGAGGTGGGGCTGTAATTCAGGCCGGCTCTAATTCAGAGTTGGGGCTGTAATTCAGGCCGGCTCTAATTCATAGTTGGGGCTGTAATTCAGACCAGCTCTAGTTCAGAGGTGGGGCTGTAATTCAGGCCGGCTCTAATTCAGAGTTGGGGCTGTAATTCACACCAGCTCTAATTCAGAGTTGGGGCTGTAATTCAGACTGGCTCTAATTCAGAGTTCGGGCTGTAATTCAGACCAGCTCTAATTCAGAGTTGGGGCTGTAATTCAGACCAGCTCAAATTAGAGTTTGTGCTGTAATTCAGCTGGCTCTAATTCAGAGTTGGGGCTGTAGTTCAGGCTGGCTCTAATTCAGAGTTGGGGCTGTAATTCAGGCTGGCTCTAATTCAGAGTTGGGGCTGTAATTCACACCAGCTCTAATTCAGAGTTGGGGCTGTAATTCACACCAGCTCTAGTTCAGAGTTGGGGCTGTAATTCAGACCAGCTCTAGTTCAGAGGTGGGGCTGTAATTCAGGCCGGCTCTAATTCAGAGTTGGGGCTGTAATTCAGACCAGCTCTAATTCAGAGTTGGGGCTGTAATTCAGGCCGGCTCTAATTCAGAGTTGGGGCTGTAATTCAGGCCGGCTCTAATTCAGAGTTGGGGCTGTAATTCAGGCCGGCTCTAATTCAGAGTTGGGGCTGTAATTCAGGCCGGCTCTAATTCAGATTTGGGGCTGTAATTCAGACCAGCTCTAGTTCAGAGGTGGGGCTGTAATTCAGGGAGGCTCTAATTCAGAGTTGGGGCTGTAATTCAGACCAGCTCTAGTTCAGAGGTGGGGCTGTAATTCAGGCCGGCTCTAATTCAGAGTTGGGGCTGTAATTCAGGCCGGCTCTAATTCATAGTTGGGGCTGTAATTCAGACCAGCTCTAGTTCAGAGGTGGGGCTGTAATTCAGGCCGGCTCTAATTCAGAGTTGGGGCTGTAATTCACACCAGCTCTAATTCAGAGTTGGGGCTGTAATTCAGACTGGCTCTAATTCAGAGTTGGGGCTGTAATTCATACCAGCTCTAATTCAGAGTTGGGGCTGTAATTCAGACCAGCTCAAATTAGAGTTTGTGCTGTAATTCAGGCTGGCTCTAATTCAGAGTTGGGGCTGTAGTTCAGGCTGGCTCTAATTCAGAGTTGGGGCTGTAATTCAGGCTGGCTCTAATTCAGATTTGGGGCTGTAATTCACACCAGCTCTAATTCAGAGTTGGGGCTGTAATTCGCACCAGCTCTAGTTCAGAGTTGGGGCTGTAATTCACACCAGCTCTAGTTCAGAGTTGGGGCTGTAATTCAGACTGGCTCTAGTTCAGAGTTGGGGCTGTAATTCACACCAGCTCTAGTTCAGAGTTGGGGCTGTAATTCACACCAGCTCTAATTCAGAGTTGGGGCTGTAATTCACACCAGCTCTAGTTCAGAGTTGGGGCTGTAATTCACACTGCCTCTAGTTCAGAGTTGGGGCTGTAATTCAGGCTGGCTCTAATTCAGAGTTGGGGCTGTAGTTCAGACCAGCTCTAGTTCAGAGTTGGGGCTGTAATTCAGGCTGGCTCTAATTCAGAGTTGGGGCTGTAATTCAGGCCGGCTCTAGTTCAGAGTTGGGGCTGTAATTCAGACTGGCTCTAGTTCAGAGTTGGGGCTGTAATTCAGACTGGCTCTAGTTCAGAGTCGGGGCTGTAATTCAGACTGGCTCTAATTCAGAGTTGGGGCTGTAATTCAGGCTGGCTCTAATTCAGAGTTGGGGCTGTAGTTCAGACCAGCTCTAGTTCAGAGTTGGGGCTGTAATTCAGGCTGGCTCTAATTCAGAGTTGGGGCTGTAATTCAGGCCGGCTCTAGTTCAGAGTTGGGGCTGTAATTCAGACTGGCTCTAGTTCAGAGTTGGGGCTGTAATTCACACCAGCTCTAGTTCAGAGTTGGGGCTGTAATTCACACCAGCTCTAATTCAGAGTTGGGGCTGTAATTCACACCAGCTCTAGTTCAGAGTTGGGGCTGTAATTCACACTGCCTCTAGTTCAGAGTTGGGGCTGTAATTCAGGCTGGCTCTAATTCAGAGTTGGGGCTGTAGTTCAGACCAGCTCTAGTTCAGAGTTGGGGCTGTAATTCAGGCTGGCTCTAATTCAGAGTTGGGGCTGTAATTCAGGCTGGCTCTAGTTCAGAGTTGGGGCTGTAATTCAGACTGGCTCTAGTTCAGAGTTGGGGCTGTAATTCAGACTGGCTCTAGTTCAGAGTGGGGCTGTAATTCAGACTGGCTCTAATTCAGAGTTGGGGCTGTAATTCAGGCTGGCTCTAATTCAGAGTTGGGGCTGTAATTCAGACCAGCTCTAATTCAGAGTTGGGGCTGTAATTCAGACCAGCTCAAATTCAGAGTTTGTGCTGTAATTCAGGCTGGCTCTAATTCAGAGTTGGGGCTGTAATTCAGGCTGGCTCTAATTCAGAGTTGGGGCTGTAATTCAGGCTGGCTCTAATTCAGAGTTGGGGCTGTAATTCACACCAGCTCTAATTCAGAGTTGGGGCTGTAATTCACACCAGCTCTAGTTCAGAGTTGGGGCTGTAATTCAGACCAGCTCTAGTTCAGAGGTGGGGCTGTAATTCAGGCCGGCTCTAATTCAGAGTTGGGGCTGTAATTCAGGCCGGCTCTAATTCAGAGTTGGGGCTGTAATTCAGACCGGCTCTAGTTCAGAGGTGGGGCTGTAATTCAGGCCGGCTCTAATTCAGAGTTGGGGCTGTAATTCACACCAGCTCTAATTCAGAGTTGGGGCTGTAATTCAGACTGGCTCTAATTCAGAGTTGGGGCTGTAATTCAGACCAGCTCTAATTCAGAGTTGGGGCTGTAATTCAGACCACCTCAAATTAGAGTTTGTGCTGTAATTCAGGCTGGCTCTAATTCAGAGTTGGGGCTGTAGTTCAGGCTGGCTCTAATTCAGAGTTGGGGCTGTAATTCAGGCTGGCTCTAATTCAGAGTTGGGGCTGTAATTCACACCAGCTCTAATTCAGAGTTGGGGCTGTAATTCACACCAGCTCTAGTTCAGAGTTGGGGCTGTAATTCACACCAGCTCTAGTTCAGAGTTGGGGCTGTAATTCAGACTGGCTCTAGTTCAGAGTTGGGGCTGTAATTCACACCAGCTCTAGTTCAGAGTTGGGGCTGTAATTCACACCAGCTCTAATTCAGAGTTGGGGCTGTAATTCACACCAGCTCTAGTTCAGAGTTGGGGCTGTAATTCACACTGCCTCTAGTTCAGAGTTGGGGCTGTAATTCAGGCTGGCTCTAATTCAGAGTTGGGGCTGTAGTTCAGACCAGCTCTAGTTCAGAGTTGGGGCTGTAATTCAGGCTGGTTCTAATTCAGAGTTGGGGCTGTAATTCAGGCCGGCTCTAGTTCAGAGTTGGGGCTGTAATTCAGACTGGCTCTAGTTCAGAGTTGGGGCTGTAATTCAGACTGGCTCTAGTTCAGAGTTGGGGCTGTAATTCAGACTGGCTCTAATTCAGAGTTGGGGCTGTAATTCAGGCCGGCTCTAATTCAGATTTGGGGCTGTAATTCAGACCAGCTCTAGTTCAGAGGTGGGGCTGTAATTCAGGGAGGCTCTAATTCAGAGTTGGGGCTGTAATTCAGACCAGCTCTAGTTCAGAGGTGGGGCTGTAATTCAGGCCGGCTCTAATTCAGAGTTGGGGCTGTAATTCAGGCCGGCTCTAATTCATAGTTGGGGCTGTAATTCAGACCAGCTCTAGTTCAGAGGTGGGGCTGTAATTCAGGCCGGCTCTAATTCAGAGTTGGGGCTGTAATTCACACCAGCTCTAATTCAGAGTTGGGGCTGTAATTCAGACTGGCTCTAATTCAGAGTTCGGGCTGTAATTCAGACCAGCTCTAATTCAGAGTTGGGGCTGTAATTCAGACCAGCTCAAATTAGAGTTTGTGCTGTAATTCAGGCTGGCTCTAATTCAGAGTTGGGGCTGTAGTTCAGGCTGGCTCTAATTCAGAGTTGGGGCTGTAATTCAGGCTGGCTCTAATTCAGAGTTGGGGCTGTAATTCACACCAGCTCTAATTCAGAGTTGGGGCTGTAATTCACACCAGCTCTAGTTCAGAGTTGGGGCTGTAATTCAGACCAGCTCTAGTTCAGAGGTGGGGCTGTAATTCAGGCCGGCTCTAATTCAGAGTTGGGGCTGTAATTCAGACCAGCTCTAATTCAGAGTTGGGGCTGTAATTCAGGCCGGCTCTAATTCAGAGTTGGGGCTGTAATTCAGGCCGGCTCTAATTCAGAGTTGGGGCTGTAATTCAGGCCGGCTCTAATTCAGAGTTGGGGCTGTAATTCAGGCCGGCTCTAATTCAGATTTGGGGCTGTAATTCAGACCAGCTCTAGTTCAGAGGTGGGGCTGTAATTCAGGAGGCTCTAATTCAGAGTTGGGGCTGTAATTCAGACCAGCTCTAGTTCAGAGGTGGGGCTGTAATTCAGGCCGGCTCTAATTCAGAGTTGGGGCTGTAATTCAGGCCGGCTCTAATTCATAGTTGGGGCTGTAATTCAGACCAGCTCTAGTTCAGAGGTGGGGCTGTAATTCAGGCCGGCTCTAATTCAGAGTTGGGGCTGTAATTCACACCAGCTCTAATTCAGAGTTGGGGCTGTAATTCAGACTGGCTCTAATTCAGAGTTGGGGCTGTAATTCATACCAGCTCTAATTCAGAGTTGGGGCTGTAATTCAGACCAGCTCAAATTAGAGTTTGTGCTGTAATTCAGGCTGGCTCTAATTCAGAGTTGGGGCTGTAGTTCAGGCTGGCTCTAATTCAGAGTTGGGGCTGTAATTCAGGCTGGCTCTAATTCAGATTTGGGGCTGTAATTCACACCAGCTCTAATTCAGAGTTGGGGCTGTAATTCGCACCAGCTCTAGTTCAGAGTTGGGGCTGTAATTCACACCAGCTCTAGTTCAGAGTTGGGGCTGTAATTCAGACTGGCTCTAGTTCAGAGTTGGGGCTGTAATTCACACCAGCTCTAGTTCAGAGTTGGGGCTGTAATTCACACCAGCTCTAATTCAGAGTTGGGGCTGTAATTCACACCAGCTCTAGTTCAGAGTTGGGGCTGTAATTCACACTGCCTCTAGTTCAGAGTTGGGGCTGTAATTCAGGCTGGCTCTAATTCAGAGTTGGGGCTGTAGTTCAGACCAGCTCTAGTTCAGAGTTGGGGCTGTAATTCAGGCTGGCTCTAATTCAGAGTTGGGGCTGTAATTCAGGCCGGCTCTAGTTCAGAGTTGGGGCTGTAATTCAGACTGGCTCTAGTTCAGAGTTGGGGCTGTAATTCAGACTGGCTCTAGTTCAGAGTCGGGGCTGTAATTCAGACTGGCTCTAATTCAGAGTTGGGGCTGTAATTCAGGCTGGCTCTAATTCAGAGTTGGGGCTGTAGTTCAGACCAGCTCTAGTTCAGAGTTGGGGCTGTAATTCAGGCTGGCTCTAATTCAGAGTTGGGGCTGTAATTCAGGCCGGCTCTAGTTCAGAGTTGGGGCTGTAATTCAGACTGGCTCTAGTTCAGAGTTGGGGCTGTAATTCACACCAGCTCTAGTTCAGAGTTGGGGCTGTAATTCACACCAGCTCTAATTCAGAGTTGGGGCTGTAATTCACACCAGCTCTAGTTCAGAGTTGGGGCTGTAATTCACACTGCCTCTAGTTCAGAGTTGGGGCTGTAATTCAGGCTGGCTCTAATTCAGAGTTGGGGCTGTAGTTCAGACCAGCTCTAGTTCAGAGTTGGGGCTGTAATTCAGGCTGGCTCTAATTCAGAGTTGGGGCTGTAATTCACTGGCTCTAGTTCAGAGTTGGGGCTGTAATTCAGACTGGCTCTAGTTCAGAGTTGGGGCTGTAATTCAGACTGGCTCTAGTTCAGAGTCGGGGCTGTAATTCAGACTGGCTCTAATTCAGAGTTGGGGCTGTAATTCAGGCTGGCTCTAATTCAGAGTTCGGGCTGTAATTCAGACCAGCTCTAATTCAGAGTTGGGGCTGTAATTCAGACCAGCTCAAATTAGAGTTTGTGCTGTAATTCAGGCTGGCTCTAATTCAGAGTTGGGGCTGTAGTTCAGGCTGGCTCTAATTCAGAGTTGGGGCTGTAATTCAGGCTGGCTCTAATTCAGAGTTGGGGCTGTAATTCACACCAGCTCTAATTCAGAGTTGGGGCTGTAATTCACACCAGCTCTAGTTCAGAGTTGGGGCTGTAATTCAGACCAGCTCTAGTTCAGAGGTGGGGCTGTAATTCAGGCCGGCTCTAATTCAGAGTTGGGGCTGTAATTCAGGCCGGCTCTAATTCAGAGTTGGGGCTGTAATTCAGACCAGCTCTAATTCAGAGTTGGGGCTGTAATTCAGGCCGGCTCTAATTCAGAGTTGGGGCTGTAATTCAGGCCGGCTCTAATTCAGAGTTGGGGCTGTAATTCAGGCCGGCTCTAATTCAGAGTTGGGGCTGTAATTCAGGCCGGCTCTAATTCAGATTTGGGGCTGTAATTCAGACCAGCTCTAGTTCAGAGGTGGGGCTGTAATTCAGGGAGGCTCTAATTCAGAGTTGGGGCTGTAATTCAGACCAGCTCTAGTTCAGAGGTGGGGCTGTAATTCAGGCCGGCTCTAATTCAGAGTTGGGGCTGTAATTCAGGCCGGCTCTAATTCATAGTTGGGGCTGTAATTCAGACCAGCTCTAGTTCAGAGGTGGGGCTGTAATTCAGGCCGGCTCTAATTCAGAGTTGGGGCTGTAATTCACACCAGCTCTAATTCAGAGTTGGGGCTGTAATTCAGACTGGCTCTAATTCAGAGTTGGGGCTGTAATTCATACCAGCTCTAATTCAGAGTTGGGGCTGTAATTCAGACCAGCTCAAATTAGAGTTTGTGCTGTAATTCAGGCTGGCTCTAATTCAGAGTTGGGGCTGTAGTTCAGGCTGGCTCTAATTCAGAGTTGGGGCTGTAATTCAGGCTGGCTCTAATTCAGATTTGGGGCTGTAATTCACACCAGCTCTAATTCAGAGTTGGGGCTGTAATTCGCACCAGCTCTAGTTCAGAGTTGGGGCTGTAATTCACACCAGCTCTAGTTCAGAGTTGGGGCTGTAATTCAGACTGGCTCTAGTTCAGAGTTGGGGCTGTAATTCACACCAGCTCTAGTTCAGAGTTGGGGCTGTAATTCACACCAGCTCTAATTCAGAGTTGGGGCTGTAATTCACACCAGCTCTAGTTCAGAGTTGGGGCTGTAATTCACACTGCCTCTAGTTCAGAGTTGGGGCTGTAATTCAGGCTGGCTCTAATTCAGAGTTGGGGCTGTAGTTCAGACCAGCTCTAGTTCAGAGTTGGGGCTGTAATTCAGGCTGGCTCTAATTCAGAGTTGGGGCTGTAATTCAGGCCGGCTCTAGTTCAGAGTTGGGGCTGTAATTCAGACTGGCTCTAGTTCAGAGTTGGGGCTGTAATTCAGACTGGCTCTAGTTCAGAGTCGGGGCTGTAATTCAGACTGGCTCTAATTCAGAGTTGGGGCTGTAATTCAGGCTGGCTCTAATTCAGAGTTGGGGCTGTAGTTCAGACCAGCTCTAGTTCAGAGTTGGGGCTGTAATTCAGGCTGGCTCTAATTCAGAGTTGGGGCTGTAATTCAGGCCGGCTCTAGTTCAGAGTTGGGGCTGTAATTCAGACTGGCTCTAGTTCAGAGTTGGGGCTGTAATTCACACCAGCTCTAGTTCAGAGTTGGGGCTGTAATTCACACCAGCTCTAATTCAGAGTTGGGGCTGTAATTCACACCAGCTCTAGTTCAGAGTTGGGGCTGTAATTCACACTGCCTAGTTCAGAGTTGGGGCTGTAATTCAGGCTGGCTCTAATTCAGAGTTGGGGCTGTAGTTCAGACCAGCTCTAGTTCAGAGTTGGGGCTGTAATTCAGGCTGGCTCTAATTCAGAGTTGGGGCTGTAATTCAGGCTGGCTCTAGTTCAGAGTTGGGGCTGTAATTCACACCAGCTCTAGTTCAGAGTTGGGGCTGTAATTCACACCAGCTCTAGTTCAGAGTTGGGGCTGTAATTCAGACTGGCTCTAGTTCAGAGTTGGGGCTGTAATTCACACCAGCTCTAGTTCAGAGTTGGGGCTGTAATTCACACCAGCTCTAATTCAGAGTTGGGGCTGTAATTCACACCAGCTCTAGTTCAGAGTTGGGGCTGTAATTCACACTGCCTCTAGTTCAGAGTTGGGGCTGTAATTCAGGCTGGCTCTAATTCAGAGTTGGGGCTGTAGTTCAGACCAGCTCTAGTTCAGAGTTGGGGCTGTAATTCAGGCTGGTTCTAATTCAGAGTTGGGGCTGTAATTCAGGCCGGCTCTAGTTCAGAGTTGGGGCTGTAATTCAGACTGGCTCTAGTTCAGAGTTGGGGCTGTAATTCAGACTGGCTCTAGTTCAGAGTCGGGGCTGTAATTCAGACTGGCTCTAATTCAGAGTTGGGGCTGTAATTCAGGCCGGCTCTAATTCAGATTTGGGGCTGTAATTCAGACCAGCTCTAGTTCAGAGGTGGGGCTGTAATTCAGGGAGGCTCTAATTCAGAGTTGGGGCTGTAATTCAGACCAGCTCTAGTTCAGAGGTGGGGCTGTAATTCAGGCCGGCTCTAATTCAGAGTTGGGGCTGTAATTCAGGCCGGCTCTAATTCATAGTTGGGGCTGTAATTCAGACCAGCTCTAGTTCAGAGGTGGGGCTGTAATTCAGGCCGGCTCTAATTCAGAGTTGGGGCTGTAATTCACACCAGCTCTAATTCAGAGTTGGGGCTGTAATTCAGACTGGCTCTAATTCAGAGTTCGGGCTGTAATTCAGACCAGCTCTAATTCAGAGTTGGGGCTGTAATTCAGACCAGCTCAAATTAGAGTTTGTGCTGTAATTCAGGCTGGCTCTAATTCAGAGTTGGGGCTGTAGTTCAGGCTGGCTCTAATTCAGAGTTGGGGCTGTAATTCAGGCTGGCTCTAATTCAGAGTTGGGGCTGTAATTCACACCAGCTCTAATTCAGAGTTGGGGCTGTAATTCACACCAGCTCTAGTTCAGAGTTGGGGCTGTAATTCAGACCAGCTCTAGTTCAGAGGTGGGGCTGTAATTCAGGCCGGCTCTAATTCAGAGTTGGGGCTGTAATTCAGGCCGGCTCTAATTCAGAGTTGGGGCTGTAATTCAGACCAGCTCTAATTCAGAGTTGGGGCTGTAATTCAGGCCGGCTCTAATTCAGAGTTGGGGCTGTAATTCAGGCCGGCTCTAATTCAGAGTTGGGGCTGTAATTCAGGCCGGCTCTAATTCAGAGTTGGGGCTGTAATTCAGGCTGGCTCTAATTCAGAGTTGGGGCTGTAATTCAGGCTGGCTCTAATTCAGAGTTGGGGCTGTAATTCACACCAGCTCTAATTCAGAGTTGGGGCTGTAATTCACACCAGCTCTAGTTCAGAGTTGGGGCTGTAATTCAGACCAGCTCTAGTTCAGAGGTGGGGCTGTAATTCAGGCCGGCTCTAATTCAGAGTTGGGGCTGTAATTCAGGCCGGCTCTAATTCAGAGTTGGGGCTGTAATTCAGACCAGCTCTAATTCAGAGTTGGGGCTGTAATTCAGGCCGGCTCTAATTCAGAGTTGGGGCTGTAATTCAGGCCGGCTCTAATTCAGAGTTGGGGCTGTAATTCAGGCCGGCTCTAATTCAGAGTTGGGGCTGTAATTCAGGCCGGCTCTAATTCAGATTTGGGGCTGTAATTCAGACCAGCTCTAGTTCAGAGGTGGGGCTGTAATTCAGGGAGGCTCTAATTCAGAGTTGGGGCTGTAATTCAGACCAGCTCTAGTTCAGAGGTGGGGCTGTAATTCAGGCCGGCTCTAATTCAGAGTTGGGGCTGTAATTCAGGCCGGCTCTAATTCATAGTTGGGGCTGTAATTCAGACCAGCTCTAGTTCAGAGGTGGGGCTGTAATTCAGGCCGGCTCTAATTCAGAGTTGGGGCTGTAATTCACACCAGCTCTAATTCAGAGTTGGGGCTGTAATTCAGACTGGCTCTAATTCAGAGTTGGGGCTGTAATTCATACCAGCTCTAATTCAGAGTTGGGGCTGTAATTCAGACCAGCTCAAATTAGAGTTTGTGCTGTAATTCAGGCTGGCTCTAATTCAGAGTTGGGGCTGTAGTTCAGGCTGGCTCTAATTCAGAGTTGGGGCTGTAATTCAGGCTGGCTCTAATTCAGATTTGGGGCTGTAATTCACACCAGCTCTAATTCAGAGTTGGGGCTGTAATTCGCACCAGCTCTAGTTCAGAGTTGGGGCTGTAATTCACACCAGCTCTAGTTCAGAGTTGGGGCTGTAATTCAGACTGGCTCTAGTTCAGAGTTGGGGCTGTAATTCACACCAGCTCTAGTTCAGAGTTGGGGCTGTAATTCACACCAGCTCTAATTCAGAGTTGGGGCTGTAATTCACACCAGCTCTAGTTCAGAGTTGGGGCTGTAATTCACACTGCCTCTAGTTCAGAGTTGGGGCTGTAATTCAGGCTGGCTCTAATTCAGAGTTGGGGCTGTAGTTCAGACCAGCTCTAGTTCAGAGTTGGGGCTGTAATTCAGGCTGGCTCTAATTCAGAGTTGGGGCTGTAATTCAGGCCGGCTCTAGTTCAGAGTTGGGGCTGTAATTCAGACTGGCTCTAGTTCAGAGTTGGGGCTGTAATTCAGACTGGCTCTAGTTCAGAGTCGGGGCTGTAATTCAGACTGGCTCTAATTCAGAGTTGGGGCTGTAATTCAGGCTGGCTCTAATTCAGAGTTGGGGCTGTAGTTCAGACCAGCTCTAGTTCAGAGTTGGGGCTGTAATTCAGGCTGGCTCTAATTCAGAGTTGGGGCTGTAATTCAGGCCGGCTCTAGTTCAGAGTTGGGGCTGTAATTCAGACTGGCTCTAGTTCAGAGTTGGGGCTGTAATTCACACCAGCTCTAGTTCAGAGTTGGGGCTGTAATTCACACCAGCTCTAATTCAGAGTTGGGGCTGTAATTCACACCAGCTCTAGTTCAGAGTTGGGGCTGTAATTCACACTGCCTCTAGTTCAGAGTTGGGGCTGTAATTCAGGCTGGCTCTAATTCAGAGTTGGGGCTGTAGTTCAGACCAGCTCTAGTTCAGAGTTGGGGCTGTAATTCAGGCTGGCTCTAGTTCAGAGTTGGGGCTGTAATTCACACCAGCTCTAGTTCTGGGGCTGTAATTCACACCAGCTCTAGTTCAGAGTTGGGGCTGTAATTCAGACTGGCTCGAGTTCAGAGTTGGGGCTGTAATTCACACCAGCTCTAGTTCAGAGTTGGGGCTGTAATTCACACCAGCTCTAATTCAGAGTTGGGGCTGTAATTCACACCAGCTCTAGTTCAGAGTTGGGGCTGTAATTCACACTGCCTCTAGTTCAGAGTTGGGGCTGTAATTCAGGCTGGCTCTAATTCAGAGTTGGGGCTGTAGTTCAGACCAGCTCTAGTTCAGAGTTGGGGCTGTAATTCAGGCTGGTTCTAATTCAGAGTTGGGGCTGTAATTCAGGCCGGCTCTAGTTCAGAGTTGGGGCTGTAATTCAGACTGGCTCTAGTTCAGAGTTGGGGCTGTAATTCAGACTGGCTCTAGTTCAGAGTCGGGGCTGTAATTCAGACTGGCTCTAATTCAGAGTTGGGGCTGTAATTCAGGCCGGCTCTAATTCAGATTTGGGGCTGTAATTCAGACCAGCTCTAGTTCAGAGGTGGGGCTGTAATTCAGGGAGGCTCTAATTCAGAGTTGGGGCTGTAATTCAGACCAGCTCTAGTTCAGAGGTGGGGCTGTAATTCAGGCCGGCTCTAATTCAGAGTTGGGGCTGTAATTCAGGCCGGCTCTAATTCATAGTTGGGGCTGTAATTCAGACCAGCTCTAGTTCAGAGGTGGGGCTGTAATTCAGGCCGGCTCTAATTCAGAGTTGGGGCTGTAATTCACACCAGCTCTAATTCAGAGTTGGGGCTGTAATTCAGACTGGCTCTAATTCAGAGTTCGGGCTGTAATTCAGACCAGCTCTAATTCAGAGTTGGGGCTGTAATTCAGACCAGCTCAAATTAGAGTTTGTGCTGTAATTCAGGCTGGCTCTAATTCAGAGTTGGGGCTGTAGTTCAGGCTGGCTCTAATTCAGAGTTGGGGCTGTAATTCAGGCTGGCTCTAATTCAGAGTTGGGGCTGTAATTCACACCAGCTCTAATTCAGAGTTGGGGCTGTAATTCACACCAGCTCTAGTTCAGAGTTGGGGCTGTAATTCAGACCAGCTCTAGTTCAGAGGTGGGGCTGTAATTCAGGCCGGCTCTAATTCAGAGTTGGGGCTGTAATTCAGGCCGGCTCTAATTCAGAGTTGGGGCTGTAATTCAGACCAGCTCTAATTCAGAGTTGGGGCTGTAATTCAGGCCGGCTCTAATTCAGAGTTGGGGCTGTAATTCAGGCCGGCTCTAATTCAGAGTTGGGGCTGTAATTCAGGCCGGCTCTAATTCAGAGTTGGGGCTGTAATTCAGGCCGGCTCTAATTCAGATTTGGGGCTGTAATTCAGACCAGCTCTAGTTCAGAGGTGGGGCTGTAATTCAGGGAGGCTCTAATTCAGAGTTGGGGCTGTAATTCAGACCAGCTCTAGTTCAGAGGTGGGGCTGTAATTCAGGCCGGCTCTAATTCAGAGTTGGGGCTGTAATTCAGGCCGGCTCTAATTCATAGTTGGGGCTGTAATTCAGACCAGCTCTAGTTCAGAGGTGGGGCTGTAATTCAGGCCGGCTCTAATTCAGAGTTGGGGCTGTAATTCACACCAGCTCTAATTCAGAGTTGGGGCTGTAATTCAGACTGGCTCTAATTCAGAGTTGGGGCTGTAATTCATACCAGCTCTAATTCAGAGTTGGGGCTGTAATTCAGACCAGCTCAAATTAGAGTTTGTGCTGTAATTCAGGCTGGCTCTAATTCAGAGTTGGGGCTGTAGTTCAGGCTGGCTCTAATTCAGAGTTGGGGCTGTAATTCAGGCTGGCTCTAATTCAGATTTGGGGCTGTAATTCACACCAGCTCTAATTCAGAGTTGGGGCTGTAATTCGCACCAGCTCTAGTTCAGAGTTGGGGCTGTAATTCACACCAGCTCTAGTTCAGAGTTGGGGCTGTAATTCAGACTGGCTCTAGTTCAGAGTTGGGGCTGTAATTCACACCAGCTCTAGTTCAGAGTTGGGGCTGTAATTCACACCAGCTCTAATTCAGAGTTGGGGCTGTAATTCACACCAGCTCTAGTTCAGAGTTGGGGCTGTAATTCACACTGCCTCTAGTTCAGAGTTGGGGCTGTAATTCAGGCTGGCTCTAATTCAGAGTTGGGGCTGTAGTTCAGACCAGCTCTAGTTCAGAGTTGGGGCTGTAATTCAGGCTGGCTCTAATTCAGAGTTGGGGCTGTAATTCAGGCCGGCTCTAGTTCAGAGTTGGGGCTGTAATTCAGACTGGCTCTAGTTCAGAGTTGGGGCTGTAATTCAGACTGGCTCTAGTTCAGAGTCGGGGCTGTAATTCAGACTGGCTCTAATTCAGAGTTGGGGCTGTAATTCAGGCTGGCTCTAATTCAGAGTTGGGGCTGTAGTTCAGACCAGCTCTAGTTCAGAGTTGGGGCTGTAATTCAGGCTGGCTCTAATTCAGAGTTGGGGCTGTAATTCAGGCCGGCTCTAGTTCAGAGTTGGGGCTGTAATTCAGACTGGCTCTAGTTCAGAGTTGGGGCTGTAATTCACACCAGCTCTAGTTCAGAGTTGGGGCTGTAATTCACACCAGCTCTAATTCAGAGTTGGGGCTGTAATTCACACCAGCTCTAGTTCAGAGTTGGGGCTGTAATTCACACTGCCTCTAGTTCAGAGTTGGGGCTGTAATTCAGGCTGGCTCTAATTCAGAGTTGGGGCTGTAGTTCAGACCAGCTCTAGTTCAGAGTTGGGGCTGTAATTCAGGCTGGCTCTAATTCAGAGTTGGGGCTGTAATTCAGGCTGGCTCTAGTTCAGAGTTGGGGCTGTAATTCAGACTGGCTCTAGTTCAGAGTTGGGGCTGTAATTCAGACTGGCTCTAGTTCAGAGTCGGGGCTGTAATTCAGACTGGCTCTAATTCAGAGTTGGGGCTGTAATTCAGGCTGGCTCTAATTCAGAGTTCGGGCTGTAATTCAGACCAGCTCTAATTCAGAGTTGGGGCTGTAATTCAGACCAGCTCAAATTAGAGTTTGTGCTGTAATTCAGGCTGGCTCTAATTCAGAGTTGGGGCTGTAGTTCAGGCTGGCTCTAATTCAGAGTTGGGGCTGTAATTCAGGCTGGCTCTAATTCAGAGTTGGGGCTGTAATTCACACCAGCTCTAATTCAGAGTTGGGGCTGTAATTCACACCAGCTCTAGTTCAGAGTTGGGGCTGTAATTCAGACCAGCTCTAGTTCAGAGGTGGGGCTGTAATTCAGGCCGGCTCTAATTCAGAGTTGGGGCTGTAATTCAGGCCGGCTCTAATTCAGAGTTGGGGCTGTAATTCAGACCAGCTCTAATTCAGAGTTGGGGCTGTAATTCAGGCCGGCTCTAATTCAGAGTTGGGGCTGTAATTCAGGCCGGCTCTAATTCAGAGTTGGGGCTGGGCTAATTCAGAGTTGGGGCTGTAATTCAGGCCGGCTCTAATTCAGAGTTGGGGCTGTAATTCAGGCCGGCTCTAATTCAGATTTGGGGCTGTAATTCAGACCAGCTCTAGTTCAGAGGTGGGGCTGTAATTCAGGGAGGCTCTAATTCAGAGTTGGGGCTGTAATTCAGACCAGCTCTAGTTCAGAGGTGGGGCTGTAATTCAGGCCGGCTCTAATTCAGAGTTGGGGCTGTAATTCAGGCCGGCTCTAATTCATAGTTGGGGCTGTAATTCAGACCAGCTCTAGTTCAGAGGTGGGGCTGTAATTCAGGCCGGCTCTAATTCAGAGTTGGGGCTGTAATTCACACCAGCTCTAATTCAGAGTTGGGGCTGTAATTCAGACTGGCTCTAATTCAGAGTTGGGGCTGTAATTCATACCAGCTCTAATTCAGAGTTGGGGCTGTAATTCAGACCAGCTCAAATTAGAGTTTGTGCTGTAATTCAGGCTGGCTCTAATTCAGAGTTGGGGCTGTAGTTCAGGCTGGCTCTAATTCAGAGTTGGGGCTGTAATTCAGGCTGGCTCTAATTCAGATTTGGGGCTGTAATTCACACCAGCTCTAATTCAGAGTTGGGGCTGTAATTCGCACCAGCTCTAGTTCAGAGTTGGGGCTGTAATTCACACCAGCTCTAGTTCAGAGTTGGGGCTGTAATTCAGACTGGCTCTAGTTCAGAGTTGGGGCTGTAATTCACACCAGCTCTAGTTCAGAGTTGGGGCTGTAATTCACACCAGCTCTAATTCAGAGTTGGGGCTGTAATTCACACCAGCTCTAGTTCAGAGTTGGGGCTGTAATTCACACTGCCTCTAGTTCAGAGTTGGGGCTGTAATTCAGGCTGGCTCTAATTCAGAGTTGGGGCTGTAGTTCAGACCAGCTCTAGTTCAGAGTTGGGGCTGTAATTCAGGCTGGCTCTAATTCAGAGTTGGGGCTGTAATTCAGGCCGGCTCTAGTTCAGAGTTGGGGCTGTAATTCAGACTGGCTCTAGTTCAGAGTTGGGGCTGTAATTCAGACTGGCTCTAGTTCAGAGTCGGGGCTGTAATTCAGACTGGCTCTAATTCAGAGTTGGGGCTGTAATTCAGGCTGGCTCTAATTCAGAGTTGGGGCTGTAGTTCAGACCAGCTCTAGTTCAGAGTTGGGGCTGTAATTCAGGCTGGCTCTAATTCAGAGTTGGGGCTGTAATTCAGGCCGGCTCTAGTTCAGAGTTGGGGCTGTAATTCAGACTGGCTCTAGTTCAGAGTTGGGGCTGTAATTCACACCAGCTCTAGTTCAGAGTTGGGGCTGTAATTCACACCAGCTCTAATTCAGAGTTGGGGCTGTAATTCACACCAGCTCTAGTTCAGAGTTGGGGCTGTAATTCACACTGCCTCTAGTTCAGAGTTGGGGCTGTAATTCAGGCTGGCTCTAATTCAGAGTTGGGGCTGTAGTTCAGACCAGCTCTAGTTCAGAGTTGGGGCTGTAATTCAGGCTGGCTCTAATTCAGAGTTGGGGCTGTAATTCAGGCTGGCTCTAGTTCAGAGTTGGGGCTGTAATTCAGACTGGCTCTAGTTCAGAGTTGGGGCTGTAATTCAGACTGGCTCTAGTTCAGAGTCGGGGCTGTAATTCAGACTGGCTCTAATTCAGAGTTGGGGCTGTAATTCAGGCTGGCTCTAATTCAGAGTTGGGGCTGTAGTTCAGACCAGCTCTAGTTCAGAGTTGGGGCTGTAATTCAGGCTGGCTCTAATTCAGAGTTGGGGCTGTAATTCAGGCCGGCTCTAGTTCAGAGTTGGGGCTGTAATTCAGACTGGCTCTAGTTCAGAGTTGGGGCTGTAATTCACACCAGCTCTAGTTCAGAGTTTGGGCTGTAATTCACACCAGCTCTAGTTCAGAGTTGGGGCTGTAATTCAGACTGGCTCTAGTTCAGAGTTGGGGCTGTAATTCAGGCCGGCTCTAATTCAGAGTTGGGGCTGTAATTCACACCAGCTCTAGTTCAGAGTTGGGGCTGTAATTCAGACTGGCTCTAGTTCAGAGTCGGGGCTGTAATTCAGACTGGCTCTAATTCAGAGTTGGGGCTGTAATTCAGGCTGGCTCTAATTCAGAGTTGGGGCTGTAGTTCAGACCAGCTCTAGTTCAGAGTTGGGGCTGTAATTCAGGCTGGCTCTAATTCAGAGTTGGGGCTGTAATTCAGGCCGGCTCTAGTTCAGAGTTGGGGCTGTAATTCAGACTGGCTCTAGTTCAGAGTTGGGGCTGTAATTCACACCAGCTCTAGTTCAGAGTTGGGGCTGTAATTCACACCAGCTCTAATTCAGAGTTGGGGCTGTAATTCACACCAGCTCTAGTTCAGAGTTGGGGCTGTAATTCACACTGCCTCTAGTTCAGAGTTGGGGCTGTAATTCAGGCTGGCTCTAATTCAGAGTTGGGGCTGTAGTTCAGACCAGCTCTAGTTCAGAGTTGGGGCTGTAATTCAGGCTGGCTCTAATTCAGAGTTGGGGCTGTAATTCAGGCTGGCTCTAGTTCAGAGTTGGGGCTGTAATTCAGACTGGCTCTAGTTCAGAGTTGGGGCTGTAATTCAGACTGGCTCTAGTTCAGAGTCGGGGCTGTAATTCAGACTGGCTCTAATTCAGAGTTGGGGCTGTAATTCAGGCTGGCTCTAATTCAGAGTTCGGGCTGTAATTCAGACCAGCTCTAATTCAGAGTTGGGGCTGTAATTCAGACCAGCTCAAATTAGAGTTTGTGCTGTAATTCAGGCTGGCTCTAATTCAGAGTTGGGGCTGTAGTTCAGGCTGGCTCTAATTCAGAGTTGGGGCTGTAATTCAGGCTGGCTCTAATTCAGAGTTGGGGCTGTAATTCACACCAGCTCTAATTCAGAGTTGGGGCTGTAATTCACACCAGCTCTAGTTCAGAGTTGGGGCTGTAATTCAGACCAGCTCTAGTTCAGAGGTGGGGCTGTAATTCAGGCCGGCTCTAATTCAGAGTTGGGGCTGTAATTCAGGCCGGCTCTAATTCAGAGTTGGGGCTGTAATTCAGACCAGCTCTAATTCAGAGTTGGGGCTGTAATTCAGGCCGGCTCTAATTCAGAGTTGGGGCTGTAATTCAGGCCGGCTCTAATTCAGAGTTGGGGCTGTAATTCAGGCCGGCTCTAATTCAGAGTTGGGGCTGTAATTCAGGCCGGCTCTAATTCAGATTTGGGGCTGTAATTCAGACCAGCTCTAGTTCAGAGGTGGGGCTGTAATTCAGGGAGGCTCTAATTCAGAGTTGGGGCTGTAATTCAGACCAGCTCTAGTTCAGAGGTGGGGCTGTAATTCAGGCCGGCTCTAATTCAGAGTTGGGGCTGTAATTCAGGCCGGCTCTAATTCATAGTTGGGGCTGTAATTCAGACCAGCTCTAGTTCAGAGGTGGGGCTGTAATTCAGGCCGGCTCTAATTCAGAGTTGGGGCTGTAATTCACACCAGCTCTAATTCAGAGTTGGGGCTGTAATTCAGACTGGCTCTAATTCAGAGTTGGGGCTGTAATTCATACCAGCTCTAATTCAGAGTTGGGGCTGTAATTCAGACCAGCTCAAATTAGAGTTTGTGCTGTAATTCAGGCTGGCTCTAATTCAGAGTTGGGGCTGTAGTTCAGGCTGGCTCTAATTCAGAGTTGGGGCTGTAATTCAGGCTGGCTCTAATTCAGATTTGGGGCTGTAATTCACACCAGCTCTAATTCAGAGTTGGGGCTGTAATTCGCACCAGCTCTAGTTCAGAGTTGGGGCTGTAATTCACACCAGCTCTAGTTCAGAGTTGGGGCTGTAATTCAGACTGGCTCTAGTTCAGAGTTGGGGCTGTAATTCACACCAGCTCTAGTTCAGAGTTGGGGCTGTAATTCACACCAGCTCTAATTCAGAGTTGGGGCTGTAATTCACACCAGCTCTAGTTCAGAGTTGGGGCTGTAATTCACACTGCCTCTAGTTCAGAGTTGGGGCTGTAATTCAGGCTGGCTCTAATTCAGAGTTGGGGCTGTAGTTCAGACCAGCTCTAGTTCAGAGTTGGGGCTGTAATTCAGGCTGGCTCTAATTCAGAGTTGGGGCTGTAATTCAGGCCGGCTCTAGTTCAGAGTTGGGGCTGTAATTCAGACTGGCTCTAGTTCAGAGTTGGGGCTGTAATTCAGACTGGCTCTAGTTCAGAGTCGGGGCTGTAATTCAGACTGGCTCTAATTCAGAGTTGGGGCTGTAATTCAGGCTGGCTCTAATTCAGAGTTGGGGCTGTAGTTCAGACCAGCTCTAGTTCAGAGTTGGGGCTGTAATTCAGGCTGGCTCTAATTCAGAGTTGGGGCTGTAATTCAGGCCGGCTCTAGTTCAGAGTTGGGGCTGTAATTCAGACTGGCTCTAGTTCAGAGTTGGGGCTGTAATTCACACCAGCTCTAGTTCAGAGTTGGGGCTGTAATTCACACCAGCTCTAATTCAGAGTTGGGGCTGTAATTCACACCAGCTCTAGTTCAGAGTTGGGGCTGTAATTCACACTGCCTCTAGTTCAGAGTTGGGGCTGTAATTCAGGCTGGCTCTAATTCAGAGTTGGGGCTGTAGTTCAGACCAGCTCTAGTTCAGAGTTGGGGCTGTAATTCAGGCTGGCTCTAATTCAGAGTTGGGGCTGTAATTCAGGCTGGCTCTAGTTCAGAGTTGGGGCTGTAATTCAGACTGGCTCTAGTTCAGAGTTGGGGCTGTAATTCAGACTGGCTCTAGTTCAGAGTCGGGGCTGTAATTCAGACTGGCTCTAATTCAGAGTTGGGGCTGTAATTCAGGCTGGCTCTAATTCAGAGTTGGGGCTGTAGTTCAGACCAGCTCTAGTTCAGAGTTGGGGCTGTAATTCAGGCTGGCTCTAATTCAGAGTTGGGGCTGTAATTCAGGCCGGCTCTAGTTCAGAGTTGGGGCTGTAATTCAGACTGGCTCTAGTTCAGAGTTGGGGCTGTAATTCACACCAGCTCTAGTTCAGAGTTTGGGCTGTAATTCACACCAGCTCTAGTTCAGAGTTGGGGCTGTAATTCAGACTGGCTCTAGTTCAGAGTTGGGGCTGTAATTCAGGCCGGCTCTAATTCAGAGTTGGGGCTGTAATTCACACCAGCTCTAGTTCAGAGTTGGGGCTGTAATTCAGACTGGCTCTAATTCAGAGTTGGGGCTGTAATTCAGGCTGGCTCTAATTCAGAGTTGGGGCTGTAGTTCAGACCAGCTCTAGTTCAGAGTTGGGGCTGTAATTCAGGCTGGCTCTAATTCAGAGTTGGGGCTGTAATTCAGGCCGGCTCTAGTTCAGAGTTGGGGCTGTAATTCAGACTGGCTCTAGTTCAGAGTTGGGGCTGTAATTCAGGCCGGCTCTAGTTCAGAGTTGGGGCTGTAATTCAGGCTGGCTCTAATTCAGAGTTGGGGCTGTAATTCAGGCCGGCTCTAATTCAGAGTTGGGGCTGTAGTTCAGACCAGCTCTAGTTCAGAGTTGGGGCTGTAGTTCAGACCAGCTCTAGTTCAGAGTTGGGGCTGTAGTTCAGACCAGCTCTAATTCAGAGTTGGGGCTGTAATTCAGACTGGCTCTAATTCAGAGTTGGGGCTCTAATTCAGATGAAACAGAATCAAAAGTATTGTTTCCATACAGGTTCTTCCAGCATTCGATGCATAACCCATAGTAAAAAAATCTTCTTCAATTCATCTGCTCCCCCTGTTTGTTATTGTCACCATTGTTGCTTTGAGTCTGTTTTAATCCAAAACATGAATCAGAATCAAGCAAAACATTCAGCATCTGTGCTGCAGCACGAAAAATTACACCAATGGGGGGAAGAGGACAAATTATGAAATTGCAGAAAACATCTTCAGCAAGTCTCCCTCCTTCTTTTTATTCTGTATTGTTTTAAGGTTTTACTCCATTTTCTCCCATTGCTAGTTACAACCTTGTCTCATCGCCGCAACTCCTCAATGGACTCAGGAGAGGCGAAGATCGAGACACGCTTGGACGCCTACTTCTTAACACACTGCTCGCTTAACCCGGAAGTCAGCCGCACCAATGTGTCGGTGGAAACACTGTTCAACTGAGAGCCATTGTCAGACCTGCGATGCAGTGCCTTGGACTGCTGCACCATTCGAATCTCCCTCCTTTCAAGTGTAACCTTCTGACATTGCTCAATTCAATTAATTTGCATTTTCAATATTGAAAATGAGCTATATTACATCTACCTTCATTGATGCTAAATCAGATAATGGATAAGCTTCAGTCCAGGTGGTTCAGTTATATGCTAGGATGAAGGGAAGTTGACTAGTAGCTGGGCCTCAAAATCTCAGCCTAGGTTTGAGGTTTAGAGGCCCAGTATTGACTTCATGTGGACCTGTATCTAGTGGAGGTTCATGTGTACCTGTATCTAGTGGGGGTTTAGAGGCCAGGTAGTGGCTTCATGTGGACCTGTATCTAGTGGGGGTTTAGAGGCCCAGTAGTGGCTTCATGTGGACCTGTATCTAGTGGGGGTTTAGAGGCCCAGTAGTGGCTTCATGTGGACCTGTATCTAGTGGGGGTTTAGAGGCCCTGTAGTGGCTTCATGTGGACCTGTATCTAGTGGGGGTTTAGAGGCCCTGTAGTGGCTTCATGTGGACCTGTATCAAGTGGGGGTTTAGAGGCCCTGTAGTGGCTTCATGTGGACCTGTATCTAGTGGGGATTTAGAGGCCCTGTAGTGGCTTCATGTGGACCTGTATCTAGTGGGGGTTTAGAGGCCCTGTAGTGGCTTCATGTGGACCTGTATCTAGTGGGGGTTTAGAGGCCCTGTAGTGGCTTCATGTGGACCTGTATCTAGTGGGGGTGTCTGGCGCTCCAACTGTTGAATAATTAAGGTGAGGAGGACTCCTCTGTGTCGCCAGCAGACTCTCACAGTGATATTTTCTGCAGGTCTACTCTCATCACTATCATCTATGATTAAGACTGTCCCTCTCAATAGAACAGAATAGGGCCACAGGTGGTCGTCCACATACAGAGAGTGACCACTCAGAGGCTATACCAGTCGCTCGATTAATTACTTTCTCACTGTCACGACTTCTACCGAAGTCGATGCCTCTCCTTGTGCTCGGCGGTCGACGTCACCGGTCTTCTAGCCATCATTGATCCATTTTTCATGTTCCATTGGTTTTGTCTTGTCTTCCCACACACCTGGTTTCAATCCCATTCATTACCTGTTGTGTATTTAACCCTCTGTTTCCCCTCATGTCCTTGTCAGAGATTGTTTGTTGTTCAGTATTCGTGTTGTTTGTATTGGTGCGCGATGGGTCCTCGTACCCACTTTGTTTTATTCATGGTTTTGGAGTTATGTTTGTTTTCAAGTTATTATACAACTCCATTCCACTAAGTTTGATTCTCCTGCGTCTGACTTCCCTGCCACCTATACACACGACTCTGACACTCTCAGATAGAAACAGTCACACTTTGCCTTCATTGTGTGAAATGAATGACTAAAGAACAATGTCACTAATGACATGATGGGAAAATATTGAAATCACAATACAACTGTAGGCTTCTTTATGTGCATTGAACATATTTGCTTTGACAACTAATTAACAAAAGCTGCATTTCTGTCACAATAAATCATCTCTAGTCAGTCAGTCTTTTCAGTTGACACTTTTTTACAATGCACTGAACTGCCAAAACTTCCCCTACTTCTGGTCAGCTATTCCCTGGACACAACCATAGCAGCAAAGATGGATTTTAAAATGGCTTTGAAAGACACCCAAGATGAAGCCATTAAGGTTAAATAATTCAGTTCAGATCAGCAAAGGCATGGCCGAGTTCCGGAAGGGCCACAGGGGGGGGGCCTGGTGGTCGGCTGCCGGTTTCAATAGCGACACACAGACACACGTGCCGACACACACAAATATTGAGCATGTTGATTCAGACAGGAGGTGTGCTGCTCACTGCGGTCCACCTTCTGTACCTCTTGTAACCATCACCGTCTATAGTTGAACACCTTGTCCTGTCAAAACGTAAGCCAACAAAAAGATAAACTTGTTAATTGTCTCCTTTGAACATAGTTCTGAATCTTGGTTAAATAAATCTATGCTGGACTCTGTGTCTCTGACTGGTTATAATGTTTTTAGATTTGACAGAGTTGGCAGAGGAGGTGGTGTTGCCATTTACATAAAGAGCAACTTGAAAGTTTTTGTATCCATCACAACCTTTGTCCCTAAGCAATTTGGATGTCTAGTCCTAAATGTGGGCCTTGGTAATAATGCCCATCTGACGCTACTGGGAATTTATCGCTCTCTCTCTGTCTCCATGCGTGCGCTTAGCAAATTGCCTGACCTGCTGTCTAACTATGCTAAATTTGAATTATTAATGGTGGATAATCTTACTTTAGATTGGTTGATTCCAGTTCCTGATGGGCTGAAAGATATTTGTACTGAGCTAAATCTAATTTTGCTGATAACTAAACCAACTCGCCCCAACTTTAAACACCATGAAAATTCTACTCTTTTAGATAAATTATACCAACAAACTCCTCATAAGTTTACAGCCAATGGGATATTTTCTTATGAGTTCAGTGACCATTGACCCTTTGCCTGCATAAGAGATGGTAAACTACCTAAATCTCGCTCTCGCATGATGACAAAGAACATTTGGGGAATTTAATTAGCAATATTTTTTTCTGAGCTAGGGTTGAGTGACTGGTGGGTTGTGTCAACTATCACTGACCCGGATCAGGCCCTTACATTTTTTTTATTTCCCTGTTTAACTTGAAGGGGAAAGGCAGATCTTATCCTTGGTTCACGCATGAATTGTCAGATAAATTACAGGAAAGAAATGTAGCTTGGGCTAAGGCTAGACTGACTGATTCTGTCTGACTGGCAGTGCTTCAGACATTTTAGAAATGGATGTATATCCCTGTTTAAAAAAAAGAAACAAAATCAACATATTTCTTGAATTGTGTATCGGAGAATGGTGATAATCCAGCCAATTTCTTGAAAGTGGTCAAATCTTTGAAACACAACTCCATCCCCTCATTGCCCCAGCAGGGTCTGAGAGCTTCTGGTCCCATTACAGGCTAAATGCACAATTGTGGTGCTTTTAATAATCATTTTGATCAGATGGCCACCTGTTTAAAAGGATTGTCTCTGAAAATTGTATTCATTACACTAGAGGGAGTCCTTTGGTCACCTCAGAACAGATTGTAGAAAATAGACTAACAGACTTTATTTTCATTTCAACCCTTTGATGTCTATGATTTACTAAGTGCTAAAGATTGATGTGAAAAAATCCATAGCGGCTGATTCACTTGATCCATTCTTACTGTAGCTCAATGCTTCACTAATTGCAGAACCATTTACTATAACGACACAAGGCGAGACCCAGATGCAGACACAGGAGACAGGTGAAACAGATCAGGGTGTGACATTTTACATCTATTTTTTACTTCACAATTGTTTCACATGTTATCCCTACGATCTGGAAAGAGGCACACGTCCTCCTCCTACATAAAGTAGGAGATACTTCTGACTTAGATAACTACCATCCATTTTCCAAATGATCTTTTCAATGTTTTATAATCCCTGGCCAACTCTCACTCTATTCTTAATGTGTGCCAGTCCGGTTTTAGACCGGGACATGGTACCGTTTCAGCTGCGACGCTTATTTTAGATGATGTGTTAAATTGCTCAGACCACAAAAATAATTGTGCTGCCTTATTTATAAACCTTTCCAAAGCCTTCGAAACTGTTGACCATTACATTCACATTCAAAGGTTGACTGAAATAGTCTTGAATCAGGCTTCTTGTAAGTGGTTTGAGAATTTTCTGTCAGACAGGACACAATGTTAAGTCTAGTTTCCTGGATATTACCAAAGGTGTAGTGCAGGGGACGTTATTGGGACATGTTCTCTTTACTATTTCTATAAATACTATTGGTCTATCTGTTAAAACTTGTAACATTCATCTGTATGTAGACGACACTGTGATGTATGCCATTGTCCCAACTGTTGGCCAGGCTTTCTTAGAGCTGCAATCTGAGCGTGTTACCTTATTGAATGCCCTGGTTGGTTTAAAATGTGTACTTAATTAATGCGGGCAGACTAAATACACATTCTCTAATTCTCACAAAAATCATTCAGATGGACTACACATTTATCCATTGGATGTTTCTCCCATCGAAGGTGTTACTCCCCCCTTAAATATCTGGGCATTTGGATTGACAAAGATTTAATGTTTCAAAAACATACAGGTGAGCTTGTTAAAAAGCTAAGATTTAATGTATGATTCTTTTATTGATCTAGCCTCTCCCTAAATAGCAGGCAGCAGATTGTACAGTCAACCTTCCTGCCAGTGCTTGACTATGATGACACCTTTTACCAGATTTCAAAAGCCACTACTCTTGAACCTTTGGATGCCGTCTACCATAGCGCCATTCGTTTTATCACAGGTGACATTTTATTTATTGTATTTTACCCCCCTTTGCTCCGAATTTCAATCTTGTCTCATCGCTGTAACTCCCCAACGGGCTCGGGAGGTGAAGGTCGAGTCATGTGTCCTCCTGGCCAAACCCTCCCCTAACCCGGACAACGCTGGGCCAATTGTGCACAGTCCTATGGGACTCCTGATCACGGCCAGTTGTGATACAGTCCGGGATCGAACCCGGGTCTGTAGTGATTCCTCTGGCACTGCAATGTTGTGCTTTAGACCGCTGTGCCACTCTGGAGGCCCCACAGGCGACTGTTGTATTACTCACCACTGTATCCTGTATCAAAAGGCTGGCTGGTCCTCATTAAAGTAAACACAGATCACTTCATTACACCATTTTTGTTTACAAAGCTCTACTATACAAGCTTCTGACTTACCTAACTTTGTTGTTAAAGTATAAAAACATGAGATACCAAACCCGTTCACAGGGTTGGTTAACGTTTGAGGTTTGTCGTGTCTCCACCGGACGAGGTAAATAGACTTAATTCACCACATTGGAACAAACTACAAAATACATTACAATTGGATGTTCTGGTTCTGTTTGGCATTTAAACATGTTGATTGGGGAGATTCGTACTGAGGAATGTCACTGTTTTTCTTGAATATTTACGTTGTGATGTATTTTAGTTTGTTTTACAATAACAGAGATTGTGTTTTATGAATTGCAGGGCTCCCATGTGAGAGACCCTGGTCTCAATGGTGGCTCCCTGTTTAAATAAAGGTACAAATATATATATAATATAGAGTTATGGTCAACAAATTGGGTCTATAATTCCATTTTCATATATTTTTAGATTACCAAAAGTTTAACTGTAATTCAATTGACACCTTCTGTCCTTTGGAAATCTCTTAACATGGCGCTCTACACTGTAAAAGTGAGCCTACTTGTTTGTCCCCAAAAATCACAGGGCCAGGCCAAAATCTGGTACTCTTAGAGCAGTGTTGAAAAGAATGAGATTGGACAGTCAGAAAATTGTCTCCACAGATTGTGTCCCAGAGAAGGGATGGGTTCCGTGGCTGAACGAAGTTCGGTTACTTTCTCTGTGTAGCATGAAAGTTGTGCACAGAACAATTGCATCGACTTACTAGACACTTGGAAGCAAGCATTCAGGTGCCATTTCAAGTAAGTTCGATTAGGATTATAGAATGACATCCAGAAAAAACAAACATAAATAACCAGGTATGTAGGCCTGTATTGACCTTGGAACTTATATTAAAGGGTTGCTTTGGTGAAAAAGATTTATTCATCACAATCGAATAGAATGATTGTCAACAAACTATGAAAATGTACAGTTGTTAGACTTGTGAGTCATGAAATTCCTTATGAAAGGTTTCAGTAATCATCAACAGCTATCACAGTTATCATCTCGGAAAAGTGTGAAAATGTTCCATCTCGGTATCCAAAGAAAGAAACTACAGAGAAAAAGACAAACATGTTCTCTTTGACTCTGTCAAGAAAGACCACTTGACAATAACCGCAAGCTTTAAGGCATTTCCAGTGTAAAGAGTGGTTCAATAACAGAGGCCATGGGAACACGAAGCCTGTCTTCTGAAATAGCCTTCCCATCGCTTCCTCCGTCTCAGGGGGCTTGGTCGGAGAACCAGCCTAGCTGTAGTGCCTCTCTGACATACAGCATCTGATGATCAATTCCCTGTCTCTGGAGCCTGTCCACTACCATACACGCAGGAAGTCACATTGTCCAATGGCAATCACACAGAGGCCAATAAGCCCAATCATGAAGTGACACATTTAGTCATGCCTATATAACCAATTGGATGATGATGGGGCAGTGATTAATTCATCACTGAGCTCACACCTGTCGTTGTGTGTAACTTGATATAATTTCATGGCCTATATAAATTCCCATATATATTCTAAAAGTCAGAAGCAAGTTACCCTTATGGAAAAACCACATGAATTTCATGTGATCTCGCGTGATCTAATGTGATCACATGTGATTTAATGTGAAGTACATTTTTGTATTATTTTTTTTATTTCACCTTTATTTAACCAGCTGGGCTAGTTGAGAACAAGTTCTCATTTGCAACTGCGACCTGGCCAAGATAAAGCGTAGCAATTCGACCCATACAACACACATGGAATAAACAAAACATACAGTCAATAATACAGTAGAACAAAAGAAAAGAAAAAGTCTATAGACAGTGAGTGCAAATGAGGTAAGTTAAGGAAATAAATAGGCCATGGTGGTGAAGTAATTACAATATAGCAATTAAACACTGGAATGGTAGATCGGCAGAAGATGAGTGTGCAGGTAGAGATATTGGGGTGCAAAGGAGCAAGAAACATAAATAAATACCAGTATGGGGATCAGGTAGGTAGATGTGAGTACATTGGAGGTAAACCTAGGTATTAAAGAAGAGAGAGATATAGTCTCTAGAGATGTTTAAACCAGGTGATGTCATTGCATATGTAGGAGGTGGAACAACATGGTTAGTGAAGGCATATTGAGCAGGGCTAGAGGCTCTACATGTGAAATAAGACAGTAATCACTAACCTGGACAGTAATGGACAAGGCATATTGATATTAGAGAAAGGCATGCGTAGCCAAGTGAACATATAGGTCCAGTGAGTGGTTGGGCTGGCTGGGGACACGGCGATTCAGACAGTTAGCAGGCCGATGCTAACAAGCTAACAGTTAGTAGGCCGGGGCTAAACAAGCTAGGAGCTAGGAGACCGGGGCAAGCTAGCAGTTAGCAGGCCGGGTTAGCAAGCAAGCAGTTTAGCATGGGCTAGCAGTTACAGATCCGGACAGGTAAGCTAGCAGTTAGCAGGCCGCGGCCGGCAGCTAGCAGTTAGTAGACCGGGGCAAGCTAGCAGTTAGCAGGCCGGGTTAGCAAGCAGTTAGCAGGGGCTAGCAGTTAGCAGACCGGGTTAGCAAGCAAGCAGTTAGCAAGGGCTAGCAGTTAGCAGACCCGGGTTAGCAAGCAAGCAGTTAGCAAGGGCTAGCAGTTAGCAGACCGGGCAGGCAAGCTAGCAGTTAGCAGACCGGGCCCGGGAAGCTAGCAGTTTGCAGACCAGGTTAGCAAGCAAGCAGATAGCAGGGGCTAGAAAGTTAGCCTTTGGGGGACGTCGCGATGGGTGTAAGTCTGTTTTTGCCTCTTCCGTGTGGTGACGTCGATAGACCAGTCGTGGAATTAGTAAGGTTCCAAGTAGCTAGCAGGCCTAGCTGGTTAGCATAATGGGCCTTCAGCGGGCGTCGCGCCTGAGAGGCCTGTTGGAGTCCTCGGGCAGATTATGTCTGTATTCCAGTCACAGGGGATCTGCGGGTTTCCATGCCCCGTACCGGCTGTAGAAGGGGTCCGGATATTGTAGCCCAGGAGTATATTTCCGTGGTAGCACAGGAGCCCTGGCCGGGCTAGCTTCAAGCTAATTGGTGCTTGCTCTGGGATGGAAACGCTAGCCAGGAGTAGTCATCCAGGATTGTGGCTAGTTGTGAAGATCAAGATGAAAATGTTCAGTTTGCGGTAGGAATCCGGGGATAAAAATTACAGGTCCGTTATGCTCTGGTTAGAGTCATGTTGTTCGAACTGACGAGAGCTTTCCGAGCTGAAGGTTAGCTGATGACCGCTGGCAATGGTTTGCTGACTGATAGCTGGTAGTTAGCTGGCTAGCTTCAGGTGAGGGATTACAGATCTGAAGTAAATATAAATTATTTTAGGAAAAATAGCAGATCCACGCCACATTGGGTGAGGCGGGTTGCAGGAGAGTATTTAGATGTTGAGGTTTAGCAAAATATTTTAAAGGATATGCAACGGAAAAAGATGTAAAACGATATATACAAGGGACATGACAGGACAAAGACGTCTGACTGCTTCGCCACCTTGGATAATGTGATAACATGTGAAGCAACATGTGAAAGCATAAAACTACACGTAACAACATATGAGTATATGTAAAAACATGATATTGTGAAAAAAATAGATAAAAAAATGTAGATTAACATACCATGAAATGACATGTCACAACATTTGAGGACATGTGAAAGCCGAGATGTCAGATGTTATTTAGAATACTTTCCTTTAAAATTGTCACGCCCAGACCTTAGAGAGCCTTTAAGTGTCTCTATTTGGTTTGGTCAGGGTGTGATTTGGGGTGGGCATTCTATTTCTATGTTTTGGCTGGGTATGGTTCTCAATCAGGGACAGCTGTCTATCGTTGTCTCTGATTGGGAACCATACTTAGGTAGCCCTTTTTCCCTCATTTGTTTGTGGGAAGTTGACTTTGTTTAGGGCACATAGTCTTTAGCTTCATGGTTTGTTTGTAGTGTTTATTGTTTTTGTCGGCGTCATCTTAAATAAAGAATATGCACGCTCACCACGCTGCACCTTGGTCCTCCTCCTTCAATAGCCGTGACAAAAATACATAATTGACATTTGTCATGACTTGCCCTTTTGGGTGATGATCATAGGCACCAGACCCCCCCCTCTCTCCCACTGTTTTATGACAGTCGTAAAATACCTGTAGGAACTCTCTCTCTCCCACACAATGAAAGGTAAGTATAAAATACCTGCAGGAACTCTCTCTCTCCCACACAATGAAAGGGAAGTGAAAAATCCCTTTGTTACAGCAGAGAGGAATTCTGTAGTACCGTGACATCAAAAGGTTGAATAATGAAACAATATTTCTGTAATCCAAACAGTTGGAATGGACCGTGGGTAGTTAAAGAACTATCCTGTCGGATTTGTTACTAATTTGTGATGTAACTAAGGACAGTATAACAACATAGCTGTATGTCTGAATGTGTATATTTCCCAGTTGTCAGGTTCACATCCAGATATTGGGTAACTTATATGACTACATATTAAACTATTTGTGAGAAGATGAAATGTGAACTTAGCCTTCTAAATGAGAAAATGCTTTTCATATGAAATTTATCCAATCAGTAACCACATCCACGTGAGCACAGTCATTATGTCAAACGTCATGGAACACCCCATTTTCCAGACTGCATAAAGCCCCTCGTGAAGAATTAACATATCAGTCCAGAAAACAGATGGATGGGAATCCCCATGTTGAAATGGCTACCACTCTATAGACCAACGAGACCAATAGCGTGAGCTGGAAGGTATGAAATGGTTAGACACTGAAACTTTCTAGAGTGAAGAAGATGAAGACTACACAAGAACATTCAGTCGGCAGCTGTTTATGTACTTTAGTCCAGTAAACGCGACTGAGAAACACTGGGTGGTACTCTGAAAGATCCATTCTAAAGAACATTTCCCTATCAAACGGCCATTGGTACGTCTGACGTATCCATAATAACAGAGCTACGACTACGAAAGACTTTGATACAAGCCTAAATATGCACATTGCAATTATTTTAGAATGAGCGGCTGTTCATGTTCAAAGTATTAGCATTTCCTTGGGGATAGTTATCAACTGTATGTAGGGGGTCCATTCTTTCTTTCCCACTCGTTATCTGTCTCCACCCCTTTCCATTGTCTACCAAGCCGTCATATCGGGTTTAGTCCACTAGGGACTTTTTCATTGCATTATGTAGTAATCGATGTGTAAGCTATTCTGTTTGTGTGTTTATGTAATTCTGTGTGATTATTTAGTTAGTTGGTAAATAAATAAGCCAATTTGTATATCAAATCAAATGTATTTATATAGCCCTTCGTACATCAGCTGATATCTCAAAGTGCTGTACAGAAACCCAGCCTAAAACCCCAAACAGCAAGCAATGCAGGTGTAGAAGCACGGTGGCTAGGGAAAAACTCCCTAGAAAGGCCGAAACCTAGGAAGAAACCTAGAGAGGAACCAGGCTATGAGGGGTGGCCAGTCCTCTTCTGGCTGTGCAGGGTGGAGATTATAACAGAACATGGCCAAGATGTTCAAATGTTCATAAATGACCAGCATGGTCAAATAATAATAATCACGGTAGTTGTCGAGGGTGCAGCAAGTCAGCACCTCAGGAGTAAATGTCAGTTGGCTTTTCATAGCCGATTATTAAGAGTATCTCTACCACTCCTGCTGTCTCTAGAGAGTTGAAAACAGCAGGTCTGGGACAGGTAGCACGTCCGGTGAACAGGTCAGGATTCCATAGCCGCAGGCAGAACAGTTGAAACTGGAGCAGCAGCATGGCAAGGTGGACTGGGGAGAGCAAGTAGTCATCATGCCAGGTAGTTCTGAGGCATGATCCTAGGGTTCAGGTCCTCCGAGAGAAAGAGAGAATTAGAGAGAGCATACTTAAATTCACACAGGACACTGGAAAAGACGGAGAAGTACTCCAGATATAACAAACTGACCCTAGCCCCCGACACATAAACTACTGCAGCATAAATACTGGAGGCTAAGACAGGAGGGGTCAGGAGACACTGTGGCCCCATTCGATGATACCCCCGGACAGGGCCAAACAGGAAGGATATAACCCCACCCACTTTGCCCCAGACCACTGCGGGATGCACGGGGGATATGTTCACTAGTGTATCCAGGAGGTGAGGCCTCATTTAACACAGTAAATTCATCAGGCCTAAGCCATGTTTCAGTCAGGCCAATCACATCAAGATTATGATCAGTGATTAGTTCATTGACTATAACTGCCTTTGAAGTAAGGGATCTAACATTAAGTAGCCCTATATTGAGATGTATATCGCTGATTCATCATTTATGCTACGGTTCGTGCAGATATCCAAGGATTTTGCGACATTCAGAATAAGACTGAAGGTAAATAAGAATGAATGAATTGACTGTGACTGATGTAAGAGATATTTATATCTTTAGAGTTTAGTCGGGAGATAGTAACTCGTTAAATAACTTTTTCCGTGGTGCCTCAGATTACTATTTAATTAATTGTTACATGAGTAAATGAATAATGCGTAATACTGTAATGTGATATGTCATTACTTAATAAAATAACAGTCAATCACATTAATGATAGTCACGACACGACATATTGGAGCCCGTGTGAGGAATCTAAAATAGAAATGAGGCCTTAATGTTGCATTCAGCCTATATGAAATTAAAAAGCAAATTAAATGATACACCCAGATTATGTTATACACCATGGGAGTTGTAGACAGGAATTGGTTGGTTGTGTGTGTTGCCATTTGAACAATACATAGAGGTTTCCTCCGTGTTGTTTCTCTGACATAGTCAGTGTAGGGTCGATTACCAAATGTTACGAGCCAGGCCATACATTTGGGCCGGCGGATTAGGTATTCGGAGAAATAGGATGTTGGGCCAAACATGCTTTTTCTGTCACTCGCGCCTCAGGAGCGAGTAGACTCGTTCAGGATACATTTTTTGAGCCAGACATAATGGGCTGGCAATTAGAGAAATTGAAGTAGATATATTAGCTTAACAAGCGAGTAATTATCTCTCATCTCTTGCCTTCTAAGGAGCGTGAATAGACAACGGTATTACATGTTTCCGCGTGTCCCGATAAAACGAAACAAATCGCCGTAAGGGTTTGAACGTAAGATTAGTAAAACCGTTCCCTTGTTTAAGATCCTATGTTGTGCTTGAAAGTGGACAAATAGGATTAGCCTGCACGAGATGCTAAAGCTAACAAAGAGAGTGCAGCCATTTTTTCACATGGCAACACTGTGTGCCTTAGAAAATGGAAGTTCCGCCTCCTTTGGACACCCGTTTGATTTCAACATTCTGGGTATGAAGAATCGCCAGTATTTCTTACATTTTTATAATTATTTCTATGTAACACCCAACGTTGTCTCACATTTATAACAAGTGGTTACGTGTATCATATCCAACCAATTCCAACCTGACTGGATATCGTTCTATCTCATTCAATTTAACTCGGAGGTAAAATTGCCAGACTTACCTTTTTCAAATGGATCTTTTGAATAATATCCAAATTGATTGGTTTCTACAAATGAGACAATTTAAACTTTCTACATTAATCTTGATACGCTTTCAGGTTAATTCCAGTTTCACTCCCAAGTAGCCTATACAGGTTTGATTTATCATTCAAATGGATTCATCAATTAAATTTGCTTTTGCAAGCTCATTGAGCCCAACTCCCCAGTACTGATCCAGTATTGATGGAAGACCCGTCTTCGGGGGAATCCCATGTGGTTTCAGCCCTCAGGGATAAGCGACCACTGGTGGTAAATAATTGCATTTTTAAATAAAAATTTATTTGAGACCCAACGTTGTCTCACATTTATAACAAGTGGTTACTCTTCTGATATCCAGACAATTTCAATTTGATTGGATATCGATGTCTCGTTCAATTGAACTAAGGGGTAAAATTGCCAGACTTATCTTTTTCAAATGGATCTTTTAAATAATATCCAAATTGAATGGTTTCTACAAATGAGACAATTTTCCACATTAACCTTGATACAGCTACGCTTTCAGGTTAATTAAAGTTTAATTCTCAAATAGCCTATACAGGTTTGATTTATCATTAACATTGATTAATCGTTTAAATTTGCTTTTCCAAATTCATTCACATCCAACTCCCACATTACTGATTCATTATTGATGGTTCATTAACATCTTTAAATAGATTAAAATCGTTTTTGCAGCTCCACATTTTTAAAGAATGTGCAAGCTATCAGAGGTGGTGGTTCCCAGTCCCCTACTAATTAGTGAACCCTCACCGATAAAATGATTGATCACTGACCTCAGCAGCAATGCAAACCCTAACCATGCCATTAGCGGAAAAACATAAATTGCGAAAAATGCTCTCCAAAATCAACCATCGGGCGCAGGCATTGTAAAGGTTCTCTCCACTTTAGTCCTTATTTATCGCCATCAGAGATTGGCATCGGTCCAGTACCGCAGTGCTCAGCAGAAGCACTTGCAAACCATGGCTGATAAGGGACAGGTGGAGAGAACCAAACAACTAATGATAAAAGCAGCAAATGTAAACATTTTGCTAGCCCTTGACCTGCGTTTGAAAACGGAACAATTAAAAGTAATTGCAAATACTTATGATGACGAACAACTCGATTTAGCCAAAACTAAATACAATGAAGTCCACTCCAAACTAGATAAATCTGTCGAGTTATCTACAAACAGGAGCGCACAATTTGATAACATGCATGCAGTTTTGATAAACTTTACTCAAAGCAATACTGTTCTAGTCCAAATGCTGCAAACCAATGACGATCAGTTAATGAACACAATAACTAATACCCTGACTACATCGCTCACATCGCGAGCGTTACAAAATAAATGTAGAAATCTGTTATTCAATTATTGCACTCCCACTGCTTGCGCGCGTCAACGAGCATCTGCGTCGCCAAGGGCTAAAATAAAAGTCCTTTCGAAATAGGACAAATTAGCTAGCAAGTGCAAGCTAACTAGCTAAATTGCCCGCTTTGAGGACAATACAGTACCACTGATACGGCCTGCAACGAAAACATGTGGTCTCTCCTTCACTGCAGCCGAGGTGAGTAAGACATTTATACGTGTTAACCCTCGCAAGGCTGCAGGCCCAGACGGCATCCCCAGCCGCGCCCTCAGAGCATGCGCAGACCAGCTGGCCGGTGTGTTTACGGACATATTCAATCAATCCCTATACCAGTCTGCTATTCCCACATGCTTCAAGAGGGCCACCATTGTTCCTGTTCCCAAGAAAGCTAAGGTAACTGAGCTAAACGACTACCGCCCCGTAGCACTCACTTCCGTCATCATGAAGTGCTTTGAGAGACTAGTCATATATATAGTCAAATATATAAACATATATAAACAAAAATATAAATATATAAACAATGCTATCTTATATAATGTTACTTACCCTACATTATTCATCTCATATGCATACGTATATACTGTACTCTATATCATCGACTGCATCCTTATGTAATATATGTATCACTAGCCACTTTAACTATGCCACTTTGTTTACATACTCATCTCATATGTATATACTGTACTCGATACCATCTACTGTATCTTGCCTATGCTGCTCTGTACCATTACTCATTCATATATCCTTATGTACATATTCTTTATCCCCTTACACTGTGTATAAGACAGTAGTTTTGGAATTGTTAGTTAGATTACTTGTTCGTTATTACTGCATTGTCGGAACTAGAAGCACAAGCATTTCGCTACACTCGCATTAACATCTGCTAACCATGTGTATGTGACAAATTTGATTTTGATTTGATAAATGTTTAATGATTTTCGACCTGTCCCCAAATTAATGCAATTGGTTCAGAGTTTGTTTTTATATTTTAACCTGTGTGTCATGATCGTGTTTGGTGTAGGGGGATAAAATACATTTATGCATGATGGCGCACAATGGCGCACGCGCGCAGCCGGTTTGGGTTCCGTGTATGTTGATGACAAATCAGCAAAACTCATTGAAGTCGTTGACCAAATGAATGATGAAAGAAATCAGGAGATGAAGATGGAAATATTGATATCTAAGCAAGCGGAGGAAATCTCATCACTGACTCTCTCACTCCATACTGAAGAACTCAATCTGCAAACCATGACAGATAAGTATAAGACCGAAAGGAGCAAGTGTGACACTCACGTGTCCAAAATCAGAACTCTAAGCGCTCAAGTGGACTCTGCAATGCAGCAGAATACCACCCTTAGGTACCATCTGGAGGAAGTCCAGCGTGACTACCAATCCAAGCAACCGGAGCCCTGTACTCACAGGAGTAGAGACGATAGATTTCAGACTTTGCCTCCCTCATGTGTCTCTCAGTCTTCTCCTCTTGGCCATTCGGCACTGAGTAATATGGCGCCTCTTGGCCAACAAAGCTGAAGCTTGGCTCCTCCTCTTGGCCTTTTGGCCCCAATTTCCCCACAGGAGGAAGCCAACCCTCTCCGCTCGCTTACCTTGACAAACTCATCAAGAATTTCCCCACCTTTGACCCCGTTCCAGGTCAGCCAAACGATACTGAGACGTTTCTAGCTGACATAGTGGACGCGTTGGATGGCTACCCAACCGCTACGTGTTCTGACAGGCAATACCTGTTTACCTGTTGAAGCGAACATCGAATAGACACGTGACAAGGTTCATTCGTTTACAACAGCAACACGTGCTAAATGTCTACGCTAAACTTGCCACGGCTTCGAATTTAGAATTCAGTGGTTCTGCGACTCGCAAACACGATAGCTCACTGGCTAACACCGTCAAACAAGCTCGGAACGAACACCCACAAGCTTACTATCATAGGCTTCGTTCAGTTTACTTTGGCCTACTCACTGAAACAGGAATGGAAGAGCTGTTACCATTCAAACAACTGTTTCTGTCGAACATGTATCCCACCTTCATTACCTACTTGGGCCCTGCAGCCCACGTTGGCTTGCCTATCTTACAACTCAAAGATCTTGCAAGCACAGTTTTTGAGGCATCAAATGTTCACAACGCTAAGAGCCCTGACCACTCGGTTTTGAAATTTGACCAGGAGCACTCACTCCAGTTAGAGGGTGCATTATCAGGTATTGGAGCGTTGAGAGATGACGCACAACAAGAGTTTCTACCAGTTTCTACCATGAAACCATGATTCCAATATCCTCCGCGGTCAAAATAACTGTAAAGTACACCGCCATCAACATGACTACAGCTACAATTGACCTGTTCGCTACGTTCCTGCACCCAACCCACAAAAAGTGTCAGATTACAAGGGTAACAAAGGGTTGACGGACGATCAAAATGTAGACCAATGTTCTCCAGAAGTTCCTCTACGGGATGAACTAAAGTGAGAACAAGTTAAGAAAAGGGTGAAAGATAAGTCACAAGGACAAGACGGAGACGGACACCAGGTCCGCAGGAATTAACACCCATAACAAGGACGTTAAAGTTCAAATTTCTCCCGCTCTCATTCGAGACCATATCCAGGGCCCGCTTGATCAAGAAACAAGCCCCCGGGCTTTTTCTATAGACTCTGATAAAAAGGTTGCGAAGAAAATGTCAAACGCTTCATTAAAGCCAAGCGTACTCAAAATCTGAAAAGTCGATCTGCTTCCACCTTGAACAGAAATGGCACATCACGTCGTTGCGAACGAACACTCCACTTTGTGGGGAATATGTCCACTAAACACAAATCTAAACGCCCATACCTGGAAACAGTCGATTCGGGCACGACAATATCACTCATCTCTCAAACATTGTTCGATGATCTCAAAAGGGCTTTGAAGTCAACTAAACATTGGTTAAAAGTGGAATGATGCGACACTACACTTCAAGGGGTCACTCAGACTACCTCGCCTCTCACATTGAGAGTCATGCAGAATTTACACTTCCAGGACGTGTCGCTCGTTCACACTGTGTATGTTACTAGCCTCGAAACTGTAACCCTGCTACTTGGAGCAGACTTGATGGATTGGTTAATCCCATTGATGGATTGGAAAACCAACCAGGTATGGTCACAGGCCACAGTGTCTCCTCCACTGACCACACTGTCCTCCCCTAATGCTAGCTGTAACGCAGTCATTCACGAGGGGTATCTGTCGAAAGCACCAATAGGGAAAGACGTTTAGAAACCTCTTGGTGCAGAATCCGATCCAAGGAGATATTACGATATCTCGACACATTCCATCAGCCAACCTGATTGACCATTCTTTTCATGATTTCGAGCCAGCTGTCTCTGTGAATAAGCAACTTCCCTCCTCCTTGCAGTCGTGCAATACGGTAGTTGAGATGAACTTCTCTTGCCCTTCGGACACTTCCACAGCAGTGCGGCAGTCTCAGCAAGATAAGCATTGATGCGCAGAGTATACTCTGCTTCCTATGATACACCTTCCGCTTTGTGGGGGACTGTCACCCCTTACAATGACACTAATGGCATCAGTCCAGCAACTGACCTGAGGACTCCCACTGGTGAAACACTTTGCGATATCACAGACCGATATCCTCATCTCAGTTCGCAGGTACTGAAGAGGTTGCCACACATGGACACGGTGGTGACTGACAGGCCTCAACAGCCACTGAGCGTTTTGAAGCACGAACACCAGGAGATTTGGTTGAAAGGTTACAGCCATTCTCATAACAACGTGGCCGCTGACAACTCGTACATAGGGTCCAACCTTTTCGTTTGCGCCTCGGACACCAACACCACCCGCTGGTGGGGGGGGTCCCAAGTCGAGGCTAAGGACAACACCGCACGAGGCCGCCAGAGCATAAATCAAATCTAGTTGTAAACTCCCCTATGAGAACAGTGAGGAGCAGACAGGCCCCTAGACGGGGATTATCTTAGAACACGTCTAAGATAGAACTTCCACACTGGTCGTAAAGGAAGTCCAGTGGACTTGTCCACCTCCAAAACAAATGGCAACAATAATTAGTCCTTGCCATGTGTAGGTTAAACTACAATGCAACGAGGAAAATGCTCCAATCAGAATAAATCGGTCCCCCTCTGAATAAACCAAAAACGTTAAGTTCTATACAATACCTCTGCAAGACCGGCTACAAAATACTTTACAACAACTTTATCAGACCAACAACCAACACAGGACATACAAAGAAGCTCTCTTCTGTAACAAAGGAACACTGTCTTTTCAAGCTGCAGAAGGAATCGGTAATTATAGACAGCTATATCCCCTGACGAGAGGACGGGGTCAGAGCGCCAATCTGCAGTGGGGCCGACTAAACCAGCTGCTTGGAATCCAGGAAGCCATCCTGAAACACACACATACAGACCCACAACAACACAGAAACTGGGGAAAGTAACACTGGGGTGTATATGAACAGATTTGAATAAGATTTCATGTTGCTAAAATGCTGTCAGTTCCACTTTAAATGCAACAACAGCAAACTCGCTGCAGTAAAAAACACAGAAAAAAACTCACCAGATGATCATTTGAAACTTAATTAACTTCTTGTTGAAAGTAATTATTGAAAAGGGAGAAGCTAACAAATTAGCAACAACATCCTCTTTGATAACACCTGCTGCAGCCGCTGCAAACTCGCCAACAATGAAAGCTAGCTAGACCATGGGAAAACTACTGCTCGCTATGGCGCAGTGACCTGTTGGCCTTCAAGAAGGCAGAACTTTCCATATGTTTTTGTCAAAACGGACCCACTCATTAAGACAAAATCTGATTTCTTGACTCCACTGTCACTCAAAAATGTTGCCATAATACAGTTGAATGGCAAATGCCTTTCTAGCTTTTGATGGCCTAGCTTGATAGATTTATCTCCCCAGAAACCAGCAAAGAAAAATTCTAAATTGATATTTTTTTCTCTTAACCTTTTCTTTTCCAACAAAAACTGAAGTGATTAATTCAGAATATTGTTGAAATAATAATATAATGCTCATTGTTATTATAATAATTATTTAATAAATCCTTAGCCCTTCTCTGAAGGCTTAGAAGGCCCATTGTTCCCCACTGTGTTTGGGTTAGTAATAATTTGTAGAGTGTCTCGATTTTCCCTCAGCATGCATTTTTGTCTAAAGAATATGAACACAAAAATACTGGACATTTAAAACTCTTATTATGGTGGTGATTTGACAAGATTACACACATGGCCTTGAATTGGACTCGCATTTTTCTGGTCTCGGTCTGACCCCGAAATGACAGAATAATGGTAGAGAGAATCATTTATTTCAGCTTTAATTTCTTTCATCACATTCCCAGTGGGTCAGAAGTTTACATACACTCAATTAGTATTTGGTAGCATTGCCTTAAACAATTTAAACTTGGGTCAAATGTTTTGTGTAGCCTTCCACAAGCTTCCCACAATAAGTTGGGTGAATTTTGTCCCATTCCTCCTGACAGAGCTGGTGTAACTGAGTCAGGTTTGTAGGCCTCCTTGCTCACACACACTTTTTCAGTTCTGCCCACAAATTTCTATGGGATTGAGGTCAGGGCTTTGTGATGGCCACTCCAATACCTTGACTTTGTTGTCCTTAAGCCATTTTGCCACAACTTTGGAAGTATGCTTGGGTCATTGTCCATTTGGAAGACCAATTTGCTAACAAGCTTTAACATTTAGACTGATGTCTTGAGATGTTTCTTCAATATATCCACATAATTTTCCTACCTCATGATGCCATCAATTTTGTGAAGTGCACCAATCACTCCTGCAGCAAAGCACCCCCACAACATGATGCTGCCACCCCCAAACTGTAGTCTGGCTTTTTTATGGTGGTTTTGGAGCAGTGGCTTCTTCCTTGCAGAGCGGCCTGTCAGGTTATGTCGACATAGGACTTGTTTTACTGTGGATATAGATACTTTTGTACCTGTTTCCTCCAGCATCTTCACAAGGTCCTTTGCTGTTGTTCTGGGATTGATTTGCACTTTTTGCACCAAAGTACGTTCATCTCTAGGAGACAGAACGCGTCTCCTTCCTGAGCGGCATGACGGCTGCGTGGTCCCTTGGTGTTTATACTTGCGTGCTATTGTTTGTACAGATGAACGTGGTACCTTCAGGTGTTTGGAATTGCTCTCAAGGATGAACCAGACTTGTGGCAGTCTACAAAAAATGTTCTGAGGTCTGATTACTTTTGATTTTCCCATGATGTCAAGCAAAGAGGCACTGTGTTTGAAGGTAGGTATTGAAATACATCCACAGGTACACCTCCAATTGACTCAAATGATGTCAATTAGTCAATCAGAAGCTTCTAAAGCCATGACATCATTTTCTGGAATTTTCCAAGCTGTTTATCTTCTTATGGTATAGGGGACGGTTACATCTCACTTGGGCAAACTTTCATTAAATCACACATGTAAGATACTCAATTAAAGCTTCACTCGTTGTGAATCCAGCCAACATGTCAGATTTTAAAAAGGCTTTTCGGCGAAAGCATAAGAAGCTATTTTCTGATGATAGCACAATAGTAAACAAAAAGCGTAGCATATTTCAACCCTGCAGGCGCTACACAAAACGAAGAAATAAAATATAAAACATGCATTACCTTTGACGAGCTTCTTTTGCTGGCACTCCAATATGTCCCATAAACATCACAATTGGTCCTTTTGTTCGATTAATTCCATCCATATATCCAAATGTCCATTTATTTGACGCGTTTGTTCCAGAAAAAAACAGCTTCCAAAAAACGCAACGTCACTACAAAATATTTCAAAAGTTGCCTATAAAAGTTTGCCAAAATATTTCAAACTACTTTTGAAATACAACTTTAGTTTTTTAAAAATGTTAATAATCAAATTGTTGGTCGGGTCTATCTGTGTTCAATACAGGAAGACAACAAACCAACGCTACTTTTCACATCTTGCGCACTCTCAACAGTGTTACCCAGTTCCTATATGGCCTACTTCTTCATTGCACAAATGAATAACCTCAACCAAATTCCAAAGACTGGTGACATCCAGTGGAAGCGGTAGGAACTGAAAACAGGTCCCCAAGGAATATCATTTGCCAATGAGAACTCAGTGAACAGACAGATACCCCCCCAAAAAATTCTGAACGGTTAGTCCTCGGGGTTTTGCCTGCTACATAAGTTCTGTTATACTCACAGACATAATTCAAACAGTTTTAGAAACTTCAGAGTGGTTTCTATCCAAATCTAATAATATGCATATCATGAGTAAAAGGAAGTTGAAATATTTATCCAAAAGTGAAAATGCTGCTCCCTATACCTTAAGAATTTAAAGGCACAGTCAACTTAGTGTATGTGAACTTCTGACCCACTGGAATTGAGATACAGTTAATTATAAGTGAAATAATCTGTCTGTTAGCAATTGTTGGAAAAATTACTTGTGTCAAGCACAAACTAGATGTCCTAACCGATGTCATGACGTTGGCCTGGGGGTAGGTTTATGACAGTCATAAATACCTCTTCCCCCTTTTTCCTCTCTCTCTACTCTACTGATGTTACATTTGCAAAACCCTTGGTTAACATAGAGATTCTGGGAACATCAGAAAGTGGGGGAAATGAACAATATTCTGGTAATCCGACGAATTGACCATATGCGGTGGTACTTAATGAATATGATGTCAGTTCGGTTGTCATCTGAGACATTCTCATCAATGATAAGATGACATAAACTCTACAGTGGAAAGTCTACACATCAGAGTTATCGGATTCACATGGAATTGTTGTTCAATTTAAATGTTTGAATATTAAATTATTTGTGATGGGATGAAATGTGATTTTAGCTTCTAAAATGTAAGATTTGGGTTTTCATAAGTTAGGGCACTGCTCAATCAGTGGCCCGCCTCTGTGAAGGGACATGGGCTATGAAACCTTTAAAACACGCCCTCCTCTCCCTTCCTATATAAAGCCTTGACAACAATATAACCTCCTGTTCCGAGGACGTGAGGACGACGGTCCGATGTCAGAATGGTTCAGATAATAACTACAGAATGAAGCCAACATCAGCGTGAGCTTTGGTTGCGAATGGTATGAACTTTGAACTCTTTTTCACTACAGAAGTGATACCTCCTAGCCGTTGAGTTAGCAACAGCCGCTGCAAACGAGGGTTAGGAAGGAGCAGACAGAGTATCCCGTCTACCACACAACGACATTACTACAATGTATTCAATTACCAGCAGAGACATTCTTCAAAGGACAAAGGACTCGGTTGGGCAACACGGCCTTCCATCTACCACCAACCTACCGAAGCGCACCTGAGAGTAAATATTTATTGCATTTTCCTTTTCCAAATGGGTGGTAATTTAGAATGCATAAGATACTGTATTTACGATAGCACAGCTTTGCCCTTTGTTCCTCCGTCTTCCCGCTCTTTCACTCTAACCCAGACCCTTTTCTTTTGTGTAACCAGCTGTCATATCTGTTCCGCCCGTTCGGGAAGTTTTCCTTTATGACGTAATTTGTAATCAAGTTATGATTTAATTATGTGTATTTGTAATTCTGTGTGATTAGTTAGGTATTTAGTAAATAAATAATTAAACCCAATTTTGTATTGCTGATTTAAATTGTTAGCCAGGGTTCGTGCAGATAACCAAGAATTTACAACTTTCAGATGAGACTGAATTAAGATGACGATTAATATTGACTGCTATTGATGTAAAATATTACTAGGTCTTTAAGAGTTTATTCGGAAGATAACAGCTCTATACATATGATTTTGTGGTGCCCGACTCTCTAGTTAATTACATTTACATGTTTAGCTCAATCAGGTAATATTAATTACAGAGAAATTACTTTATAGAATAGCATGTCATATCACTTAATCCGGCATAGCCAAAGACACGACACCGACTTGCCAAAACTATAGTTTGTTAACAAGAAAATTGTGGAGTAGTTGAAGACCAGTTCGTACCAGAAAGAGATTTTAGGGCTTTCAATTAGACTGTTTAGACTGTTTTGACTTGGTTGTAAACCTGATTCTGTATAACAATCTGCCATCACCAAGTGGACTTGGAGCAAAAGTGAGAAAACAAATCTGTATAAAGGCAGCAGTTCACACTATTTAACCCAACCAAATGCAGAGTATGTGCAGCGCAAGGCACCCACTCTGCCAATGGGTTGATCTCTCGATTGCAGGCCTCTGTTTGTCGTTGTCCTTTGTGTCTTTGTGTTGCGCAGAAAAATAACCAATCAGTTTGGGTATTATTTGTTTAAGTTCTTGTTCCTGTTTACAGTTTTTTACAATCGCTTACCCACTAAAGGTGGTACTTGAGGCACACTCAGTGAAACCATTATCTCATGTACCTAATCTTCAGACCAAGTCTGCAAAACGTCAAGAACATTATCTGCTTTACACTCAGTTTGCAATTGTAAAGCACACTTTCTGCAAAACACTAAACACAGTTATCTACATTAGACACAGCATCCAAAACTAACACGTCTTGTGTTTAATTTGGAAAATACTGGCATTCCAAATGCCACACTCATTTACCCATTACCTACACCCAGTGCCTACATTACCTACACCCATTACCTACACCCAGTGCCTACATTACCTACACCCATTACCTACACCCAGTGCTCACGTGTGAAAACACATAGCTCATTTCTTCACTTAGAAATCAGAGCTTGAGCACTATAAATAGGCTTCAGGTTGGCTTTCTTGGTTTGGACAACAATGGAGGTCCATTTTGGAGAGAGCGCTAGAGGAAGAGGAGTGAGAGTAAGAGGGGGACGAGGAGGACTACTAGGAGGCGGAGGAGGAGGACAGGGATGAAAATGAGGAGGGAGACAAGAAGAGGAGGAAGGAGAACAATCACAGATGAGATCAGGGCCACTTTGGTTGACCATTGTTTGAGTTTCAGGGAGGCTGGGCAGAGGATCCAGGCTAACTTGAGCTGCTATACTGCAGCAAGTGTCATCTGGACATTTCGAAATGAGAACAGGTAAGTAAACCTACCTTCTATACCATGTTACTGTACTTACCACACTGCAGCACTTACAGCACTACAGTAACATTTCATACTGAAATAATTATTGCACTTACCATTCACATCATGTTTTTGCAGAATTGCTAGACGAACCTTCAATGGAGGAAGAAACCGACTGTTCGCAGCAGAGCAGGAACAACACAGTGAATATGGTCATTTCATACAACAGCACACGTTTACGACAACTGCAACACCACATCATCACTGACACCACAGCATTCAGTAACATAAATAGGGTGAGTTTTGCCGCACTTGGCCGTCTCCTGAAACGCCATCAGATTTGTATGAAGCAGCTCTACAGAGTACCATTTGAGCAAAATTCTGACTGCGAAACAACTGCGCTATGAATACGTACAAGTAAGCTATACTATCCTGTCATTGGTACTGTATTCCAGTGTATTGCGCTACACATTGACTGCTCTGTTTTTTCTTGTCTGTGTCAGAGAGTCGTGGAACTAGATGCTGCTGCAGAGCGTCATGATTTCATCTACGTTGATGAGGTCATCTTTAACCGAGCCAAAACCAGACGCAGGGGAAGAAACCTCATAGGACACCGCGTTAATGTCCCTGGACAGTGTGGTGGCAACATCACAATGTGTGCAGCCATTAGTCAGAACGGTGTCTGTCATCATGCCACTCTTGGTCCTTACAATACTGCCCACATTATCACCTTCCTTGACACCCTGCATAATATCCTCATTCACGTCCAGGTTTGTTGTCATCTGGGACAATCTTAGTTTCCACCGGGTTGCTCTGGTTCGCAATTGGTTCATTGACCATCCGCACATTTCGATGTTCAACCTGCCACCATATTCTCCATTTCTAAACCCAATAGAAGAGTTATTTTCGATGTGGCGTTGGAAGGTATATGATCGCCAACCCCACCAATGCATTCCCCTTCTCCAGGCGATGGAGGAGGCCTGTGGTGACGTAGACGAGGGGCGTGCCACGGCTGGATAGGCCACTCCAGATGCTACTCCCCCTGCTGTTTAACCAGAGAGAACATCGCTTGTGACCCAAATAGGAGACAGGATACACCCTAATTTTTAAAAATATAATAACAAGCCTATTTGTTTATCTTTTTCTGTATGTTTTGTCTGTTACTGTTCGTCCCGAAATCTGGATGAAAATACAATGTTTTGAGAAAGAAGTACATTTTATATTTTACATCCCTGCATTTCTGTTTATAGAGTAAATTTATACTGAATATGTATACATACTGTATATTTGTGCACGTACGCGTAAGTGCTAAGACACACTGCCATGGACTCCACTGCACACTGAACATGCAAAAGACACAAGATAGTAGTGTTTTAGGTTTGTCACATCCTTGTGTAGTTGGCATGTATAAGAGCTAATCATTTGATGGTTTGTGTAGAGTTTTGATGCAAAAACACAATTTTGAGGAGTTGAAATAGTTTTGAATGAAGTGTTTTGCAAGAGATGTGTGACGTTTTGTGTGTGTTTTGGGGGTGTAGAGTCTAGAGAGAAAAGGAGTCATGGTTTCAGAAATCATGTGTAAGCAATTGTCAACTGTATTTTCTGTCGTTCTATTTTCTAGGCCCCACTCAGGCCTCTCCCACTCAGGCCACTTCTACTTTTTCTCACCATTTTCAGTGGGTAGGCTAGCTAGCAAGCAACCACTTTACACCACATTAATGTTATATGCCATATTTGGTAAGAGCTTTATGATTTGATTATGAATGACACAAGACTCACACAATTGACCAGTTCCATTTATTTATTATGCATTTTACTTTACTTTTGTATTAATAATCAATTACCCAATCAAGGCAGGGCCCCCAGTTACCCACGTGGCCCCCAACATCTCCTCACCCATCTGATTAGCAGAGTGACAGTTGGTTGAAGGTTGCCATAAAAATACCAATATACAGGTAAATATAGCGTATATGCATATATTTCCTATTTCTTTAAACATTTTATTTGTAAAGCAAAAATTACTGTTTCTTGTGCCCTCCATGGGCCTGGGCCCAGGGGCTTCAGCCCCAGTAAGCCCCTGCATTAATCTGTCCCTGGACCCTAGGTTTATTACAGTCAATGCTTATGAACTGTACAGTATATAAGTTAATTTCCATATATCAATGACACTAACAAATAAGTTGAATTGTTCAGCAACATGTGCAATAAACACTAACACGTCTTTGGCGATGAAAGGTACATAATGCATTTATTGTCATCTCCCAATCAGGCCACCGCATACTGTGACATGGGCCTGAATGGTGACACATCTTCAAGCTGCCTGACTGAATACTGGGGACTTCAGTGGTACCGGAAGCAAGGGCCTAACCTGGGAGCACAGCCACAGTCTCTCTCACACAGTCATTCTGTCAACATGTATTGTATGTAACCATTCAAATTCATACAAAGTACCACAGGCAAAAGCACTGACTTATATTCACTTTGTCCATTTGACCCATTCTTCAGTCTTGACTGGGATATACCGTATATTTTAGTTGACATGGACATGAGACTTGCTCTGATTTTAGATCTTTTGAATCATAAGCTCTAAGCACTGTCATGATATTGAAGTTACCACAAAAGTAAAAACTGAAGAACAACGTGCCAAACATGCTGTGAAAAAGTTATTGTTTTGTAATCTAACAATTGAAAATTAAAATGAGTAATTTATACACAACTTTATTGAATTTGGTCATTCCCAAAATGTGTCCATTGAAGTAGTTAGTTAGTTGCATCGTTCCTCAGGGGACTGTCTGCTGACAACAGGGTGGTAGGTTTTTTCATATGCTGACAAGGCTCAACTTGGCATAGGGGAATGGACACATGTTAGTTTTTATAAAAGTCTGGGAGACTTTTACAGGGAGGCGAAAGCATGAGTTTGAGTGAGTACATTAAAACTAATCCAACCAGTGGCCCTGGATAATATGCTATGCGATCACACAGGCAGAATGCCATAGTGAAGGAGATTTATAGAGTGCATCAAGTATGCTATGATGAGTGGAGCCTAGTCTCTGTGGCACCTGAAGAGAGACAGAGGTAGTGAGTGTGCTTGAAATAGAGCCCTCACCCCTGACCTCCCACTGGCCCAGGGCCTCTTGCCTAACCCTCTAAATCGCAGTCTCTCTGACAGGGCGTTACTACAGGAGTAGACATGTGTATGGCGAATAGGGCTTCTCCACTCATATGAGTGGTGTAATAGTACCCTCGATGCTTTTGTAATAGTATCATGCAATATACAGGAAACAATAATATCATGACTTGCTGCCACTGAGTGCTCCATGGGAGTGCTCCATGTTCCTGCTTTTAGCAAGCCTCGACTTGGATGCAGATAAATGTCCTGCCTTGTAGAATGGTGGAATCTATCTCTACCAGGCTCTAAGAAATCAGATGACAAACCTGCAGAGATTAACAAAATAAAATGATACCTGTATTTAGGATTCATGTATCAGTTTGCCTATTTCATGAGTCATGTCTGTAAATGACAACAATAGTGCTGATAATAAATATAAGTGAATTATATCATGGCACCACGTCTCATCTCACTAACAATTGCTACCTCGATTTTTTCATCACGACAACATCATGCTCCTCCTTATTTTACTGATGTTAGCTAGCTGTTTACTTAGATGCCTGTGATTGTTGAGTCCTAATTTTGCAGGCAAACTATCTCAAAGATGGTGATCTTGTGAAAATGGGTCTAGGTAGCTAGCTAGCTAAGTGACAACCCTGTTAAATATCGACTTTATTGCTTAAGTAGGCTACACCTCCAAGTTACATCTGTAGACTATAGCTAGCTAGCTAATGGGACCTAGTTAACGTGAGAAAGCTACACTTAGAAAAAGGGTTCCAAAAGGATTCTTTGCAGAGAGATGGGGTTCTACCAAGAACCGTTTTGATCAGAAGAACTCTTTCTGGATAACAAGGGCTCTATCCAGCACAAAAAAGCATTCCCCTATGGTGACAAATCAAAGAACCCTGTATGGTTCTACTTAGCACCTTTTTTATGAGTGTAGTCAGCATGTATTATTTTTGACACATGCCACGATCCTTCTTGTTTTACTGACATACATAGCTACATAGGTGGCTAGATAATGGTTTACAGTTTAGTTAATTATCTAGCTAGCTACGTGTAAAACTGACAGGCTGTGAAATGTTACTAGTTAGCTAGCTAGTTAATCAATAAGCTAGCTAGCTACTACCAATATTATTAATACAGATTTCTGAGACACATGTCAAAGAGAATAACAACACACTGTTAAAACCATTTTTGCAAATCGGCTTATACTCCCCCTTCATCATGGCGATCTCAATGCAAATTTACAGGGTCAGGGAGTTAGAGGGCTAATCCTTTGTGAGAAATCCCGACCGACCAACTCTGCCGTGCTTCACAGTTGGGATGGTGTTCTTCGGCTTGCAAGCCTCCCCCTTTTTCCTCCAAACATAATGATGGTCAATATGGCCAAACAGTTCTATTTTTGTTTCATCAGACCAGAGGACATTTCTCCAAAAAGCACGATCTTTGTCCCCATGTGCAGTTGCAAACCGTAGTCTGGATTTTTTTATGGTGGCTTTGGAGCAGTGGCTTCTTCCTTGCCGAGCGGCCTTTCAGGTTATGTCGATATAGGACTCATTTTACTGTGGATGTAGATACTTTTGTACCTGTTTCCTCCAGCATTCTCACAAGGTCCTTTGCTGTTGTTCTGGAATTGATTTGCACTTTTCACAGCAAAGTACATTCATCTCTAGGAGACAGAATGCGTCTCCTTCCTGAGCGGTATGATGGTTGCGTGGTCCCATGGTGTTTATACTTGCGTGCTATTGTTTGTACAGATGAACGTGGTACCTTCAGGTGTTTGGATTGCTCCCAAGGATGAACCAGACTTGTGGAGGTCTACAAAAGGTCTTGGCTCATTTCTTTTGATTTTCCCAAGATGTCAAACAAAGAGGCACTGAGTTTGAAGGTAGGCCTTGAAATACATCCACAGGTACACCTCCAATTGCCTATCAGAAGCTTCAAAAGCCATGACATCATTTTCTGGAATTTTCCAAGCTGTTTTAAGACACAGTCAACTTAGTGTATGTAAACTTCTGACCCACTGGAATTGTGATATGGTGAATTATATATGAAATAATAAACAATTGTTGGAAAAACGACTTGTGTCATGCACAAAGTAGATAACCGACTCGTAACCGACTCGCCACAACTATAGTTTGTTAACAAGAAATTTGTGGAGTGGCTGAAAAATGACGTTTAATGACTCCAACCTAAGTGTATGTAAACATCCGACTTCAACTGTACTGTATTTGGACGAGGCAGGTTTCAACCTTGTAAAAACAAGGGGCCGCGGCAGAAACATATTTGGGCACCGTGTCATCATCAACGTCCCGGGACTACCTTCCATGCTGCCTAGCTCAAGACAACAATGTGAGGTGGATGAAGTCTTATGACCCACAAAGAAGACACATTCTTTTCTGTTCTGTTTTTTCTAGAACAAAAGTTTTTTTCTTCCACTGTGCTTTTGTTGTTTGAGGAGTGTTAGAACATATTGAGAAAAAAACCCAACCTTGTTCAACTTTTTGTATTGATAGTGTGTTATGTTCGGGAATACACATCCATACTTTACACATTTGGATACCTGTGTGTGTGTGTGTTTAATACATGTATGACAAAACTTTATTGCAAACTGCTATGCCCTGCACACAGAAAAAGAAAACGCCACAAGTGTTTTCCATTTATACCATCAGTGCCTAGTTGGTGCTTCGTGTGCTTACTCAAATGATGGTGTATGATTTTGTGGTTAGTGTGTAGCGTTTCGCAAAAATGGCCTATAGTTTCAAAGACAGTGCCTATGCAATCAGAAAAAACGGTAAAATACTCAAAAATAATGGTATGGTTAGGGTACAGTGTTCTTCCCTGGGGTACAAAAAGGTCAAAGGTGCACTTCACAGATACACATATAAACTCATATTGTACAGTTCGGCACCTTGTCGGTCTGTGAGATTTCTCCACCCAACATTTTGAATATAAGGTACGATCATCACTGTGCTTTAAAATATCAAGAGCTGTGGGGGCAATGCACTGGTTGAGGCTCACTCGCATATTTGGGGCGTGGTTAAATATATGTGTATTTCTGCCAACCATTAGAGGACGTTTTCATTTCTTACCTGGAAACTACTTGTCAGTAAGTTATTGTGAAAGTCAATAACATCACTGGCAAACAATACCAGTAACCTATTGTGCCTCCACTGATGTTTCTGTTGATAACATTCACATCACTTGCTGATTGGCTGCATATCGTAGCAACGGCATCCTATCAGAATACTGCCGGAGTGTTTTTTTTTGTTGAGGTGTGGCTTTAAGCTACTCATTTTGGTCTCCCATGATAGTGAATGTCATCTCAGTTAAACTTGTCTGTTGTATTAAGGTGAAAACATTATGCTGATGTAGTGTCAGTTCTGCAGCCTTGTCAAAGGCTGATATAAGAGTGATACTCTATTTCATTCATTGCTAGTCACCATGCTATTGTAATGCTTACCTCCTATAGTGTCAGATCATTGTGAATGTGACAGATTAGCTACAGGGAATTTTACATTAGCCAATTTACAAGTAGTTAATAGCAAGTTATTGAAGATTAAATATTAACTTCCTCTGAACCAGCTGCTGTTAAGCTTTTGGAAGAAGCACAGCTCTTGATTTTCACAAGTTCGTACAGAAATTGTAGAACTGTGTCAAAAGAGGTGCTCAACCTTTATCAAAATAACAATAAAACCACTTAAATTGGTACAATGTTTCCACAATATGCTAATGAGCCCCTGCCAGCACATTGCCCCTCACCTACATTTCAAAGTGCAGTAATGATGGTACCTAATCCTGCATTACTAACCAAGTGGGAAGTGTAAATTTACCACATAAAATCCACTTGAACGGCTCTCCAACTGGTAATTGCCAGTGGGAAATGCATCTATCATCCCTGAGCTCTCCCACATGCTGACCTCTGACATCACCTACTAAGGAAATGACCTTGATAACCGCATATTCAGCAGTTAAATGTAACAACAAAACATTATTTATGAAAAGCAATCTATTAATATGATTTTTGAATTCATGATAGCTGTACTTTTAGTTTATGGTCGATGCAGCTTGTTGGCCATTTAGTCAATTGACGTTTCTCAACTGGTATTTATGACTCCACAACTTGTAAATTCTCCCCTCCCACATGGTTACGTACGCAGCATTATATTGAATATTTTGAGAACAAAAATTTACCATTATATAAGATTATCAGCACATGTAACCTAAAAGGTACCGACCAGTACCATGTGAGATCCTATGTGTAACTCTGAAGGTTCCTTATGTGTACCTTTGACCTTTTTGTACATCAGGGAACAACACTGTAAGTAAGCGTACTTTTATTATTGAGAGTGTGTGGATATATGGTTTTGGTAACACATAACCAACTGGTGGTACTGCTAAGACATTATTGCACTACAAACTAAAAGGTGGCAAGTTCAAGATCCCGAGGCCATTTATGGAAACTTAGGGCTAGATTCTATTAGATCTGCACCAGCTATGCGGGTGTTGGCAGTTGTGTGTTTACCTGAGCATAGCTACTTTTTAGTTGGTGTTGTCAGTTAACTGCATGATTATTGACTTGATTCCGGGCAACTTTTAGCAACGTGCAGAAATTTATTATTGTCAATAAATCTGTGGCCGATCTCTGTCAAGGCCACAGACCTGGTGGTGAATGCTGGCATTCAAGAGCTTGTGACTTCAAACCCTAGATGTGTGTGCATCCTAAGTGTGCTAACCAATGTTGAGGTCAGTTCCAGTCAATTTAGAACCCAATTCCAAATGTTACTTAATTGGAATAAGAATTTCTGTGAACTTCCTGATTACAGTTAATGGATGTGCAGTATATTTACAGTAAAAATACAGTTCAGCTGTAGAAATATATTAAAAGTTGTTTCCACTATTTTCACTGAATCTTGGTAGCCGGTAAGTTATTATAAAATTACAGATAAAAAAAAAAGACTTTGTGCTATAAGTGCATCTGAACTTGCAAGTGAGGCGTGCCAAATTCATTTGCAGGATGGGCCAAAACGTACCGAAGTGCATTGCGATTCACAGTAAATATATAGCAAAACACTTCCTGTAGAAATTTACCGTAAAATGACAAAAATGTACTGCAAAATTAACAGCAATGGCTAACAGTAAAGAGTCATGTTATCACATGTTGAACCACATCATTTCACATCTGGAAATTCCCATGATTTCATGTGATAGTGTTTTTGGAACACTTCACATTTGAAAATATGTGTTTTTGAAACTTCACGTTATCACTTTAGCAATTGCATGTGTTATCACTGTTCAGCTGGGATTTGAACTCACAACCTCTAGTATTTGAGGTGCACTGACCTTTCTGCTCGGCCACAAAAATCCCATTCCTTACCTATACTCCTTTGCACTTAGCAAAGGAGTGCCATCTTCACTGCTATTTTAGTTATCAGTCATTCTGACATTTGAATTGACTTATTTCAGCAATTTAAGGGGTTTCTGTATAGTAGTCTAATGATCGTGGGGCATGTTATTCTGTTTTAATGTTACTCCTGAATCACTGTGATAAATATAGTTGTTTTTCTTCAGTATATTTGTAACAAAGCTGAGTTCTACTTTGATGTCCAAAGGTTAGTAATACAAGTGAAATCGGTTATTGATACAGAATGGGAGTGTAGCATCAATATTAGAATGCAGTGAACCAATATGTTGTGAGTTCAAATCTCAGGTAATGCCATGTTGAAATAATAACTACTGTATAAACAAGAAATGTATGTCAAAGTGTGCCAGATATTTAAGTTAAAAGCACTGTCTGTGTTCTGAAGATACATTTTTGTTTGCAGGGCATCCCCTATGAAATCGCGTGAACATTTTTATCCACACGTGAAAGGTTATGTGATATGAACAAAAACACGTTTTCACATGTGAAAATCCAGATCATGACACGTGAAGTGTTCCAAAAACACATGGTTGAACATGAGATCACATGTGCAAAACATTATGTCATTTTCCACATGTGAAATCATGTGTTTTTTACATAAGGGTAGCCACGTTCAATAATAAACTGCATTCTGGATATCTAAGTATAGTCTTCTTTGCCAAGAAAGGATTTGAAACCCATCTGTGCTTTGCTCAGTGAGTGTTGAGGCTTGGGCAAAAACTTTGGAGTGCTGTTTAAGTGGGCAGAGAGTGGGTAGATCTGTTTTGACAGACAGACAGACAGACAGACAGACAGACAGATGCCCTCCAGGACTGACTCACAGAAACCAGGCATTAGTCAGAGAAACCCTGCCCAATGTGAGTCTTTGACAACACTCCTTAGTATGTTGCTCGCATGCTACAGTATGCCTCAGCAACAAACAGAATATGATACAGATCAAAACAGTCATGCAACCAAAATGCACGTGCTGCTTCAATGACTGAGATCACATCCCAACCAGGAAAAAATATGGAAAAATGAGTGTTTGTAGCATGTCTTCAATACCTCTCATTCAGTAAATGTGCATTTTTGTTCCTGCCTTCATAAAATGAATTCTTTTCTATGTGAAATCAAAGTTAAAAGCAAGATTTCTGTAGCACTAAAGAATTGCACTGGTGGTGGTGGAAGGCCTAATGTTTGGGGGAACATAAGTGATATAAATTACTTCTCGCATCCCAAGGCAAGGCAATCCATTCCAGGGGAGCAGGTGTTGGGGCTGTGGGTTATTAATCATTACTCTACATCAGCGAGCACATGGGTTCATTCCAGTTTGACTCAAGCCTCTTTCTCAGGCACAGAGTGCTTTTAACTCGGACAAATCCACTGGGCTTCTTCTCTCAAAACACCTCCTCTTATATGTCGACACATCTTTGTCAAATACTTCAAATGAGATGTGGTGGTTTTCCAACAGCTGACTGAAGCGCAACTGCTTTCCAACATTTTCCACAAGATCTTTGAAAACGAACAGAAAAGCACAACAAAAAAAACAAAAAAAAATTGTTCCTAAAAAAGCTATTTGAGGATAGAAATATGAGAAGACGGCTGACTGCAAACATTAGTGGTAAAATGTCTAATTAAGGCTGAATTCTACCATCTTGATAATTTAGGGATGTATGTTTCCATCTCTGTGTTCCTGGGAGATCAAGAGTGTTCAAGGCTTTCTTTTAGCATCCTGCCGAGCCTTAAAGAGCACCAGCGTTTCAACAGTCTGCCTTTATATGAGTTCAAATAAGCTCAATATGTTCCTACGTTTAATTAGAAAATAAAATGATGGAAATCATGGCTGGAGTTTTCATACCCCCAGGGGTTGACATTTCCCCATCGTATCATGAGTAAAACAGAAGTGGCAGACTTCATTTCGTCGGAAGGTTTAATCAATGAGGCACATTCCATCATAATAATATCCCCTCATACATCATTAATTAAACTGAAAGAAGCTAGATTGGATTAGACTTCAATTAAACAGCACCGTCAAGGAATTACACTTAATATGTGACGAGTTGCTATGAGACTCTCTGTTATACCTGCAGATTTAGCTTCAGGGATATTTGACTAATTAAGGTATTGCTATAATCTCATCTAAAGAAAGTGTTACGCATCAGATGAACAGTACCACACAGCTACGCACTATATTAATTGAACCACATGTAGCATCAAGTCATGTATTGAGCATGTACATAAATATTACATTCTCTTAATACGTGCATGTATGAAGAAAATGTAGCTCAAGGGAATGAACTCCACAGCAGATTAATATTATCCGTAACCAAGGTCTCAGCTTCAAGGCTATGTTAGTATCTCTTCTCTGAATTTAGCTAGATAAAATATATTATCAATTTGCATCAACTTGAATAGGCAAATGCCCCAAATTACGGAATTTGCAATGATGTATTGAATGAGTGATGTAAGTGAAAGGGAGTGAAGATGGCGGTTTGGGGGCTGAGTGTTTCACTGGTATTTCATCATTGTCGCTGTTTCCTCACCCCATCAGTAGGCTCCTGTTGATGCATTCCATAAGAAGCCTACAAAAATTCACAGGAGTGGAGTCAGTCCAGAAAAACACAACGGAATTCATTCTTTCTTTCCCCCCCTGTTTGACTGCCTTTCATGTGTGTGAAGAATGACAATGAGATAAGAAAAGATGTTAACGGATCGTCTTCATCGTTACACAAGGGAAGCAAGGAAGAGCTCTCAATTACAGACAATATACGATACTGTGCTGAGAAAACATTGGGCTTTGTTTAGTAGGTATCTAATACACAGTGACAAAGTTCCATCTATTATTAGGAAGAATAAAATGTCAAATAAATATTAGGGCAGGAGGAACGAGATCTTAAGATACATTGTAAATAAGACATGAGCTTTACCTTAAGAATAGTTCTTTGTCTTTTATTCACATCAAATAACACTTGTGGGAATTGTGTAACTCAGACCAAAACTCCAGTTAAAAAGTAACCAAGTTCCATACCATTTTCATACACAAATCCAAAATCCCTTTAGCCCTAAAACAGAAATAGAGGAAGTGAAGCTGGAGTAAATTGAAAGTGCACACACCTGTCGCTGTGCTTAGCATGTACTTCTTCGACATTAAAGAAAACGGTTTGGAGCAAAAGGGCGTATGGGCCTTTCAGACATAAGACATAAAAACGTAAACTTGTAAAAAGGTACATGAGGCTATTTCCTCCCAAACAGCCTCAAGAGAGGTACAATGTAATGAAGTGTTCTCAGACCAATTTAGAGATCTCAGAGTAAATACGTTTTTAGCACTAACAAATCTCTGCTGGAGGAACTTTGCAGTGGTATCTCAATGGAGTGTAGTTGAGAAAGTACAGTAGGTTCAAGAAAGTTATTTGAAGCTCTACAGTGTCCAGAGACCCATACTTATTATTTATTTTGTGTTATATTAGTTATTTTGTGCATATACAGTATAGTGAAATGGAGCAGCTGTGAAATTTCCCCTTTAAGTTTCTATACTGCAAATGTCAATTTTTCTTCAATATTTTTGCACATGACATATTTAAACACAAAACATTTTTATATAAAAATGTATTTTAATGTAATACATTATTTAAATATTATAACAATGTGGTAACAATCCCAACATTGGGATATACAAGGGCAACTCGCATGTGTAAAGCTCATTAAGCTACACAAGCGCCTGTGTTTGACATGTGTTGACAATACAACAGAACAGATTAACCAGAATGACACTTGCTCTCACAGCTGCCAAAAATAACTATCTGAAAGCCACTACCCTTCTAAGCCATGCCTCCAGTCTTTGGATCTGACCCTGTGGATCATAGCTCAATAACCCAATTAAGTGACCCAAATGGATGGGTAAAAAAATGACCCAATGTGTGTTATGGCTATTTGAATTAGTCTCCATTTTTTAAAAATTGTTATTAATATCTTTGTAATTGCCAATAGTTACCTTTATTTGATTCTCTGTATTCGACTTCCTCAAGTATTGAAATAAACAACAAAATACAACTATTTTCTGCCCAGGTCTGCAGGGGTGGTACCATTAGTTACAGGTACGTATACTCAACAAAAATATAAATGCAACATGTAAAGTGTCGGTCAAATTTTTCATGAGCTGAAATAAAAGATGCCAGAAATGTTCAATATGCACAAAAACATTTTTTTTTCACAAATTTGTTTCTCCATTGCCAAGATAATCCATCCAACTGACAGGTGTGGCATTTTAAGAAGCCGATTAAACAGCATGCTTGTTAAACAGGTGCACTTTGTCCTGGGGACAATAAAAGGCCACTCTAAAATGTGCAGTTTTGTCACACAACACAGTGCCACAGATGTCTCAAGTTCTGAGGGAGTGTGCAATTGGCAGAAAATGTAATGTTCCTTTCTCTACCATTAGCCGCTTCCAATGTTCTTTTAGAGAACTTGGCAGTGCATCCAAGTGGCCTCACAACTGCAGATCACGTGAAAACCACGCCAGCCCAGGATCTCCACATCAGGCTTATTCACCTGCGGGATCATCTGAGACCAGCCACCTGGACAGCTGATCATATTGTCGGTTTGCACAAACAAAGAATTTCTGCACAAACTGTCGTAAGTTTCCCTGAGACAGTTATCTGCATGCTCGTCGCCCTCACCAGGGTCCTGACTTGACTGCAGTTTGGCGTCATAACCAACTTCAGTGGGCAAACGCTCACCTTCAATGGCCACTGGCATGCTGGAGAAGTGTGCTCTTAATGGATGAATCCCAGTTGAATGCACAGAGATACCGTGATGAGATCCTGAAGCCCATTGTTGTGCCATTCATCCGCCGCCATCACCTCATGTTTCAGCATGATAATGCACAACCCCATGTTGCAAGGATCTGTACACAATTCCTGGAAGCTGAAAATGTCCCAGTTCTTCCATGTCACCCATTGAGCAAGTTTGGGATGCCCTGGAATCGACGTGTACGAGAGCGTGTTCCAGTTCATGCCAGTATCCAGCAACTTCAGACAACACCAGACATGTCCCACCAGACAAACACCCATCAGACATGTCACCCATTGAGCAAGTTTGGGATGCCCTGGAATCGACGTGTACGAGAGCGTGTTCCAGTTCATGCCAGTATCCAGCAACTTCAGACAACATTCCACAGGCCACAATCAACAGCCTGATCAATTCAAGGCAGATGCGAATGAGATGTGTTGTGCTGCATGAGACAAATGGTGGTCCCACCAGATACTGACTGGTTTTTTGATCCACGTCCCTACCTTTTTTTAAGGTATCTGTGACCAACAGTACACATATCTGTATTCCCAGTCATGTGAAATCCATAGATTAGGGCTTAATTTATTTATTTCAATTGACTGATTTCCTTATATGAACTGTAACTCAGTAAAATCTGAAATTGTTCCATGTTGCGTTTATATTCTTGTTCAGTGTAGTTGTACTCACCTCCATCGTAACTATTTGTTCCGCCTCAACATTTCCACAAAGCTTGTTTTAAACTATAGTTATCCTAAGTCTGCACCCCAGTGGTTGTAACTCTTAGAGAACAAATCTAAACCTTTATTTCTCAGAATGTACTGGATCTCTGTATACATGCAATCTATAATCAGTCATTGTGATTAAATGTACTGTCTTCTTGTGACAAACAATCCCGCCGTGTCGGCGGTGGCATGTGTTCCATCCCTACTCCCTGACTCGGCTGTCAGACAGCATCACGTCTAGCAGGCAGAGATCTGTTGGCTCTGAGGCCACTGTGTCAGATAGCCCTCAGCTAAACTGCACTGACTGGCTGGAGCCTCCTCAAACTGTGGACCATCCAGGCCACCATATGCTAACAAGCTCTCGTCTGCTGCACTCTGGGCTACGAAACCTGTTGCTCCCATTCAAGATAGTGAACTATCCCTGGCTGTCTGTTTTCAGTAGAGGCTGGTGGCTTCAGACTTGATCAAAGAAGACACTTGTCTGGTGGGAGTAAGATAAATGAAGATGACATCCGTCTTGAAAAGGAGCAGGTCCTTCCACAGTCTGGAATTACAACAGATTATTACATATTATTACACTATTTTTTTACCGTTTTATTTGAATAATTCATCTGTAGATGCTCTATAGACTATTTACAGACTATCAGTAACATTTCAACGAACTATCTACCAACCCTAACCCTATCTCTAAAGCTAACCTGAAGTGCAGAGTTCTGTATTACTATCCAGGTCTGTACCCAAACAATTCGAGCTTCTACTTTTAAAAATCCACCTTTCCAGAAACAAGTCTCTCACCGTTGCCGCTTGCTATAGACCACCCTCTGCCCCCAGATGTGCCCTGGACACCACATGTGAATTGATTGCCCCCCATCTATCTTCTGAGTTAGGAACCAATATACGCAGGCAGATAGGAAAGCTAAGGCTAGCTTTTTCAAGCAGAAATGTTCATCCTGTAGCACAAACTCAAAAAGGTTCTGGGACATTGTAAAGTCCATGGAGAATAAGAGCACCTCCTCCCAGCTGCCCACTGCACTGAGGCTAGGAAACACTGTCACCACCGATAAACACATTATAATTGGGAATTTCAATAAGCATTTTTCTACGGCTGGCAATGCTTTCCACCTGGCTACTCCTACCCCGATCAACAGCCCTGCACCCCCACAGCAACTCACCCAAGCCTCCCCCATTTCTCCTTCACCCAAATCCAGATAGCTCGAAAGCCAAGTTAACAAACAGATTACCAACCATTTCGAATCCCACCGTACATTCTCCGCTATGCAATCTGGTTTCAGAGCTGGTCATGGGTGCACCTCAGCCATGCTCAAGGTCCTAAACGATATCATAACCGCCATCGATAAGAGACAGTACTGTGCAGTTGTATTCAATGACCTGGCCAAGGCCTTTGACTCTGTCAATCACCACATTCTTATCGGCAGACTCAACAGCCTTGGTTTCTCAAATGATTTCCATGCCTGGTTCACCAACTACTTCTCTGATAGAGTTCAGTGTGTCAAATCGGAGGGCCTGTTGTCCAGACCACTGGCAGTCTCTATGGGGGTGCCACAGGGTTCAATTCTCGGGCCGACTCTCTTCTCTGTATACATCAATGATGTCGCTCTTGCTGCTGGTGATTCTCTGATGCACCTCTACGCAGACGACACCATTCTGTATGCCTCTGGCCCTTCTTTGGACACTGTGTTAACTAACCTCCAGACGAGCATCAATGCCATACCACTCTCCTTCCGTGGCCTCCAACTGCTCTTAAATTCTAGTAAAACTAAATGCATGATATTCAACCAATCGCTGCCCGCACCTGCCTGCCCGTCCAGCATCACTACTCTGGACGGTTCTGACTTAGAATATGTAGACAACTACAAATACCTAGGGGTCTGGTTAGACTGTCAACTCTCCTTCCAGACTCACATCAAGCATCTCCAATCCAAAATTAAATCTAGAATCGGCTTCCTATTTCACAACAAAGCATCCTTCACTCATGCTGCCAAAGATACCCTCGTAAAACTGACCATCCTACCGATCCTCGACTTCGGCGTTGTCATTTACAAAATAGCCTCCAACACTCTACTCAACAAATTGGATGCAATCTATCACAAACCCACTGGCTCCAGGTCATCTACAAGTCTCTGCTAGGTAAAGTCCTGCCTTATCTCAGCTCACTGGTCACCATAGCAGCACCCACTCGTAGCACACGCTCCAGCAGGTATATCTCACTGGTCACCCCCAAAGCCAATTCTTCCTTTGGCCTCCTTTCCTTCTAGTTCTCTGCTGCAAGAATCACTGAAGCTGGAGACTCATATCTCCCTCACTAGCTTTAAGCACCATCTGTAAATAACCCATCCAACTACCTCATCCCCATACTGTGTTTATTTATCTTTGCCTTTGTACCCCAATATCTCTACTTGCACATTCATCTTCTGCACATCTAGCATTCCAGTGTTTATTTGCTATATTGTAATTACTTCGCCACCATGGCCTATTTATTGCCTTTACCTCCCTTATCCTACCTCATTTGCACTCACTGTATGTAGACTTTTTCTACTGTATTATTGACTGTATGTTTTGTTTATTCCATGTGTAACTCTGTGTTGTTGTATGTGTCAAACTGCTTTGCTTTATCTTGGCCAGGTCACAGTTGTAAATGAGAACTTATTCTCAACTAGCCTACCTGGTTAAATAAAGGTGAGAAAAAAAACGTAACCCCTATCCTAACCCTTAACATAACCCTAGCCCTTATTCTAAACCTAAACCTAACTGTAAACTTGGCAAGCAGTTGCTTCTCAACAGATAGTATGATCTTCAAATGGATTGTGACACAGGCATGCGTTCCCATTTGTTACCTTCAGTGAGTTCTTCTTACCCTCGTACCTTGGCCAGTGTAGAGTCAAACCCACCTCATTCCTGGCGAGCACCAACAGCTTTTCTCTGTGCACCTTACCTCCCAAACACAATATGCACAATACTGATGATGCCACATGGAGGTACCATGCTAACAGTGCCATAAAATAGGATGATTTATTGATTCATTTAGTAACCAAATGTGCTTTTCTTTCAGCTTTACAGAACCCGGCAAAGCATGCAGAAAGCATTTCAAACACTAGTGGAAATTTCTGCAATTTCTGTTAGCACTGGTATAATACAACCCGGCTATCATTAAACACCACATCGAGTTGAGCTATTAATGAGGCATAAAATGTAATCCAAATAGAGTTTTAAGACTAAGTGGAAAGAAAAACAAGAAGAACAAGACCGTCTGGCATGTGGACTGTATGTCAGGCATCCATCTTTATTATGGCTAACTGATGGATCATTTATTTCGTACATATTGAATAGTTTTGACATGTGAAGTTCACCCATGTTTGACTGCTTGATCATAAATCTAGCCGGCGTATGTTTTTGCTTAAATTTTGAGGTCCATATTTCAACTATCCCTCAGTCAGCATTGTTAACTGTAAAAAGGGGTGAACTTCTTCATCTTGCTGTGCCACTCACTCAGTTCCACTCCTCAATGTAGTTCCATCAGTTTTCTCCAGAAGCAGCAACAATACCCTCTCCACTATACTGAGACCTTATCTACCATTATACAGTGGTGTAAAGTACTAAAGTAAAAATACTTTAAAGTACTACTTAAGTAGTTTTGTTGTGTATCTGTACTTTACTATTTATATATTTGACTACTTTTACCTGAAGAAAATAAATTTACTTTTTACTCCATACATTTTCCCTGACACCCAAAAGTACTCGTTTCATTTTGAATGCTTAGCAGGACAGGAAAATGGTCCAATTCACACACTTATCAACAGAACATCCCTGGTCATCCCTACTGCCTCTGATCTGGCGCACTCACTAAACACACATTGCCTCGTTTTTAAATGTCTGAATGTTAGAGAGTGCCCCTGGCTATCCATAAAAACAAAAAAAGTAAATGGTGCCGTCTGGTTTGCTTAATATAAGGGATTTGAAATGATTTATACTTTTACTTTTGATACTTAAGTATATTATAGTAATTACATTTACTTGTGATTCCTATATTTTAAACCAAATACTTTTAGAATTTTACACAAGTAGAATTTTACTGGGTGACTTACTTGAGTCATTTTCTATTAAGGTATCTTTACTTTTACTCAAGTATGACTATTGGGTACATTTTCCACCACTGCCATTGTGTCAGAGTATGATTGCTCTGCTAATCTCTGAATGTTCTCCCAGCCTGTAAGCCGTCAGATCCATCTGAACTACTTACTCACACTGGAGAATACCCCTACAAGAAAAACATTCTCCAAAGACGGATGTGAAGAGGGCATGACAATGCCTATTCCCCCTCAGGAGGCTGAAAAGATTTGGCATGGGTCTTCAGATCCTCAAAAAAGTCATACTGTTGCACCATCAAGAGCACCCTAACTGGTTGCATCACCGCTTGGTATGGCAACTGCTCGGCATCTGACCGCAAGGTGCTGCAAAGGGTAGTGAGTACGGCCCAGTGCATCACAGGGCCAAGCTTCTTGCCATCCAAGACTTCTATACAAGGCGGTGTCAGAGGAAGGCCCAAAACATTCTCAAAGACGCCAGCCACTCAGGTCATAGACTGCTGAACTGTTCATCAAATGGTTACACTTCATTTGTATTTATTATTTTTGTTGTTGCACTGACTCGATGTACGCTCACTGGACTCTACCCACACAATCACACATACTGCCCTGACACTTCAACACACACTCACACACAAAACAAGCACACACATGCATATTGACGCCACATACACACACACTCACATACACACACACACACACACACACACACACACACACACACACACACACACACACACACACACACACACACACACACACACACACACACACACACACACACACACACACACACACACACACACATATTCCTTCACACTCTTCACATATGCTTCTGCTACTTTATTATCTATGCATAGCCCCTTTATCCCTACCTACATGAACATAATACTTCAATTTCCTTGACTAACCCGTACCCCTGCACATTGACCCGGTACCCCCAATATAGAGCCTCGTCATTGTTATTTTATTGTGATACAATTAGGCCTGTTGTATTAGGTGCATGTGAAAAATACAATTTGATTTGATTTTGATTTGAAAAGGAAAGAGTTAAATCCATTTAAACTTGTCAGAAATGTCCAGATCCAGTGAGTCACTCAACGATCACATTAGACTACACATTAGACTACACATTAGACTACACATTAGACTACACATTAGACTACACATTAGACTACACAGTAGACTACACATTAGACTACACATTAGACTACACATTAGACTACACATTAGACTACACATTAGACTACACATTAGACATGGAAAAATGTATAGAATTCCAAGAAAGTCAGCTTTAAAACCTGCAAAATGTCCTCTCTGCCAGCAAGAGGGGTATAAACAGTTTGTGTCATGAACAGTGCTTTTAGCCATAGCAACAGACGTGGAGCGTGCGCAAGCGGGGAGGGGGGTGTTCCTCAATGCTGGAAGGGTGGCCTGACTTAAAAAAGTGGGAACCCCTGCACTACACCACTGATCAAGCTTAAATTTCCCAAGGCCAGTGCTGACATAACCAGTAATCAATCAGTCACATTCTTAACTGCTATTCAAGGTTCGGCGAGGGGTTAAACCTCACTCTGAGTCACATAATTTATTTTCTTTTAAATGTATTCCTATTATAATTGCATTATAATTGCATAGTGATTCCATGCACACTGTGGGATGAGGGCCTGGTGCGCGCACACAAACAGTCTTACACACACACACTCAATCAATTACATCAATCTGAAGCTGGACATTTTGGTTTTGGTATTACAGGTACAGCAATGAACATTTTTTGGGGTCAATTTCAAATGGCTGTTGGGCTCAGATAAAGGTAGTGGGTTTTGTGGGTATTTTTCTGCTTCAACACAGTACAGTTTTGATACTTAAGTATCTTTGAGTTATCTGATAACAGGAATAGTCTGGAAGGAGACTGACCATGTAAGTCTGAACGGAGTCAATACATTCCAAATCTTTCTCATGTAGGATAGGCCTACAGTGCATTCGGAAAGTATTCAGACCCCTTAACTTTTCCACATTTTGTTAAGTTAAAGCTTTGTTCTAAAACTGATCAAATCTACACACAATACCCCATAATGACAAATCAAAAACTGTTTTTTAGAAATGTTTGCAAATGTATTAAAAATAAAAAGTTAAAGTCTGGGCTCTGGCTGGGCCGCTCAAGGACATTCAGAGACTTGTCCCAAAGCCACGTGTGCGTTGTCTTGGCTGTGTGCTTAGGGTCGTTGTCTTGTTGGAGGTGAACCTTTGCCCCAGTCTGAGGTCCTGAGCACTCTGGAGCAGGTTTTCATCAAGGATCTCTCTGTACCTTGCTCCAATCATCTGTCCCTTAATCCTGACTAGTCTCCCAGTCCCTGCTGCTGAAAAACATCCCGCAGCATAACGCTGCCAGCACCATGCATCACCTGGGACGGTGCCAGGTTTCCTCCAGATGTGACGCTTGGCATTCAGGCCAAAGAGTTCAACCTTGGTTTCATCAGACCAGAGAATCTTGTTTCTAATGATCTGAGTCCTCTAGGTGCCTATTGGCAAACTCCAAGCCGGCTGTCATGTGCCTTTTACTAAGGAGTGGATTCCGTCTGGCCACTCTACCATAAAGGCCTGATTGGTGGAGTGCTGCAGAGATGGTTGTCCTTCTGGAATTCTCCCATCTCCACAGAGGCACTCTGGAGCTCTGTAAGAGTGAGCATTGTCACCTCCCTGACAAAGGCCCTTCTCCCCGAATCCCCAGTTTGGCCGGGCAGCCAGTTCTGGAAAGAGTCTTGGTGGTTCCAAACTTCTTCCATTTAAGAATGTTGAAATTCACTATGTTCTTGGGGACCTTCAATGCTGCAGAAATGTTTTGGTACCCTTCCCCAGATCTGTGTCTCGACACAATCCTGTCTCTGCACTCTACGGACAATTCCTTCAACCTCATGGCATGGTTTTTGCTCTGACATGCACTGTCAACTGTGGGACCTTATATAGACAGGTGTGTGTCTTTCTAACTCATATCCAATCAATTGAATTTACCACAGGTGGACTCCAATCAATCTCAAGGATGATCAATGGAAACAGGAGGCACCTGAGGTCAATTTCGAGTCTCATAGCAAAGGGTCTGAATACCTCCACTTCCTTCCATTCTGCTAGCAAATGTGCAATCTTAGGAGAATAAAATGTATGACCTACGCGGAACATTAAACTACCAACAGGACATTCAAAACTGTAATATCTTGTACTTCACAGAGTCGTGGCTGAACGACGACACTCATAATACAGCTGGCTGGTTTTACCCTGTACCGGCAGTATAGAACAGCGGCGTCTGGTAAGACAACAGCTGGTGCACGATATCTAAGGAGGTCTCGAGCTATTGCTCGCCTGAGGTAGAGTATCTCATGATAAGCTGTAGACCACACTATCTACCTAGAGAGTTTTCATCTGTATTTGTCGTAGCTGTTTACATACCACCACAGACTGAGTCTGGCACTAAGACAGCATTGAATGAGCTGTATTCCGTCATAAGCAAACAAGAAAACGCTCACCCAGAGACGGTGCTCCTAGTAGCCGGGGACTTTAATGCAATGAAACTTAAATCTGTTTTACCAAATTTCTATCAGTATGTTAAATGTGCAACCAGAGTGGAAAAAAATCCAGGTCCACCTTTACTCCACACACAGGTGTGTGTGTGAGTATCTGTGCTGTGTGTTTTGGCTTTCGTGCCATTGTGGATTGCGCAGATGATTACGGGTCTCATCCCGTGTGTTATTCATTGTGCACGTGTGTTATTTATTCAAGGTACTCCTCGCTCATTTGTTTGGGGTTCATCCCTGTGTTTTTTTACGTGTTTGTTTGGTCTTTGTCTCCGTGCACTTACACGGTATGCCGTAATTTGGGCTTAATAAAAAAACTATTACGCATTCCTGTGCCTGTCTCCCGAATCATTTATACCGACGTGACACTGACTGGTTGCATCACTGCCTGGTATGGCAACTGCTCGGCCTCCGACCGCAAGGCACTACAGAGGGTAGTGCGAACAGCCAAGCTTCCTGCTATCCAGAACCTCTATACCAGGCGGTGTCAGAGGAAGTCCCTAAAAATTGTCAACGACATCAACTACCCTAGTCATAGACTCTTCTCTTTGCTACCGCACGGCAAGCAGTACTGGAGCGCCAAATCTAGGTCCAAAAGGCTTCTAAAACAGCTTCAACCCCCAAGCCATAAGACTCCTGAAGACCTAATCAAATGGCTACCCAGACTATTTGCATTGCCGCCCTCCCGCCCGTCTTTTATACCGCTGCTACTCTCTGTTGTTATCATCTATACATAGTCACTTTAATAACTCTACCTACATGTACATATTACCTCAACTAACCGGTGCCCCCACACATTGACTCTGTACCGGTAGCCCCCCTGTATATAGTCTCTCTATTGTTATTTTACTGCTGCGCTTTAATTACTTGTAACTTTTACTTCTTATTCTTATCCATAATTTTTTTAACTACATTGTTGGTTTGGGGCTCGTAAGTAAGCATTTCACTGTAAGGTCTACACCGGTTGTATTCTTTGCATGTGACTAATACAATTTGATTGGATTTTGATTTGATTTGTATGTAAAGAAGTATTTCTGTTTTAATGTATAAACATTTCTAAAAACCTGTTTTCACTTTGTCATTATGCGGTATTGTGTGTAGATTGTGTGTAGATTTTTTTCAAATACATTTTTGAATAAGGCTGTAACGTAACCAAATGTGGAAACAGTCAAGGGGTATGAATACTTTCCGCACTGTACTGTTCAGACAACTGTTCAGACAATGATTTCAATTAAAATCTTGACTAATTATTGTCCATGATTTTCAAACGGTACATTATAACTGGCACATTTTTTTAAATCGTCATTACAATTACAAAATCATTCAAAGTGTGTATTCTACTCAATATCAAATACACCATTTCCTCCCCATGTAACTACATTTAAATGACTAAAAATCCTATTACGGTGCGTGATTCCAATGCCAAACCAGGGAAGGAACCAGACCGTATTGGATTTGCCATGATGGGGCACAGTGCTTCTCACGTGGGTAGGACATGCTCCAGGAGCAGGGAAATAGACAGTGAAATGGATGGAGAGACGCCCCCACACAGGTGCAGAAGCTTGGGAGGGGGATGACTCAGTAGATAGCCTGCCAGTGCTCGGGCCGGTTTGAGCCCACTTCCACCCACAGCTCTGCCCAGTGGAGAGGAAACCTGGCAGGCTGACACGCTGGGTTGATTGGCAGGTCCATGGTTTAGGAGCAGAGGGGCAGAGGGGATACCTACCTTGGTATCATTACACTGAAAATTACACGGAAACTATGACAAATCTAGTAGTAGTATGGAGATGGAGTTTTCGCACCAGTTATATGCAGTATAAATTGTAGAGACTTGTATGTGCAGGCCAATCAGAGTTTGTTTTAGTTAGTATTGAGTTTCCATGTACAATGGGGAAAAAACATGAATTAATCAATTATGTTGGGGAATTGTCAACAATATATTTGTGAAATAATATAGCGTGTGTTGGGCTTGGATGAACCATGCTGCATAGTAGACTTATGATTACTTTAATAGGAGAGGAAAAGAGAAAAGGTCAAATCGTTGGTGAAAATTATGTGTTGTGATTTTGTTCTGTATTCAATTACATGCACTTTTGTATGGCAGACAAAACATTCAGTAATTACACAGAATTGGTCTCCAAAGTCAAGAAAAAGTCATGCTGTTGTGTTTTCTTGGGGAGAAACAGACAGTACAGTCCATTACAATTCAAGGCATACCAAAGCACTGTAAGCATACACAAACAAGCAGAGGTGTAGTTGTTTGCCAAAGAACATATGCCTGGACGAAAACCAATAGAAGTCTGCTAATACATTGTCTTGAACCCCAGTGGGAATTTAGTGGTCGACACGTTTGTCCATTGTTCTATTGCACCACTGAAGGTGAGCCCATGTGATTTGTGCCACAAAGATTTCACACATGCTTGGCTCTGAGGCTGAGGAATTCTGACCATGTTTTCGCCGTGATTACTGAGACTAATGAAGATAGACAAGGTCAACTCTACTGTGTGTGTCCATCTCACTGCATGAAATTTTGTGTTGCCTGGTTGGGGATTATATACACTGAACAAAGATACAGTATAAACACAACATGTAAACTGTTGGTCCCATTTGTCATAAGCTAAAATAAAAGGTCCCAGAAATGTTCCATACGCAGAGAAAGCTTAATTCTCTCAAATGTTGTGTACAAATGCATTTACATCCCGGTAAGTGAGAATTTATTACTTGCCAAGATAATCCATCCACCTGACAGGTGTGACAAATTAAGAAGCTGATTAAACGGCATGATCATTATACAGGTGCACCTTGTGCTGGGGACAATAAAAGGCCATTCTAAAATGTGCAGTTTCGTCACACAACACGATGCCACAGATGCCTTAAGTTTTGAGGGAGTGTGCAATTCGCATGCTGACTACAGGAATGTCCACCAGAGTTGTTGCCAGATAATTTAATGTTAATTTATCTACCATCAGCCGCCTACAACGTCATTTTAGAGAATTTGGCAGAACGTCCAACTAGCCTCACAACCACGCCAGCCCAGGGCTTTGAGATCTGGCTTCTTCACCTGTGAGATTGTCTGAGACCAACCACCTGGACAGCTGATGAAACTGAGTATTTCTGTCTGTAATAAAGCCCCTTTGAGGGGAAAAATTCATTCTGATTGGCTGGACCTGGCTTGGACCTGAGTGGGTGGGCCTGGTTCCCAAGTTGGTCGGCCTATGCCCACCCATGGCTGCTCCCCTGCCCAGTCATGTGAAATCCATAGATTAGGGTCTAAGGAATTTAAATTGACTGATTTCCTTGAACTGTAACACAGTAAAATCGTTGAAACTGTTGCATGTTGTGTTTATATTTTTGTTCAGTATATATTACATAACTGTGTCTGTGAGATAGCACGGTCATAACCAGAGAACCTGAACTATGTTCTGATTGGCTCAAGACTGTAGCTGCCCTCCACAGATAGCTACGCTACAGTAACATCATGTAGGAGGACAGTGCTATAGATGGATCCAGGCACATCACAGCAGCACAGAGAATTCTGAATAGTTTTTAGCTCATTCCTTTTCCATGTAACCCACATATACTGTATCTAAAACCAGGGAAGGTGTGTCTAGACTCTGGTTTAAGTAAATGCCTTAGACTACAGTCAAAATCATATAATGTAAACACTAAAAATAAATGGTTCTATATAGTGCCAAATATGGGTTATTTTGCTTGTAACCACAGCAGAACCTTTTTTTGAAGGTTATATAAAGACCCATGCTCATAAGGTTCTAAATGGAACCTGTATGGTGCTATAAAGCCCCCTTCTCTAAGGTTCTATGAAGAACTCGTAAAGGTATTGAACAGTCAATTGAAAAGTACTTTTTCTCTCATGGCTAATTACCAGGAAGTTTGAAAAGACAGGCTGAGTGGGAGAGGAGCTTATACTAATGAGCTCACCTTGACTAACAGCACTTTGAAACACCTATGTCAAGCCACTTGGATGCAGTGAGCAGTGTCACAGGAAATTCATTTAAAGCTAATTTGGTGATACTAATAGCAACACAAACAGCATTGAAATTGCATCATTTATATATTTTATTTGGTATGTTTCTTTTGAGGCGGTTCAGAGCAGCACTGACGAATGTGTTGACATGATAACTGCATCAGAGTTCTAAATGACCCTTTTATTCCATGCTGAATGAAGACCTAGCTAGACAGTAACTAGCTAACACCAGACACAGATGAAGACCTAGCTAGACAGTAACTAGCTAACACCAGACACAGATGAAGACCTAGCTAGACAGGAACTAGCTATCACCAGACACAGATGAAGACCTAGCTAGACAGTAACTAGCTAACACCAGACACATATGAAGACCTAGCTAGACAGTAACTAGCTAACACCAGACACAGATGAAGACCTAGCTAGACAGTAACTAGCTAACACCAGGCACAGATGAAGACCTAGCTAGACAGTAACTAGCTAACACCAGACACAGATGAAGACCTAGCTAGACAGGAACTAGCTAACACCAGACACAGATGAAGACCTAGCTAGACAGTAACTAGCTAACACCAGACACAGATGAAGACCTAGCTAGACAGTAACTAGCTAAAACCAGGCACAGATGAAGACCTAGCTAGACAGGAACTAGCTAACACCAGACACAGATGAAGACCTAGCTAGACAGGAACTAGCTAACACCAGGCACAGATGAAGACCTAGCTAGACAGTAACTAGCTAACACCAGACACAGATGAAGACCTAGCTAGACAGTAACTAGCTAAAACCAGGCACAGATGAAGACCTAGCTAGACAGTAACTAGCTAACACCAGACACAGATGAAGACCTAGCTAGACAGGAACTAGCTAACACCAGACACAGATGAAGACCTAGCTAGACAGGAACTAGCTAACACCAGACACAGATGAAGACCTAGCTAGACAGTAACTAGCTAACACCAGGCACAGATGAAGACCTAGCTAGACAGTAACTAGCTAACACCAGACACAGATGAAGACCTAGCTAGACAGGAACTAGCTAACACCAGACACAGATGAAGACCTAGCTAGACCGTAACTAACCTTTTTCAATCTAAAAGCTTCTATTTAGAACCATACATTATTTTTTATTATTGTTTAAAGCTGCAATATGTAACTTTTTGGGCAATCTGACCAAAGTAAAATTCAAGTTGTAGATCTGTCATTATCATTGAAAGCATGTCTAAGAAGCAGTATATATGTTCTATGTGTGCTATTTCTATGCTTCCCTTACTTTAGTTGAGTTTTTGCCTATTTTATATTTGCTTTTGTACACCAGCTTCAAACAGCTAAAAATACAATGTTTTTGGTTATGGAAAAGATATTTCACAGAGGTTAGATGGTACAATGATTCTCTACACTATACTTGCTTGTTTTGCCACATAAACTGAAATTAGGTGAACTATTAGAATCTTAGCCACCAGGAACTGGCGGGAACAATTTCTGCATAGCGGATCTTTAATAACCATAATATAATGTTAAAATTCCATAGGTTTTACTATTGTGTTTAAATGGTGTGCTAGCTCTGAAACAGCTGGGGGTTTCTGAGAAGAGAATTACTGATTTAGTCTGCTGTTCTCTATTCACACAAGACCATGATATGCTTCTACATCTGCATTGCTTAATGTTTGGGGTTTTAGACTGGGTTTCTGTATAGCACTTTGTGACATCAGCTGATGTGAAAAAGGCTTTATAAATAAATATGATTAACTGATTGAAGAGTTCTTCACAAGACACAGTCACATATAACATGGAATAGCATAACACAACAGATTATATCAACTGGAATGACACTCTCACTTAAGGTTGCTGTGAGAGCTGTGCACAAACCACACCCCCAAAATATTCCAATGAGCCGCTGGCCCTATGTTTTAATTTTCACTAAAAGAGGGAAAAAAACTTTTTTGAAAGGCAAAGAACCATTGAAGAGCTCAAAGGGTTCTTTGGATCAGTATGGTTCTATAGAGAACCATCACCCTTCCCATAGAAACCTTTAGGAACCCTCCTTTTTTTGTGTGTAGGCTAAGCATGAACCAAGCTCTTACCCTAACTTTGATCCAGAGATACTTTGTTGTTTAGTAGTCGTTGAAAATAACAATCCTTGATACACTAGCGATATAATTTAACTTTTAGAGTAGGGTTGGCAGGTAGCCTAGTGGTTAGAGCGTTAGGCCAGTAATAGAAAGGTTGCTGGATTGAATCCCCGAGCTGACAAAGTAAAAATCTGTCATTCTGCCCTTGAAAAAGGCAGTTAACCCACTGTTCCAGACCATCATTTTAAATCAGAATATGTTGTTAACTGACTTGCCTGGTTAAATAAAAAATGGGGATTTCCCAAATGACCAGATCTCAAGTACAAATCTCTCCAGTATCTATAGTTATGAGTTGCGCCCAGGCAATATGAGGCATGCCTCTCCACGGCTTGTTTCTGATTTCCCTCAAGCCCGCTTTTATTTCTCACAGAGTATGAGGAAAACTGGCAAGAGAGAGAGCGAATACTTATTGGTTCCATTTCAAGGCCTGGATTCATGTTGATCAGCCGACACCTGTGTGTTGCGAATCCTGTAGTTTCATGAGTGACTTTGGTGGTGTGTAAGAGTCTAACAAAATCTATAATACTTTAGAGTATAATAAAATCAGAAGTGAAAGAACGAGACTTATAAAAACAGAATTAAGTTGGTGACTGAAAACGCCATTGCCTTTTTGATATTCAATGGTTATCAATAAAATATTGGTAGTGACCATCTGTAGGCCACAATAAAACAACAACATGTTGTGTCTCTGAATGAGGGGAGTTGCATGCACAGAGGTCAAACATAGAAGTCAAACAATCACTCATGTCCTTGGCTGGCTGTGCTTTGCTCAGCATATGATATCTGAATCAATCACAAAAACATTGAATCAATTTGTAGGAATGTTACGACTCAAATTTAGGACATTATTTAATATGTCAGTGAAATGAAGAGGCAGTGAAATTAAAAGGAATTGCTTTTCCATAAACAAGTGTGATGTCCGTACTGTTAGAGTGAAGCATGCCAGGGCTGCATACCCAATTGACTTCTGCTTTCCATCGCAATTCTTCAGGGCCTACATTGAGAGAGAGAAAGGCATGCCAAACACCAAACCATTAAAAGTTCAATAAAATCAATAATCCACCGTTGGAGTTCACTGTGAGTAAGCTACTGAGAAGTGAGTGAAAGAATGCTTGTCCTTGCACTAACGGTCTGAAAGAGGGGCTTAATAATCATGTGCTTCTGAGGTTGGAGGGGATGAACAATTCAAGAGCAGACAAATTAAGGGCTTAATCACAGGAACCTCATTCCGAATCTTTTATCAGTGTGATGAGGAAGAAATGACGTTTAATTAATAAAGTTGCTGTACATTTATTCTTGGTTACATAGGCTGGGCTGAGCTCTTACTACAAGGAGGTTGTAATTGCACTTGAAGTTTAAATCTGTATATTAAAGGTCTGCATATCTATTTCTTTCAACTGTAGAATGGTATAAGGTCAAATACATATATCTCCGGGCTTTTAAACTTTTGATTGGCGTAGTCATTATTAGCTTGAAAATCATCTTTGTTGATTTCAGTCTCGGGAGCAACAAGGGCACTTTTTGTCCAACAAACTCGACTTAATCTTTGCACGAATAAAATGTTTTAATTGGAAAGGCTAGCGTGACTATAAAAACAACACAACATTTCATGAGTAAGGGAGAGTTATGCAAGACCATTCATCATTTTTTCCAAAATATAGCTCACCCTAAGGTCTTAAAATACAGTACATTCCAAGGATTATTCAAAACGTATCACTAAAGTCATGGATTAAGATGTTAAATGACTTTAAGATTATACCCAACAAGTATGTGTTGGATGAACAGTATGGGGCCTGTTTCCTGAACCCAGATTAAACCTACTTCTGGACTAAAAAATATCTCCAATGAAAGTGCTTTTCAGTTCAGGAATAGGCTTTATCTGGGTCACACTTGGACACCTCTTCATGGAATTGATTCTGTGTTTTACTGTGCGTGTTTATGCAATGTCTAATAGAAAAAAGCGTCATCCCTCTCTACATCATCATCAGTTTTTACATTCTCTCCCTGAGCTCTGTTGCATCGGTGCCGGTCCTCAATCCTGACATGTGAGTCAGAGCCACAATAGCATTAGCATGACGCCACCCAGACTCAGGCCCAGTCGGAGAACACACTCATGCGTTCTCTGTGTGTTTGATGTGCCTCATCCAAGCCAAGGGCTCTATGGAGACTATCTTTTAATCCATTAGTGGGGTCGAAAAACCTACTGTAAACTGCCTATTTGGTTGGGAAAAAATGCCAACATATTGGTAGTTTGAGTGGGGACAAAACTGGAAAACAAACAGAAACAATCAATGTCAGAAATGTTGTTCTGCTTTTTATTTTTTAGGCAGTCTCTTTCCAGCTTCAGCAGGTACAGAGGAGCAAGGAGATCACTAAGTATTTGAAGCACACTTCCAATTGGGTATGTGTACGAGGTCCTCTTCATTCTCAAAACCATCTATTTCCAATTGTTTCTTTGTGTTTGTATAGTCAGATGAAACAGATGGATTCTTTTCAAAGGCCCATACAATTTGTCAGTAATGTGATCCATGCATTGATTTCTGTTATCACAAAATAGCTTATTCTCCTCTAGATTGTCTGAAGGGAACTGATTTTCCTTTACTCATTAGAGACGTAGCCACTTCTGTTTTAAAGCATAAGGTTTGAGTGTTGGAAATGCTTTACTATCAGCATAGCATTTAGTAAACAAAGGTAAATAAAATGAGAAACAATTTTCTTGACTATTTGTTGAGGGCACATTTTTAAAAGACCTCTATTCTACAGACATGTTGCTCAACCAGCAACCTAATCTCATGGGATTCCTTAACAATTTCACATTTTACAAGAGCAAGACCTTTTTATTTGATTTAGTTGTTCAGAAAAACAGTGGCAACAGCAGAAGAGAGAGAGAGAGAGAGAGAGAGAGAGAGAGAGAGAGAGAGAGAGAGAGAGAATTGCTTGCTCTATGTCACTAATTGAATTGCTTTCACACTTTCCCCCTATTCGGGATATGCTTTATTTGGTGCCACATCAGCATGTTCTCCCATGACTGAAACAGAGCGAGGTGCTGCCATGAATTATGTGTTCTGCCAGCCAATATGGAAGCGGATCAGACAATGTTGTCACTTGCACATCTGCAGTGCCACACATGTCAAATAACTAATCTGCCTCAAACTTCCACTGTGCTACACATGCACAATCCAAAGCATTGCATGCACATTGCACATTTGCATATAAATAAACAAAATGTGCCAACCAAAGAGCCCATTTCAAAAGCAGAGCATGCACAAAGTAGTTTATAAAAGCTTTAGTTTTCTTTACACTAAAAGGAATATAGGGTTATCAATGTGGAGCGAAACTGCCTAGACAAGTAGCTGCAAATGTATCTGCATCCACCTACTTTGTGAAATACAGTATCTTTATTTGCATACGTGAATAAGGAAGAAGTTGCTTCCACCATATCATCTATAACATACTGATGATCAGACAATAATTAGCAGGAAATATTACTGAGCAGGGTTGTGTCATGTAGTTTGAAATCAATACTTCATCTGTGAGACCTTCAAATAAGGAGTCAGCTCTGTGCTGTTTCCCCAGACTTCCATGTGGATGGGGAGAGAAAGATCTCACAGCTCCATGGCTCTGGCCTTGTGATATCCAAGATGACTGTGGAAGAGGAATATCCAGGGAATCCGCTCATTTAGAACTAGCCATCCATTGCAAATTGATTTCTATATATTGCGCCTTTCACCGTGATGCTGCTGCCGACGGGAGGTCAGCGCTGGAAGTGGCTAGCAGCAGTGTAGTCTCGCCAAAATAAAGAGTATAGGAAGAAAACAGAAAGGAGTTATTTCTCAAATGTGAAAGTCGAGGAGAAATTGGTGGTCAATTTTGTCTATGACCACCCAGTCCTGCACATCATGATGAAACACTACCTAAAACAACATTAGATTTATTACAAAGAAATATCTGTTTATCTATAATCCCTTGTCTGAGGTCAGTGATGCGTGTCTGATTGTGAAATTGTTGCAGGTTGGCATTTATTGTCATGAATCTTGCCCTGGAGGCAGCTCCACAGTGGTCACGAGCTGAAGAGCCACAAAGTAAATTAAATCTGATTTTAAACCCAACCCAAACCTTAAACACAATGCTAACCCTAATGCCTAACGCTAAGCCCATTTTGGATTTCTAGAATTTTTCCAATATAGCCAATTTTGACTTTGCAGCTGGCACATCAAGTGGGAATCGCTCAGTTCTGCCTCCAGGGCAAGATTCATGACAATAAACGTCAACCTGCAAAATTGTCAGTGTCAATTGTTGTTAAGAGTTCACTGCCACCTAATGAACCTGTCTCAATGTGTCAGAGCACTGAGGACTTCATTCAAGTGTTGTCCAATTATCCCACCCCCTCGGATTATTCCAATTCAGTGGTATCTGTTAAATCTAGACACCGGGAATAGATCGATTAAGTGACAACCAGACAGATATGCCACCAGCTGTGACTGTGCGTAGTGTGTTCACTCAGTGAGTTCTGTGTGTAGCAGTGGAGGCTGCTCAGGGGAGGAGGGCTCATAATAATGGCTGGAATTGAGTAAATAGGATGGTATAAAAAAACATGGTTTTCATATATTTGATACCATTCCATTCACTCAATTCTACTCCATTCCAGACATTATTTTGAGCCGTCCTCCACTGGTGTGTAGTGTGTTCTGTGCGTAGTGTGTTCTGTGTATAGTGTTCTGTGTGTAGTGTGTTCTATGTGTAGTGTGTTCTGTGCGTAGTGTGTTCTGTGTATAGAGTGTTCATTCAGTGTGTTCTGTGTGTAGTGTGTTCTGTGTGTAGTGTTTTCTGTGTGTAGTGTTTTCTGTGTGTTCTGTGTGTCGTATTTTCTGTGCGTGGTGTGTTCTGTGCGTGGTGTGTTCTGTGTATAGAGTGTTCTGTGTGTAGTGTGTTCTATGTGTAGTGTGTTCTGTGCGTAGTGTGTTCTGTGTATAGAGTGTTAATTCAGTGTGTTCTGTGTGTAGTGTGTTCTGTGTGTAGTGTTTTCTGTGTGTAGTGTTTTCTGTGTGTTCTGTGTGTCGTATTTTCTGTGCGTGGTGTGTTCTGTGCGTGGTGTGTTCTGTGTATAGAGTGTTCTGTGTGTAGTGTGTTCTATGTGTAGTGTGTTCTGTGCGTAGTGTGTTCTGTGTATAGAGTGTTAATTCAGTGTGTTCTGTGTGTAGTGTGTTCTGTGTGTAGTGTGTTCTGTGTGTAGTATTTTCTGTGCGTGATGTGTTCTGTGCGTGGTGTGTTCTGTGCGTGGTGTGTTCTGTGTGTAGTGGGTTCTGTGTGTAGTGTTTTCTGTGTGTAGTGGGTTCTGTGTGTGGAGTGTTCTGTGCGTGGAGTGTTCTGTGCATGGCATGTTTTGTGTGTAGTGGGTTCTGTGTGTAGTGTTTTCTGTGTGTAGTGTTTTCTGTGTGTAGTATTTTCTGTGCGTGATGTGTTCTGTGCGTGGTGTGTTCTGTGCGTGGTGTGCTGTGCGTGGAGTGTTCTGTGCGTGGTGTGTTCTGTGCGTGGTGTGTTCTGTGCGTGGTGTGTTCTGTGCGTGGCATGTTTCGTGTGTAGTGGGTTCTGTGTGTAGTGTGTTCTTCAAGCAGTGATTCAAATGTTATTTTTCAATAACCCTTCCATGTTTGGGTGATTACTACTCATTTCAGACCTCTGGATGTAAGTAAATGAAGAGCCCTTATGGAAAAAAACATATGAATTTGACATATGATCACGTGATCGCATGTGATAACATGGGGATGCAACATTTCAACATGTGAAACCATGAAATTACATGTGGCAACATTTGAGCACAAGTGGAGGCTGCTGAGGGGAGGATGGCTCATAGCAATTACCACAAGGGAGCCAATGGAATGGATTCAAACATCAAATACATGGAAGCCTTGTTTTTGATACCTTTCCATCTATTCCACTCCAGCCATTACCACAAGCCCATCATCCCCAATTAAGGTGCCACCAACCTCCTGTGTTGAGCACATGTGAAAGCTGAGATGTCAAATGTAATTCAGAATACTTTACTTTAAAAAGCATAATTGACATTAATTCAATTTAAACAGCCATGGTTCCCTGCAGGTTTATTTCTAGCCCTCAGTTTTGTTCCAGGGACGGACCAAGGAAGTTTTTAGGACGTTCTCAGAACATTGTGTCATGGTCCTTTGGAAGTTTTTGTCTAGTTGTGTTTGTCAGACCATGAGACATCTGTTCAACCATGTATGAAGCTGTTATTCAATGCATTTCTATGGGCTAATAAGCAGTAAGGCCAAATTCTGCCCTTTGCTGAAAGCGGCCCAGAATCAAGTAAATAATTGTACAATTATCACCATCAATGTAACACCAGCAGTACTCAAGGACACTTGACGTAAAGTATAGTAGACTTATTTCACTCGTTTGGGAGGGGATCAATGTTTCTGCAGTGCCACCAGGTTCATACTCATTGCTTTTATCACACTGTATATTAACACCCTCTCAGAGAATAAAGGTATGGTTAGGATACCGTGTTGTTCCCTGGGTACACATATAACACAGATGCACATATAAACTCACATGGTACAGCTCGGTACCTTGTAGGAAATGGGAGATGTTTCTACACAATATTTTGAATATGGCACGATCATCAATGCAATTTAAAATATATGTGGGGGCAATGTACTGTGTGGGGCTCGTTAGCATATTTGAGGCATGGTTAAATATGTGTATTTGTGCCAAGCATCAATGGAAGTCTTGGAGTAGTTTAAGTGTTTCATGGTTATTCCTATTCAAGTTGAGCAACTTTTTTGACACTGTTCTGCAAACTTTACAACAGACTGCAGCAGTAATGAGCTGCACTGTAAAGAGGTTATTGTGCATTTCCCAGTCATTTAATGGAAACGTGTTGCTCTGAATTGCTCTGACGTTTCTGTTGACAAGGTAACTAGTTCATTGCCAGTCAATGGAAATGAAACATGAACTTCCTGTAAACTAGCTTCCATTAAGCTTGAAGAAGAAGCACAGTAACCTCCTAACAGTGCAGAGTTTGAGTGTCACATGTGCTTACAAAGATTCCAGAACTGACCTCGTCAAAAGATGTGCTCGAGGTTTTTTAACGTACCAATAAAATCACTTAAACTGATACAACATTCCCAAATATGCTAATGAGACCCCGCCAGCATATTTCCCCCACCTACATTTCAAAGTGCAGTAATGATTGAGCCTAATCCTGCATTCACAACCAAGCGGAAGTGTGAATTTAGCACATACAACTGGTAAAAATCTAATTGAACAGCTCCAACTCGTAATTACTAGTGGGGAATTGGTCTATCATCCCTGAGCTCCGACTTCTCCCTCATGCTGACCTCTGACATCAACTATTAAGGAAATTACCTCGATAACAGCATTTTCGGAAGTTAAATGTAATAACAAAACTATCTATAAAAAGCAACTTATTACAGTTTTATTTTATTTTTTACAATTGCTAACAAGCGTTTACCTATACTTAAGATACGTTTTCTAAACTCTTAACACAGCAACACACCCACATCACACAATTATCCAAATAGAACATTTTCTGCTCAAAACCATATTTTGTCCATTAATTACCAATTCTACATTTCAAAACGCAAAAAAACCTTTCTCTACATAAACTAACTATCAAAACATGGAAAACCCGACTCAATATATAATCATTCTGTCAAAACACCATGTTTTCTATCCAAGATGAACATCTAGTCAATCATAGCTCCAACGACTTTCAAAACACTAACAGTTGATGACTTTACAAAACTGCATTACTTGTCATGTTTCTGTTGTACCTGTATCAATAGACAATATGAAATCCATTGTTTTTTATAATTCAGTTTCCGTTTACTGTAAACCACTTTACATTTTTTGGTTGAGTGTCGAATGTGTGCATTTTTGGCAACATACTATCTAAAAGTGAATGAGTCATCTGTACTTTATGGAATGTACAGTAGAAAAAAATTGTATGTGACATAATTGCTGCAGTAAATAAAAGCTTTATTAGCAACATGAAATTGCTGCCAGTGATCAATAAAAAATCCAACGTACATGACCTTTGGTTCAACAACACATCCAACCTACGTGGCCTTTGGTTCAACAACACCTCCAACATACATGGCCTTTGGTTTAACAACACCTCCAACATACATGACCTTTGGTTCAACAACACATCCAACATACATGACCTTTGGTTCAACAACACCTCCAACATACATGGCCTTTGGTTCAACAACACATCCAACATACATGACCTTTGGTTCAACAACACCTCCAACATACATGGCCTTTGGTTCAACAACACCTCCAACATACATGGCCTTTGGTTCAACAACACATCCAACATACATGGCCTTTGGTTCAACAACACATCCAACATACATGGCCTTTGGTTCAACAACACCTCCAACATACATGGCCTTTGGTTCAACAACACCTCCAACATACATGGCCTTTGGTTCAACAACACATCCAACATACATGGCCTTTGGTTCAACAACACATCCAACATACATGACCTTTGGTTCAACAACACATCCAACATACATGACCTTTGGTTCAACAACACATCCAACATACATGACCTTTGCTTCAACAACACATCCAACATACATGACCTTTGGTTCAACAACACATCCAACATACATGACCTTTGCTTCAACAACACATCCAACATACATGACCTTTGGTTCAACAGCACATTCAACATACATGACCTTTGGTTCAACAACACATCCAACATACATGGCCTTTGGTTCAACAACACCTCCAACATACATGGCCTTTGGTTCCTCAACACATCCAACATACATGGCCTTTGGTTCAACAACACCTCCAACATACATGGCCTTTGGTTCAACAACACATCCAACATACATGGCCTTTGGTTCAACAACACATCCAACATACATGACCTTTGGTTCAACATCACATCCAACATACATGTCCTTTGGTTCAACAACACATCCAACATACATGTCCTTTGGTTCAACAACACATCCAACATACATGACCTTTGGTTCCAAATGTGTAAAAATAAAAATAATTACAGGTAAAAAAAGCACAGAAGGGAAAAACACTAAAATGCCCCATCCTGTTCTAATCTACACCATCTTCAGCATTAGGCCACATGTTCTCATCCACATGACACCTTATGTTGTCTCTCTTGGATAGAAATGCTTGGCATGTCTTATCCACCACTGGCAGTCTTCAGCTGAGATGTCTCTGCAGCCGGAATCCATTGCATCCAGGAGGGACCAATGATCATACACTTTCCACCTCCAGGCAGAAAATAATTCCTCAATGGCTTTGAGGAAAGGTGAGTAGTGGGGGAGGAAAGGTGAGTAGGGGGGAGGAAAGGTGAGTAAGGGGGAGGAAAGGTGAGTAGGGGGAGGAAAGGTGAGTAGGGGGAGGAAAGGTGAGTAGGGGGAGGAAAGGCGAGTAGGGGGAGGAAAGGCGAGTAGCGGGGAGGAAAGGTGAGTAGGGGGAGGAAAGGTGAGTAGGGGGAGGAAAGGTGAGTAGGGGGAGGAAAGGTGAGTAGCGGGAGGAAAGGCGAGTAGCGGGGAGGAAAGGCGAGTAGCGGGGGAGGAAAGGTGAGTAGGGGGAGAAAAGGTGAGTAGGGGGAGGAAAGGCAAGTTGCGGGGGAGGAAAGGCGAGTAGGAGGAGGAAAGGCGAGTAGCGGGGGAGGAAAGGCGAGTAGCGGGGGAGGAAAAGGGAAACCATTCTTGATTGGCCAGTTTGTGATTGCATGTGAATGGTGGAATGCTACATTGTCCCATGCAATAAGAAATGTCCTCATGTTTCCTTCCTCCTGTTCCCTTTCTGCTTCTGGCACCAGTTGTTGGTGGAGGTCATCTAAAAACAAAAGAAGGAGCTCAGTGTTGTAGGGACCAATCTGGCATTTCTGCAGGTCCAAACCAGCGAGAATGCAGCACACATTGTGATATTTGCTCCTCTCTGACTCTGCACATCAACGGTGGCCCTTTTCCCGATGACCTTTCTTCCCCGCCGACGTGTTTTTGCCAGGTTAAACCCTGCCTCGTCTACATAAATTATTTAATGGGGGGTCTGATTAGCCTGCAACTCCATGACTCTCTGAAAGAAATCAAACACAGTATGTGTAAATGCTTTTTAGTTTGTCTTACATGTTTACATGTAGAGTAGCATACTGTTAAACTCACTATAGAACAAGACATATTGGATAGACACCATACCTGGATGTATTGGTGCCGGAGTTCCTTGACCCGCTCACTGTTCCTTTCAAAAGGAACTGTGTCCAACTGTTTCATTGGAACACTGTGTTTGGTCAGAGTCCAAGCCAATGGTAGTCAGGCTGATGGTTTCCACACTGTGAAACACCAGTTTGTCCTCTACAATTCTGGTCTGAATTTCTCTCAGTTTTATTGCATTGTCCGGAATGACCAATCCTACAATGGCATGCTCTTGGTCTTCACTGAGGAGCTTTCCTCTTCCCCCAGACGGAAGAAGGCCTTTAGAGGAACAAAAATACTGGTGGCCTACAGTTACTGTAGGACATAGCAACAGCAATGATAGAAGAAGCCCTTGTGAAATGCATTTCTAGGTTAGTTAGTTCGTTGAAATTCTAGATAATGGAAGCCACGGTTGACTGTCTGAGATTAGGCTGGACTCTTTCACCAGCCTGTCTCAGTGATAAACCATGTTATTAGGCTGGACTCTTTCCCCAGTCTCTCTCAGTGATAGACCATTGTATTAGACTGGACTCTTTCACCAGCCTGTCTCAGTGATAAACCATGTTATTAGGCTGGACTCTTTAACCAGCCTCTCTCAGTGATAGACCATGGTATTAGGCTGGACTCTTTCACCAGCCTCTCTCAGTGATAGACCATGGTATTAGGCTGGACTCTTTCACCAGCCTCTCTTAGTGATAGACCATGGTATTAGGCTGGACTCTTTCACCAGCCTCTCTCAGTGCTAGACCATGGTATTAGGCTGGACTCTTTAACCAGCCTCTCTCAGTGATAGATGGTTTATCACATGATCTATGATGGTGGCTCTTATTTCATCAGTGACAACAGCTCTTACTATCCGTTGAACATCACCACACATTCTTACTCCCCTCCTTCTCCCTGGTGCAACTACTCCTCTGCCTGGTCCAGCTACTCCTCTGCCTAGTCCAGCTACTCCTCTGCCTGGTCCAGCTACTCCTCTGCCTAGTCCAGCTACTCCTCTGCCTGGTCCAGCTACTCTCTGCCTGGTCCAGCTACTCCTCTGCCTGGTCCAGCTACTCCTCTGCCTGGTCCAGCTACTCCTCTGCCTGGTCCAGCTACTCATCTGCCTAGTCCAGCTACTCATCTGCCTAGTCCAGCTACTCCTCTGCCTGGTCCAGCTACTCCTCTGCATAGTCCACCTACTCCTCTGCCTGGTCCAGCTACTCCTCTGCCTGGTCCAGCTACTCCTCTGCATAGTCCACCTACTCCTCTGCCTGGTCCAGCTACTCCTCTGCATAGTCCACCTACTCCTCTGCCTAGTCCAGCTACTCCTTTGCCTAGTCCAGCTACTCCTCTGCCTGGTCCAGCTACTCCTCTGCATAGTCCACCTACTCCTCTGCCTGGTCCAGCTACTCCTCTGCCTGGTCCAGCTACTCCTCTGCATAGTCCACCTACTCCTCTGCCTGGTCCAGCTACTCCTCTGCCTAGTCCAGCTACTCCTCTGCCTGGTTCAGCTACTCCTCTGCCTGGTCCAGCTACTCCTCTGCCTGGTCCAGCTACTCCTCTGCATAGTCCACCTACTCCTCTGCCTGGTCCAGCTACTCCTCTGCCTGGTCCAGCTACTCCTCTGCCTGGTTCAGCTACTCCTCTGCCTGGTCCAGCTACTCCTCTGCCTGGTCCAGCTACTCCTCTGCATAGTCCACCTACTCCTCTGCGTGTCACATGATACTTCACATGTGAACAGATGTGTTTTTGAAACTTCACATGTTGTCCCATGTGCAATTGCATGCGTTATCGCTGTTCAGCTCTAAAGTATGACCCAACCTGGGATTTGAACTCACAACCTCTAGATTTGAAGTACATTGACCTTTCTGCTGTATTTGCAGGGCATCACCTGTGAAATCTCATGAGAAGAAGTTTATCCACACGTGACAGGTTAATGCAATCACGTGAAAATCCACATGTGAAACTTCATGTGAAATGTGGAAATGTCACATGTGAAATCATGCGTTTTTTCCATACGGGAGCCCATACAGTGTTCATTGTCAACTAATTGTGTGCCTATTAGTAGTGGTGTTACGTTTGATTCCGAAGCTCCGAGGTATGCATCGAAATCGCTAAGCAGTGTACTTCGAAGCAGTGTGATATCAATTTATCAGAAGCACGTGATCAATGATGTCCGAAGCCTCATTTCGTCGAACAACCACCTGACTGTTTTGGTAGAAGACAAAATGGCTACGCTGCACACGCACTAAGGGGTGTGGGACGTCACCTATAATAATAGCTCTTTTGACCAGCAGGTGTCACTAGTATACACTGTGTTAATCAAAGCCTTGAATAATGAACATATTTGGCACAATTGGCTGGAAAACCACAATGCCTCAGGAAGCTTCGGTTCTCCATCACTACCTATTAGCGTAGTGGGTTACAACACCCTTGATCTTGAGTACATTTCACACCACTCGCATCACCCACCAACTCTCTCATTGGGCCAAATACAAAGCTTACTGTTCTGTAAGCCCGGACAATGGTCTAACATGTTGAGCTGAGGCAGTGGGCACTGGTTACCAAACAGCCCATAACACAATGACATGTGAGTGTCTGTTCAGTTGCCAAGACATCAAACTGTCCTTTGTGGCCCACATGAAAACACACCTATTTTAGCTCCAAGATTGGCTTTCAGTCTTGCTGCAGGTGACCACAGTCTCTCCCTCAGACAGCCTCTCGTCACTCAGATGCTTACCTCAGGGCACAGACAAAGGTACATAATCGGAGCCTGTTCATATCAATGGAAGTGTGATGAACCAAGGTAGCTTCCACTTTTTAATGCTGGCTGTAGGTCCATCTCCAAGGCTGCTTTAAGACAGTTAGCTCAATTCTCATATTTTTTGTTCTACAAATTGGTCTTTTGACCAATCACATCAGATCTTTTTCAGGGTTGATCTGACTGGCCAATTGACTGCAACTGTAAGTTAACAGCATGTGTTTTTCATATTCCATTCCATTTCTGTAACTACAATATGGATCGGTGTCTTTAGAGCAACCCACGTCTTTGTAGACAGTAAATTGTTGATAGGGAAGGAATACAGGGCAGAAGGTGTGACAAAGTGACAGAAATCTTCATTCCTGAATTTGAATGAATGTCTTTTGAATTTGATGTCTGGTATTTCAGTGGATTTTAGGGAAAGTGACATAAAATGTCAAACCTCTTTCAAACATCTACTACACACACAGTATATATTTGAGGAAATGGGGCGGCTTTGCTTATTGAATGTACAGTACACCCTTGAGTCTTTATTGGTGCTCAGGCAGGTAAGACTGGGCTCGGGAGTTGAAACTGAAAGTACTGCATATCCCTTCTTTCCCACTGTATGTGCGTGTGTCACATCAGATGGTATAGTGACAGGTATCCCGTCATGTCATTGATGGTGAAGGGCTGTCACATATAGGACAGGCTGGCACAATGACACAGTGTAAATCAGACACTAGGTAAACTGAGAAGGATGAATCGGCACTAAAAAGGCTAAACCATTTAGAAATAGAAAAGTGTGGTTTATTTAGTCCCTGACAGCTGAGAGGACAGTGTGGGCATGATGGGTCAATGTAGGTCCGACGTGTATCTGTCATTTTGAAGAAGTGAGAAAGAAATGACTGTCGAAGATGTGATTTGGAATTCAGTGGCTGAGACAGAGGGGCACAAAGCTGTAATGTTTGGGAAATGCACTTTTGCTTCAGCTGATTCGTTTTAAACTATCTTCACCGGAATTTAACATTAAATATGTAAAAAATGTGAAAGATTAAATATCAGACTCTCCAAATTGTCTAGAGAGCAAGGCCCCTCTGTGAGATGGAGGCTGTGGATAATTGAACAATTCCTCTGGGTCCGTATTATTGATCTAAGTTCTCCTCGGCGTCCTTGGTGGTTATACATACATTACCTCATTACATTACAACTCCTCAGTAAGTAGGTCCTTTACATTAAATATTCCATTCTCTGCTTCGATATACAGATCAAGATAAATGTGTCTTCTATAGACGAGTTGATTTCAAAAGCCCTTGGCTTTGTGTGTGAATTGTTAATCACCTGTTTAGAATGTCATTGCATTCTAATTTACAATGACACTGATGGAAAAAGATGACAAGACTTGCCCTATAAGTTGGAGGCCTACTGTTCTTGAAGGCTAGTGCGGAACTTGCAAAGCAATGGAATGGTAATGCAATAGAAAAGCAATGGGGGTTTGTGTGAATTTTTGAAGGTGACTGTCGGTTTGGAATTTCTAATATGAGGCTCTTGTATAGTTGTTGAGTAGTGATGGAGTTAATGAATGTCTCCCACAATAGGTTGAGACTGCAGTCATGGGAAATCAAATCTTTGCGCATTACAAATGCCGGACAGTGCATGGCTGAAACCATTTTTAGAAAGACCATATCTCTCTTGATGTCAATCAGCCAACAGAGAATGGACAAAATAGCTTTCCAACTCAGAGCCATACTAAGCACTTAGCGTCAATCTCCATTTTAGAAAACAACAAGTTAAAACAGAATTGTTTGCAACGGTCATACTAAATGTGTGGTCTTGGATCTAACCATGAGGAAGTAGAGGTCGTGCTCTCTTCCACAGATGCTTTTGTTTAGTAATTTGTAGGCTCATGATAGCAATGAGCACAGTGTGGAAACAAACACCAGAGATTTGGGCACATTATTGTGCATTACAACCAAACTGTCATTTGCTGGGCACTTTTTTTCCCCTCCTCAAATGACTTTTTATGAATTGCCAAGTAGACTGTTCCTGTTGAATACAAAACCAGCACAATTCCAGCGAGAGGTCTGGTGGATGTGTGTGCACACAGATAACATAGCTTACAATTCATACCCGTCTTTTACTATGAAGTAGCCCACAGAGAAAAGGTTAAGGTTGAATCATCTGAGGCTAAATTATTCCAGGCCTTTCTAGTTTTCTACAAATCCCTCTTTAATCATTGTGCAGTGATGTAAATGTCAGCTCCTCAGTAAACGACGATACCTCTTTCTCCTGCATTGAAACCAGCCTGTATATTGCACACACCACCATGCTCTGCAGAGTGGCTTTTGTATTCCAGGAAAGAAACACAGAGCTGCTATTAGAACACCTTTAAGACTGTTTGCTGTATCACTTCAGTTTATTCAGCTTATGTATTGGTCTGTTGGCCTTCGTCAGAGCTTTTTTAGACTGTATCCTATGCATTTAAAAAAAAAAGTGCCCCTGTAGGTAGATGATGATGCTTTTCATAGATACAGAATCAAAATAGTCTTGCTGACAGTACATTAAATATTTAGGGGGTACGCAGCTCACCTTATTACCAACTCTGCTTCACAATGTCATTCCTGTCCACTGTCACAACCTATAATTGTACCCCATGGCCACTGACGAGAGAGAAAGGAATGAATGGAGATAACCTAACATTATGGTAATTCACACACAATTTCCAACACCCTCTCAGATAAAGTGTCCTCTCTTTGTGTGGTATATTGTTCCATTCCACGCATCCATCATCTGTCGCTAGATGTATCCTTTACTGGCTGTCACCTCCGATTTGCCTCATTTGAGTGACTTCTGCCCGCCACTGCAGCTAGATGGGGACTGAAATAAGCCCATTTCACACTGCACTTCAGCCTGGTCTCATAGACTAGACGTAATAAAGTAAATATGAATCCGCTAAACTCAAATTTGTATGATATGTTACATTTTGTTCGGTTACATGAGACAGAACAGTGGAGGCTGGTGGGAGGAGCTATGATGTGCTCATTATAATGTCTGGAATGGAATCAATGAAACAGAGTCAAACATGTGGTTTCCATGTTTGATGTGTTTGATACCGTTCCATTTATTCCATTCCAGCCATTACAATGAACCCGTCCTCCTACAGCTCCTCCCATCAGCCTCCACTGAGACAGAAGGTTACTGAAGGTTAAGACAAAAACGAAAGGTGGGTGGATGTATAATGTGAACGTCTAGCAACGCCAAGGTTGTGTTCGAATCTCATCACAAACAAATGTAAAAAATGTTTAAATAGCAACGTTGCAACTACTTACTACTTTTAAGCTACCTTAACCCCTAACCCTAATGCCTTCCGTAGCTAACATTATCCACCTAGTTAACATTAGCCACCTACCGAACGCTAGTGTTAGCCACATAACCTAGCTAACATTAGTCACCTGGCTAACATTAGCAACAACATATTGGAATTCTTAACATATCATACGTATTGCAAATTCGTAACATATTGTACAAATTGCAATCTGTAACAGGTCATACGAATTGTAATTCGTAACTAACTAATTAATAGGCTACATACAGATGTTGGATCTTAATTTGACCCCTTGCGTCACATGAGGAATAAAATACGTGAAGTATTGCCGCCAGGGGATAGCTGGAAGCAGTGTTTGTATACAATGCAGTACCGTACCTACATTGTATCTTATGTAGGCTATGTGCAGGCTACAGCGCGTCTCGTGTGAATTCTTATGTGAACTATAATACATTGACATATTTATAGAGGTTGTTTTATTATATGTTGAAGACAAGCAATAGGCAGAATAAATGATTGGTTTCCTCAGTGCCTATGTGGTTCAATGGTTACAGCAACTCACCCTAGCACATGTATGACAGAATTGGCATGGGTTTAAAATGTTGCCCAGTGCCTTTTGATTCATGGGTGGATGTCTATCTTTGATGCATTAATTCCACGTGGCTACATGGTTAATTTCGCATGGTTACAGGGTTAAAACAGAAACAACTCAAAGGTGAACACTTTGGGTATTAATTCAGAGAAGTTCATGTGAGGTTTATGGTTTGGGGAAGGCTTAAAACCAAATAATAAAAAACGACGCACCTTCTGTATCATCAGTATTCATAGCATTCTTAGTGCTTGCTAGAGCATTGGGAACTGCCATAGTGCAGTGGTCTAAGCAGCGCGCTCCAAACTGCATGAGTTTGTTGCCAGTGCTGGGAGATATAGTGACCGGCCTGAGCTTACATTAGGCCCAGAAGTGAATTGCATTTATTTCAATGTTTTCAAGAAGTTAAAACGAATAGTCTGATCATTTACATTTACAAAGAAAAGTGTATCAAAATAGTCTTTGGATAGGCATAAACATTTTGACAGCATCACGAAATATCAAAGCCACACAATATAGGCTTTCAATCCACACCAAAGACCAGAGCTGTGTTCGAATATTAATACTACCCACATTAACCGTACTATTTGTGAAGTGAATTGAGTATATTGTATGCTTATTGGTCAAAGTATGGATATAGTTAGTATGCCAAATGTCCCGGAATCACATACTAAATTCGCTAAAATACTCAGTATACACACAAAGGTCAGAATTCTCAAATCAACCCTACTCCTCGGCCCGAGCGAGTTTACAAACGGACAATCTGACAACACTCTGAATTTACAAGCGCACTCTGGCACTCCAGATTGAATTTAAGAACACAACCGAAGTCGTAAAATGTCTAACTAGTATTGTGTTATGCTAACTAGCTAGCAAGAGGTTGAATCAACTTCCGGTAAACCGGCAAAGAGCTAGTACTTTCAACTGAAAGGATACTGTTCGTTTACAGTATACTAAAATGAACTAATAGTATATTCTCATTATGTATGTTTTTTTTATTTAACCAGGTAGGCTAGTTTAGAACAAGTTCTCATTTGCAACTGCGACCTGGCCAAGGTAAAGCATAGCAATTCGACACTTACAACAACACATGCAATAAACAAACACACAGTCAATAATACAGTAGAAATATATATATATATATATATATATATATATACAGTGAGTGCAAATGAGGTAAGATAAGGGAGTTAAAGCAATAAATAGGCCATGGTGGCGAAGTAATTACAATATAGCAATTAAACACTGGAATGGTTGATGTGCAGAAGATGAATGTGCAAGTAGAGATACTGGGTGCAAAGAAGGAAGATAAATAAATAAATACAGTATGGGGATGAGGTAGATAGATGGGCTGTTTACAGATGGGCTATGTACAGGTGCAGTGATCTGTGAGCTGCTCTGACAGCTGGTGCTTAAAGCTAGTGAGGGAGATATGAGTCTCCAGCTTCATTGATTTTTGCAGTTAGTTCCAGTCAATTGGCAGCAGAGAACTGGAAGGAAAGGCGACCAAAGGAGGAATTGGCTTTGGGGGTGACCAGTGAGATATACCTGCTGGAGCATGTGCTACGGGTGGGTGCTGCTATGGTGACCAGTGAGCTGAGATAAGGCGGGGCTTTTCCTAACAGAGTCTTGTAGATAACCTGTAGCCAGTGGGTTTGGCGACGAGGGCCAACCAACGTGAGCGTACAGGTCGCAGTGGTGGGTAGTGGTGTCTGGTATACAAAAGTGTCTGGTATGGTCACTATTTAACAAGATCGGGGGTAAAATATGCTTGAACATATTTGAACGCTGACACAGTAAGCCTGTATGTTAACTCTGATGGCAGCAGCCCTAACCACTAGATCACTTCAAGCCACGGTTGAGCTACATTTTTGACCTAATGGAGACCAATATCTATCTTATGTTATTAAGCTATATAAAACGACAGTTTTTGATGTGTATAGTTGCATTTCAGAGAAATATTTGAACATTTGAACGTTGCAGTAATAGGATTTTGGCGTCGAATTTGAGCGAGCGAGAGAGAACATCATTTTGAGAGCAAGCCCTGATCCCAATGACTCGACAGCCCCCGCATGAAGAGAAAGACAACTGCTCTTTTTCAGGGAATCAAAATGCTCGTTTGAATTTCCTGATGCAACAGGAAAATTCTCTGAGACAAAAGAGTGATCAAGTTAAGATCCGACATCTGTACCATACAAAATGTAACATACCATACTTAATTGAAGGGAGATTTACATTTACTATGTTACCTCTACCCTTGAGTCCAGGTTGTGCTCTTATCCCAGGGATAACAGGGATAGTACAGACCCTAGCCTAGGGATAGCTGGCCCTGCTCTGGAGCAGGGTTAGCACTGACTTATTAGGGTTAGCCCCAGAAACAAGGTGTCAAAATAGCCCGTTTGAAACGGGGTCAAAGACAATGCATACAATTTTCACTGTAAAATGACAAAAGCTGCATTTACAGAGAGCTTTGATAAGATAGGGTTCCGTTGTCAAGCTGCCGTAGACTCCCTTCTGAAACGGTCTCTATGGCAGCTAATGGCACGCTACTGTAGCTGCTGACAAGAGCACTTTAGTATTTGTGAAATTCAGAGTTCATCTGAATTCATCTGTTTTTCCCCCACAACAAGATGTGATGCAAACCATGATTACATACTCTTTCTCATCATTATAGTTGAAACTGCACCTTACATAACATTCAAAATGCCTTCCTGAAGTGGACAATATCTCGATATCTCTCTATGATATATAAAGGGCTTCAAATCCCTTCATCATACATCAAATCAATGTTATTTGTCACATGCCGAATACAACAGGTGTAGACTTTACCGTGAAATGCTTTCTTATGAGCCCTTCCCAACAATGCAGTTAAAAATGATACAAATACAAATAATAACACAAGAGGAATAAAATACACAAGAATTAAGCTATATACAAGGAGTATGAGAGTCATCCTTACCCTACCTCTATAAAACCGTAGCCCCACTCAGCCATCAATTGGCATGCAGCTCATTGATCAGCTGATGACATCTCAATAGCGGTAAAAAGCACAGTGACTCACTCACTACTTATGAGAGGGGGACACCTTGTACGATCAGACTTCTGTGTACAACCGTTGTTGCATCTTTATCTGTGCCTTTGTAAGCTGTTAGTCTGATATTGAAATGGAAAAGAGCACGCTTGACGGAGGTGTACTTGTTGCACGAAGGACAATATCATTGGTTCAGCTCTTGACACACAGTTGTGAACTGGAAATGGTGGGCCATCTTGTCACCCCATTTGACAGACAGGATCATGCGTGAGGCCTTCTGTGCCATCTGTTGTGGGAGACAGCCACAGCCGTACAGGGAGGATTATAAAAATTATAACAAAGATTTCGGAGGTCTCATTTTCACTTGTCTTGAGTTTAGCTAACATTTGTGACAAGATTGTGATCATGAAAAAGGAAACTATGACATATTTTCTATCACTATCATGCACACGTACCCTCACACATAAAGATGGCTCTGTTGCAGAAAGACTGATACATGTTTGATAGTGGTAGTAGACACCCTCACACATAAGGATGGCTCTGTTGTGGAAAGACTGATACATGTTTGATAGTAGTAGTAGACACCCTCACACATAAAGATGGCTCTGTTGTGGAAAGACTGATACATGTTTGATAGTAGTAGTAGACACCCTCACACATAAAGATGGCTCTGTTGCAGAAAGACTGATACATGTTTGATAGTAGTAGTAGACACCCTCACACATAAAGATGGCTCTGTTGCAGAAAGACTGATACATGTTTGATAGTAGTAGTAGACACCCTCACACATAAAGATGGCTCTGTTGCAGAAAGACTGATACATGTTTGATAGTGGTAGTAGACACCCTCACACATAAGATGGCTCTGTTGCAGAAAGATGGCTCTGTTGCAGAAAGACTGATACATGTTTGATAGTGGTAGTAGACACCTTCACACATAAGGATGGCTCTGTTGCAGAAAGACTGATACATGTTTGATAGTAGTAGTAGACACCTTCACACATAAGGATGGCTCTGCTGCAGAAAGACTGATACATGTTTGATAGTGGTAGTAGACACCCTCACACATAAGGATGGCTCTGTTGCAGAAAGACTGATACATGTTTGATAGTAGTAGTAGACACCCTCACACATAAGGATGGCTCTGCTGCAGAAAGACTGATACATGTTTGATAGTGGTAGTAGACACCCTCACACATAAGGATGGCTCTGCTGCAGAAAGACTGATACATGTTTGATAGTAGTAGTAGACACCCTCACACATAAGGATGGCTCTGTTGCAGAAAGACTGATACATGTTTGATAGTGGTAGTAGACACCCTCACACATAAGGATGGCTCTGCTGCAGAAAGACTGATACATGTTTGATAGTGGTAGTAGACACCCTCACACATAAGGATGGCTCTGTTGCAGAAAGACTGATACATGTTTGATAGTGGTAGTAGACACCCTCACACATAAGGATGGCTCTGTTGCAGAAAGACTGATACATGTTTGATAGTGGTAGTAGACACCCTCACACATAAGGATGGCTCTGTTGCAGAAAGACTGATACATGTTTGATAGTAGTAGTAGACACCCTCACACATAAGGATGGCTCTGCTGCAGAAAGACTGATACATGTTTGATAGTGGTAGTAGACACCCTCACACATAAGGATGGCTCTGTTGCAGAAAGACTGATACATGTTTGATAGTGGTAGTAGACACCCTCACACATAAGGATGGCTCTGCTGCAGAACCCGACTGATACATGTTTGATAGTGGTAGTAGACACCCTCACACATAAGGATGGCTCTGTTGCAGAAAGACTGATACATGTTTGATAGTAGTAGTAGACACCCTCACACATAAGGATGGCTCTGTTGCAGAAAGACTGATACATGTTTGATAGTGGTAGTAGACACCCTCACACATAAGGATGGCTCTGTTGCAGAAAGACTGATACATGTTTGATAGTGGTAGTAGACACCCTCACACATAAGGATGGCTCTGTTGCAGAAAGACTGATACATGTTTGATAGTGGTAGTAGACACCCTCACACATAAAGATGGCTCTGTTGCAGAAAGACTGATACATGTTTGATAGTAGTAGTAGACACCCTCACACATAAGGATGGCTCTGCTGCAGAAAGACTGATACATGTTTGATAGTGGTAGTAGACACCCTCACACATAAGGATGGCTCTGTTGCAGAAAGACTGATACATGTTTGATAGTGGTAGTAGACACCCTCACACATAAAGATGGCTCTGTTGCAGAAAGACTGATACATGTTTGATAGTAGTAGTAGACACCCTCACACATAAAGATGGCTCTGTTGTAGAAAGACTGATACATGTTTGATAGTAGTAGTAGACACCCTCACACATAAAGATGGCTCTGCTGCAGAAAGACTGATACATGTTTGATAGTGGTAGTAGACACCCTCACACATAAAGATGGCTCTGTTGTGTAAAGACTGATTCATGTTTGATAGTGGTAGTAGACACCCTCACACATAAAGATGGCTCTGTTGCAGTAAAGACTGATTCATGTTTGATAGTGGTAGTAGACACCCTCACACATAAAGATGGCTCTGTTGTGAAAGACTGATACATGTTTGATAGTGGTAGTAGACACCCTCACACATAAGGATGGCTCTGTTGCAGAAAGACTGATACATGTTTGATAGTAGTAGTAGACACCCTCACACATAAAGATGGCTCTGCTGCAGAAAGACTGATACATGTTTGATAGTGGTAGTAGACACCCTCACACATAAAGATGGCTCTGTTGCAGAAAGACTGATACATGTTTGATAGTGTCTTGATGCTGTGTTGTTTGTCCTTCATGTTCTAATACTTTAATGTTGCCCCTTCCTTGTGTTTAGTATATTACCCAGCATTTGTGCATTTATACTAAGACATTTTCACTAAGAAATGCCTTTACAAACTGATGGCTCTCTACGGTTGCTCTTACTTGTCTCCATTGATTAGCCATTTGTCCGCTGGCTTCTGTCTATGGTGCTGCAACATCCAAAGGAAACACCTTCTAAAAATCAAATCAAATTTTATTGGTCACATACACATATTTAGCAGGTGTTATTGCAGGTGTCGGAATGATGCATTGGGCTGACCGCACCACCCTCTGGAGAGCCCTGCGGTTGCGGGGCGGTGCAGTTGCCGTACCAGGCTGTGATACAGCCTGACAGGATGCTTTGAATTGTGCATCTGTAAAAGTTTGTGTGGTTCTTAGGGGCCAAGATGAATTTCTTCAGCCTCCTGTGGTTGAAAAGGCGCTATTGCGCCTTCTTCACCACACTGTCTGTGTGGGTGGACCATTTCATATTGTCAGTGATGTGTACTCCCAAGGAGTTTGAAGCTTTTCACCTTCTCCACTGCGGTCCTGTCACTGTGGATGGGGGCGTGCTCCCTCTGCTGTCTCCTGAAGTCCACGATCAGCTCCTTTGTTTTGTTGACGATTTTGGGAGAAGTTGTTGTCTTGTGAAATTTTAGGGTGTGTTGAACTTGATATTGCCAAAAAGATGTTGCTAGGACATTAGGCCTACTCACTAAGATGGTTCATCGTCCTCAGCAGCATCAAACCAAAATAGGTGTAGATTGCGAATTGTAAGATGTTTACCCTTCCTGTCTGAGCCAATTTACAGTCTCGGCATCCCACGCATGCCCCCTTCCCTACCATAGCTCACGTAATTAGACATGCCAACCGCTAATGTCCGACACAACAGATGGAAGGGCTCAGCACCCTTGACATCTAATTCCTCGAGCAGAAGGTTGTCACTGACCAGAAAAACAAACACACCGTTTTGCATGCCATGACATTCACTCACAAGTACTTTCAGGGCTACTTTCCCTCCCTCGGTTTCCTATTAGTGTTATCACGATACCAGCATTTTGACTTTGATCCCGATACCAGGTTTAGTATTACAATACTCGATACTTGATACCAAAATGATAACACAAAAAAAAGTATTTTTAACCAGTCACAGAATGGCACTTGATCCAGACAGATAAACTTATCTACTGCTCTGTTCAATTAATCATTGGGCATCTTTTGAGTTCAATATCATTACATTTGAACATTTTTCTGTTCATTTTTTTAAGAGACAGCCATGTATGCATTCATTTAATTAATTATACAATCAATTTGACTTTGTTTTACCAATCTAACTACAAAACAGCAGAATGGTGAACATTTATTTGAATGGTAAATCTCTACTGGTACACTGGTTAAATCAAGATGTAGCCTAGGTCAATTCACAATACAGGTGAATGCGTATTATTCAATAGGAGTGTGTGCATTGAGTTATTGAACTTGTTGTAGCTGACTTCATGGGGCTACAGATGACAAACAATCCTTTCCATTTAGGACTTATGTTTATTGGCAACTACTAAGAGAACATATTTTATTGTACCAATTAACAACATTTGCATAGAAGAAGCAATTTCTTAATTTATAAAAATGTGACTGTCTCTTTAAAAAATGAATTATGTCATTTGCAAGGCAGTTTTTGTTGGCAAAGGAGGAAGTGAATTAATAACGTTTTTGGTGACAATCAGCTATGAAATCAGCATATTTTCACAAACAAAATACTTGGGTAGTGAATTCAGCTGTAAGCCTACAATTAAAGCTGGAAGCTACAAGTATCATCTTGCATTGTAAAAATGTCCTAGCCCATGGACATTGTTTTGCGAACAGTAATGAACAGTTTCAACATGCTGTGTTGCATTATTCATGTGTGTTAACTTCTGTGCAGCATAAGTGGGGACTGGGGAGCTAATGCAGCACTTGAGAAATGAATGAGTAAGTGGAGCAGACTACACACACTATAATGAGGCCTGCGCTGATAGACAGACTTGATCCTCTCAATCAAGGGAGACACATGACAGAAGTAGGTCTCCTGAACATAACAAAAAAAATTTAGTACCTAACCGTTAATTTATTTTTTTTAATCGAAAATGTACTGAAGTTTCAGTATACCTTGCTACATTATTTTAGATAATGAGATTGTGGTGTGCAGGGTGAAGTTAGCCTGTTTGCTATTATCCCAGATTGTGATATTGAATTATTATTATTATTAAAGATTTTGAATAACATACTTGAAATAGAGCCGTATTTCACAGAATCGCCCCACCTGTTAGGTGTTTATTGGTTGTTTTAATTTTTACTCCGCTTGACTGGTTAAAATCGTTACCGCTGAGGGTGGCGCTGGAGATCAAGGAAAGCATTGGGTGGTAAGATGTAGGTTCTTATGGTCTCTCTCCCTCACACTCCGTTTCTCGCTTATACCGGCGCATTTACTACAAGCACCGTTCTAAAAATTCGCTCACCTGACAGGAATAGAGAAAAGCATCTGTTGGCATGATGTATCATTCGCCGCCACTCTTCCCTGTCTATATGAGGACTGAAACCTGACGTGTAAAAGCAGAGAAGGCGGCCACTGCTCGCTGGGAGACGCAGAGGGGAAACTTCAGCAAGTGCTCTGGAGGAAGCGAGCTTCGCCGGGTGCGCTGGATGGCGTTGATCTGTTCTCCCGCCATAGCGTTCTAAAATATTCTCGGTTGAGCAGCAAAAGTGAAGGAATATCAATCCATTCATGCTTTCCCTAATTTTGCCCGAGTCTGTCACAGACGCTTCGTGGTTTACGGATGAAACTTATATTCTATTTTGAAGACACTGTATGAAGGTAGGGTCGTTTCTTTTCCTAATTTTTTTTTGCAAGAAAGGTGTCCATGCAGCCTGTCCGAAATGTTCATTTGTTATTCAGTAGGCTACACGTCATTTGCTGCAATGCATTTTCTTTGATGCATCCCTCAGCTAATATATTATTTTGATCTCAGTAGGTGGACAATGAGAACTATGTGCACAGAAAAGGCTAATGAATGAGAGGTTGTCATTCCAGATGACGCCTACATATACCTATTAGACTACTGACGTGATTGGCAGTTGTGCAAAGTCTCATAGGTAGACGAAAAGATTTCTGTTCTCCCTCCCTTTTTTTCCCTCAGTGACATTGCTCATTTGAAGGTCCACTTGAATCTTCAGGTATCTCTCATGTGTAGTGTGTTGTGAAACTCCTATGTCTGAACCCTCATAGTTCTAGCCTGTTCATAGCATGCTTCGCTCTTTTGATGTGGGATGAGCCTTACATTAATACAACCACTCTACAAGTAGCCTTCGGGACTGAAGGATGTCACAACAACTACTTCCCTGAAATGGCAAGGCCATACCAGCCCACCTGAGACTCTTCAGTGGGTCATTGATTACATTTTTTTTGGTTGAGGGTTCAGATGATTTAGATTCTGAAACACACACACACATACCCACACACAAACACATGCACACACACAAACACATACCCACACACAAACACATACCCACACACAAACACATGCACACACACAAACACATAAACACATGCACACACACAAACACATGCACATGCCCACACACAAACACATGCACACACACAAACACATGCACATGCACACACACAAACACATGCACACACACAAACACAAACACATGCACACACACAAACACATGCACACACACAAACACATGCCCACACACAAACACATGCACACACACAAACACAAACACATGCACCCACACAAACACATGCACACACACAACACACACACACACAAACACACAAACACATACCCACACACATGCACACACACACACACAAACACATGCACACACATACCCACATGCACACACATGCACACACACACACACACACATGCACACACATACCCACACACACACACATACACACACACACACACACACACACACACAAACCCACACACACACATACCCACACACACACACACATACCCACACACAAACACAAACACATGCACACACATAGGCACACACACACATACCCACACACACACATACCCACACACTGCACCATGTCTGATTTCCCTACCCCATGGATATGTTTGAAAGATCTTTGTCTCTTGAAGAACCTAATTTGAGTTTAAAAAAGCAACAACCTACATAATATGGAGGTTTGGATCTTAGATACGATTACATTAGCCATAGAAATAGATGGCTGTATGGGGATGCTGTGAAATACACTAATACTTTATGTTAAAGCTGGGGTTTCTCTGGTTTGACCTGAAATAGGAATTGAATTGGCTTGTCTCTGCTTCTGATTACGGTTTGGTGACTGAATGGCGAACACAGGCATCTGCATCACAGATACTACAGTACGTTGAGTCCGACCTGGATGGAGGCAAGGCTGATTACAGAGTTCAAAGGCATTTCACGTGGGAGCAAGGCTGTCATTGTTTGACACCTACAGTATTGACAGAGATTCAAGAAGCTAAGGGGGTCTCTTTCATGTCACATCTAACCTTAATGTGAGCAAGTGACATGCTGCAAATTTTCAATATAGTTGCTGTATGTGCCTATTGTGTTAACTTGTATCATATGTTCAACTAATTAAAAAAGTATACAGTCTGCTGTCCACAACATTTTATGTATTTTCATGCAAAAGCGCATGTTAGTTCAAAGATAATCTATAAAGGAAATATGTTTAAAAAAAATAATCTCGCCCATTTTGGAAATATGCTGTGTGTGTGTCACTAATCTACTCCCTCTGTGGTGATGTGGGTTTATGTGACTGATTTGCTCTTCAGCCTTGTCTCAAACTAGACGTAACATAGTAAATGTAAATCCGGGACACTCAAATTAGTATATGTTCGTTTGGTATGGTTACATAAGACGGATGTAAGACAATTTAAGTACAGTGGTTGGTCGGGGTGGGTGGTCATGTAACGTGAATGTTTAGCAACCCAAGGGTTGAGAGTTTGAATCTCATCATGGAGAACTCTAGCATTTGAGCTAATTAGCAACTTTTCAACTACTTACTGCTTTTTAGATACTTTTGCAAATACTTATCATGTTAGCTAACCCTTCCCCTAACCTTAACCCTTTAACCTCTAAACTTAAGCCTAACCTTAATCCTAACCCCTAAATCTAACCCCTAGCCTAGCTAACGTTAGCCAGCTAGCTAAGGTTTTGCAAATTCAAAACATTGTACCTTTTGGTAATTCGTAACATATCATATGAAATGTGTGATGGACATCCACAAATTAATACATACCATACGAAATGTAACATATCAAACTAAATGGTGCGTCTCGGATATACGTACAGAATAATACCAAATGCTCTGAAACCAGGTTGTGATCTTACACAGTGTAGCAGGACACAATGCAGAGTGTGTGAAGTTTAACATACTGTGTATGTACAATCTGTATATACAATCTGTATATACAATCTAAACAACTGAAGGCTTGTGCATCCAAGCAAATTAATCTTCAAACCACTCAAATTGTTGTCGTCACTATATCCAGTAAAACATGTCAAAGCTCAATTTAGGTGACATTTACAATGCAGTGCTTTCATTTAGGTGACATCATAAAGTAAAAAACTGTCCTTTCAATGAAAGTCTAATTCAAGATACACCGATCTTCATTGGTCCAGTATTTATGCCCCAACATGTCTATAGCTTAATTTCTGTGTTTAATCTTGGATTTAGAAATTGCTCTGTATTGTAGAAAGCCCTGGAAAACCAATTGCAATATATCTAAGAGTGTGTCTAAATTACATTAGTACTCATGACACAACAATGTAAATGTTGATTGGCTGTTAGAAAAGGTGACGAATAAGAAGCAGCATTTTCCCCTGCATTTTGTTATTGTCTTCCAATAGTGTTGGCATGGGAGTAGAGGGCTAGAGTATACACAACTGACCAACAGAAAACAAGGGCCAATTAAATACCCCACATCCATATATTTAACTAGGCAAGTCAGTTAAGAACAAATTCTTATGTTCAATGACAGCCTAGGAACACTGCCTTGTTCAGGGGAAGAACGACAGATTTGTACCTTGTCAGCTCGGGGATTTGAACTTGCAACCTTTTGGTTACTACTCTAACCACTAGGCTACGCTGCCGCCCCATATGGTAGTTGATATAATATGTTGCCCACAGAATCAACGTTTGTCAGACGTTTTCCTACCCTAAACTGAGTCTGCGGTCCACCCCATCTGTTGAGTGAATCCTATTATCTGCTTTCTGCATCTCAATCCCACATGAATTGGGAAAGACTGGCAACATGTGATTGGCAGAAGCTAATTTGATACAATCTTTCCTGTTCATCTGCGATTGAGGTTCAAATGTCTCAGTTCAACTTTAGACCCCCTTTTGAGGTATACTTGAACAGAAGTCAAGACACTTTGATTTGGGATCGACTATCCCTTTAGAGTATCATGGAATGTGTGTCCGTCTAAGTGGTTGATAGGCAAAGACGGAGTACATACTGCATACAAAAGGGATTCCCTCTGCAAAGCTGACTGAATGTCTCATTAGTTTGGTGAAGTCTAAAATATGGCCCGTTTCGCTCTTCTCACAAGGTATCATGCTGTGTAATCTCTAGTCAAGTTCTGCAAAATCAAGGAACTGTGTTGCACACATTGGATGTTTTGAAGCCTTTCATAGACAGGCCACCAATGTGTTCATTACATATACTCTAGCCTTAACATACTCAGACTCACTCTCTCACTCTCTCACTCTCTCACTCTCTCTCTCTCTCACATACAATACAATACAATACAATACAATGCCTGTTTGTTCTCGTATCAACATGTTTGAATCTACCGAAGCGGATTTGTAATTTAGATTTTTGTGGATTTGAAATGTAAATATTTGATGAATTTATCTACAGCCAGTGAAAGTCATGTATCTTCTTATAGCAGGCAATGGTAAATGTGTCCAAGGAAAGACATGAAAGCTGTGATGTATTTCAAAACAAGTTTCCTGTCTATCTCAAACGGCTGTAAGTCCACATGTTGATTTCTGATGTATGATACAGAGATTAGGGGTTTTATGGGATTGCGAATCTTGTATGATTTGACGTCTGCATTAGAATTACAATGGAGCACTTGGTGTAACTTAAAATGTCATTTTTGCTGGTGGTAACTTGCGGACTTAAACAATGCTTTATTAGTCTGTTTATTTTATTTATTTTTTATTTCACCTTTATTTAACCAGGTAGGCCAGTTGAGAACAAGTTCTCATTTGCAACTGCGACCTGGCCAAGATAAAGCATAGCAGTGTGAGCAGACAACACAGAGTTACACATGGAATAAACAATTAACAAGTCAATAACACAGTAGAAAACAAAGGGGGGAGTCTATATACAATGTGTGCAAAAGGCATGAGGAGGTAGGCGAATAATTACAATTTTGCAGATTAACACTGGAGTGATAAATGATCAGATGGTCATGTACAGGTAGAGATATTGGTGTGCAAAAGAGCAAGTAAATAAATAAAAACAGTATGGGGATGAGGTAGGTGAAAATGGGTGGGCTATTTACCAATAGACTATGTACAGCAGCAGCGATCGGTTAGCTGCTCAGATAGCTGATGTTTGAAGTTGGTGAGGGAGATAAAAGTCTCCAGCTTCAGCGATTTTTGCAATTCGTTCCAGTCACAGGCAGCAGAGTACTGGAACGAAAGGCGGCCAAATGAGGTGTTGGCTTTAGGGATGATCAGTGAGATACACCTGCTGGAGCGCGTGCTACGGATGGGTGTTGCCATCGTGACCAGTGAGCTGAGATAAGGCGGAGCTTTACCTAGCATGGACTTGTAGATGACCTGGAGCCAGTGGGTCTGGCGACGAATATGTAACGAGGGCCAGCCGACCAGAGCATACAGGTTGCAGTGGTGGGTGGTATAAGGTGCTTTAGTGACAAAACGGATGGCACTGTGATAGACTGCATCCAGTTTGCTGAGTAGAGTGTTGGAAGCCATTTTGTAGATGACATCGCCGAAGTCGAGGATCGGAAGGATAGTCAGTTTTACTAGGGTAAGCTTGGCGGCGTGAGTGAAGGAGGCTTTGTTGCCGAATAGAAAGCCGACTCTTGATTTGATTTTCGATTGGAGATGTTTGATATGAGTCTGGAAGGAGAGTTTGCAGTCTAGCCAGACACCTAGGTACTTATAGATGTCCACATATTCAAGGTCGGAACCATCCAGGGTGGTGATGCTAGTCGGGCATGCGGGTGCAGGCAGCGATCGGTTGAAAAGCATGCATTTGGTTTTACTAGCGTTTAAGAGCAGTTCGAGGCCACGGAAGGAGTGTTGTATGGCATTGAAGCTTGTTTGGAGGTTAGACAGCACAGTGTCCAATGACGGGCCGAAAGTATATAGAATGGTGTCGTCTACGTAGAGGTGGGATCGCCCGCAGCAAGAGCAACGTCATTGATATATACAGAGATATATACAGAGAAAAGAGTCGGCCCGAGAATTGAACCCTGTGGCACCCCCATAGAGACTGCCAGAGGACCGGACAGCATGCCCTCCGATTTGACACACTGAACTCTGTCTGCAAAGTAATTGGTGAACCAGGCAAGGCAGTCATCCGAAAAACCGAGGCTACTGAGTCTGCCGATAAGAATATGGTGATTGACAGAGTCGAAAGCCTTGGCAAGGTCAATGAAGACGGCTGCACAGTACTGTCTTTTATCGATGGCGGTTATGATATCGTTTAGTACCTTGAGTGTTGCTGAGGTGCACCCGTGACCGGCTCGGAAACCAGATTGCACAGCGGAGAAGGTACGGTGGGATTCGAGATGGTCAGTGACCTGTTTGTTGACTTGGCTTTCGAAGACCTTAGATAGGCAGGGCAGGATGGATATAGGTCTGTAACAGTTTGGGTCCAGGGTGTCTCCCCCTTTGAAGAGGGGGATGACTGCGGCAGCTTTCCAATCCTTGGGGATCTCAGACGATATGAAAGAGAGGTTGAACAGGCTGGTAATAGGGGTTGCGACAATGGCGGCGGAAAGTTTCAGAAATAGGGGGTCCAGATTGTCAAGCCCAGCTGATTTGTACGGGTCCAGGTTTTGCAGCTCTTTCAGAACATCTGCTATCTGGATTTGGGTAAAGGAGAACCTGGAGAGGCTTGGGCGAGGAGCTGCCGGGGGCAGAGCTGTTGGCCGAGGTTGGAGTAGCCAGGCGGAAGGCATGGCCAGCCGTTGAGAAATGCTTATTGAAGTTTTCGATAATCATGGATTTATCGGTGGTGACCATGTTACCTAGCCTCAGTGCAGTGGGCAGCTGGGAGGAGGTGCTCTTGTTCTCCATGGACTTTACAGTGTCCCAGAACTTTTTGGAGTTGGAGCTACAGGATGCAAACTTCTGCCTGAAGAAGCTGGCCTTAGCTTTCCTGACTGACTGCGTGTATTGGTTCCGGACTTCCCTGAACAGTTGCATATCCCGGGGACTATTCGATGCTATTGCAGTCCGCCACAGGATGTTTTTGTGCTGGTCGAGGGCAGTCAGGTCTGGGGTGAACCAAGGACTGTATCTGTTCTTAGTTCTGCATTTTTTGAACGGAGCATGCTTATCTAAAATGGTAAGGAAGTTACTTTTAAAGAATGACCAGGCATCCTCAACTGACGGGATGAGGTCAATGTCCTTCCAGGATACCCGGGCCAGGTCGATTAGAAAGGCCTGCTCACAGAAGTGTTTTAGGGAGCGTTTGACAGTGATGAGGGGTGGTCGTTTGACTGCGGCTCCGTAGCGGATACAGGCAATGAGGCAGTGATCGCTGAGATCCTGGTTGAAGACAGCGGAGGTGTATTTGGAGGGCCAGTTGGTCAGGATGACGTCTGAGGGTGCCCTTGTTTACAGAGTTAGGGTTGTACCTGGTGGGTTCCTTGATGATTTGTGTGAGATTGAGGGCATCTAGCTTAGATTGTAGGACTGGCGGGGTGTTAAGCATATCCCAGTTTAGGTCACCTAACAGAACAAACTCTGAGGCTAGATGGGGGGCGATCAATTCACAAATGGTGTCCTGGGCACAGCTGGGAGCTGAGGGGGGTCGGTAGCAGGCGGCAACAGTGAGAGACTTATTTTTGGAGAGAGTAATTTTCAAAATTAGTAGTTCGAACTGTTTGGGTATGGACCTGGAAAGTATGACATTACTTTGCAGGCTATCTCTGCAGTAGACTGCAACTCCTCTCCCTTTAGCAGTTCTATCTTGACGGAAGATGTTATAGTTGGGTATGCAAATCTCTGAATTTTTGGTGGCCTTCCTGAGCCAGGATTCAGACACAGCAAGGACATCAGGGTTAGCAGAGTGTGCTAGAGCAGTGAGTAAAACAAACTTAGGGAGGAGGCTTCTGATGTTGACATGCATGAAACCAAGGCTGTGTTATGATCAGCGGTGTAGTGCTATTCTTGTAAGGGCCAGAGTGCTATATTTAAAACTAAATATATATATAAAAAAAATATAAAAAAATGTATGACATGTTCTCTCAATCCAAGTTGTACTGACAGGTAGCCTATCAAGTAATATATTATCTCAAAGAAAATGTTTCTATTACACTCAAACACCCAAGTTAGGCCCTCGTTTCAAAGTAGGCCAATATCACTGTCAATCGCGATTGATGATTCATCACGTTTTACAGGGGAAACGTCCAAGCTGAATCCGCATGCCGACCATTTTGATCTCAATCAGTTTCATGGGAATATGCAGCTAGATGATGTTGAATTTTAGAGAAGATGTTATTCATTAGCTTACAGCCTACCTTTTATTTTGTGTCAATCAAAACACATACTTAAGGTCTATTTAGCCTATTTAGGTTGTTGTTGTCTAGCAGTAACGTTACACTATGCCATTATATTCGGTATGTTAGGCCTATGTAGAATAACCATTTAAGTGATCTTGCGAGACATTGATTCAGATTTGATCTCAACTTTATTAAACAAGCAACATTCTGAGAAGTGGCTCCGTTGCGTTCCTGCAGCAATACACACCTGTTGATGCGTTATGTCATTACATTATAATGACTGTGTGACTGCCTTTATGAGCCAGGGTTTAAGTTAAATTGTCACAGAATGTTCAAAAGCATCCCTTTGACAATGTCAGTTTTTCAAGGCATTTACTCTCGCCTTTTGTCTTCCCTTCGTAAACTACACTCGATCATAGATATAAGGATTTGCTACTGTCGTCCTATCTTATCTTGTAGGGTCATAATGGCCCACACCTAACATAGCAAGTGTAAAATATTTGTGTAAAACTGATAGAGACATACCCCAAGCGACTTACAGCTGTAATCGCAGCAAAAGGTGGCGCTACAAAGTATTAACTTAAGGGGGCTGAATAATTTTGCACGCCCAATTTTTCAGTTTTTGATTTGTTAAAAAGTTTGAAATATCCAATAAATGTCATTCCACTTCATGATTGTGTCCCACTTGTTGTTGATTCTTCACAAAAAAATACAGTTTTATATCTTTGTTTGAAGCCTGAAATGTGGCAAAAGGTTGCGAAGTTCAAGGGGGCCGAATACTTTCGCAAGGCACTGTATGTGCATGGCAGATGTTTTTTTTCTTATGCACACCGTACTAGAAAGCATTACATTTCAGGGGTGGTTGTTATTTCAATGTAGTGGGTGCATGGGGAAACCTTGGCGTTGGCACTCCATCTGAGTGCTTTGATTTATACATTGTGAAATGAAGAAGTGTGTAGTGGTTGGTGGTGCTGGAATATTCTTAGTGTCATACACTGCATTCGGGAAGTATTCAGACCCCTTTTTCCACATTTTGTTACGTTACAGCCTTATTCTAAAATGTATTAAATAGTTCCCCCATTAATCTACACACATTACCCCATAATGACAAAGCAGAAACTAGTTTAGAAATTTTAGCAAATTTATTCAAAATAAACTGAAATATCACATATTCAACCCCTTTACTCAGTACTTTGTTTAAGCACCTTTAGCAGTGATTACAGCCTCCAGTCTTCTTGGGTATGACTACAAGCTTGGCACACCTGTATTTGGAGTTTTTCCCATTCTTCTCTGCAGATCCTCTCAAGCTCTGTCAGGTTGGATGGGGAGTGTCGCTGCACAGGTATTGTCAGGTCTCTCCAGAGATGTTCATGGCCTGGCTCTGGCTGGGCCACTCAAGGACATTCAGAGACTTTTTCCTGAAGCCACACCTGCGTTGTCTTGGCTGTGTGCTTAGGGTCGTTGTCTTGTTGGAAGGTGAACCTTCGCCCTAGTCTGAGGCTCTGAGCGCTCTGGAGCAGGTTTTCATCAAAGATCTCTCTGTACTTTCCTCCATTCATCTTTCCCCTCGATCCTGACTAGTCTCGTCAGTCCTTACCGCTGAAAAACATCCCCACAACATGATACTGCCACCACCATGTTTCACCATAGGGATGGTGCCAGTTTTCTTCCAGACGTGTGACACTTGTTATTCACGCCAAAGAGTTCAATCTCGGTTTCATCAGACCAGAGATTCTTGTTTCTTTGGGTGCCTCTTGGCAAACTCCAAGCGGGCTGTCATGTGCCTTTTACTGAGGAGTGGCTTTTGTCTGGCCACTCTACTTCTGGAATGTTATCCCATCTCCACAGAGGATTCTAGAGCTCTGTCAGAGTGATCATCAGGTTCTTGGTCACCTCCCTGACCAAGGCCCTACTCCCCTGATTGCTCAGTTTGGCCGGGCAGCCAGCTCTAGGAAGAGTCTTGGTGGTTCCATTTAAGAATGATGGAGGCCACTGTGTTCTTGGGGACCTTCAATGCTGCATAAATGTTTTGTTACCCTTCCGCAGATCTGTGCCTCTACACAATCCTGTCTCAGAGCTCTACGGACAACTCCTTCGACCTCATGGCTTGGTTTTTGCTCTGACATGCACTGTCAACTGTTGGACCTTCATATAGACAGGCGTGTGCCTTTCCAAATCATGTCCAACCAATTGAATTTACCACAGGTGAACTCCAAAAAGTTGTAGAAACATCTCAAGGATGTATCAATGGAAATACTGCTCTTTCTGTAAGTGTTTTCCATTAACACCGAGTGTTGAAAACATTTAAGTCAAAGGCCTCCCTAGCTTACTGACTCTAAGTACTTCTACTACTACTACCATGGGCGTATGGGACAAGAATTCAGCCCTGATATTTCATCCACACCAACACACACTACTGCGTGTGCCGCCAACTCACCATCTGCCTCCCTATTGTACTGTCCTACAGTCTCAGCATCTTCTCTGCTGTCACTCTGTGCTACTTCTTATTCTTTGTCTCTTGCTGTCTGTCTGTGTGCTTAAGCTACTACTACTAACTTGTTCTCAACTGGCCTACCTGGTTAAATAAAGGTGAAATAAAAAATCCTTATACATTATAAAAGCCAAGCTACCGATTTAGGCTATATTGCAAATGAGTTCCTGTTTTATGTGTTTTTCTGAATCAGCAACTCCCCTAAGTGTTCATTACATTACAGGGCTCCAGACTAACATGTTCCCCTGGTATCACTGGTGCTGCTAACTTTTACAGGTGGTGGCACCAGTCCACGATTTGGGGCAGATCCACATCATAAGTAATTATCTTATAAAGTCATTCATAGTGCTTTATTAAGAAGTATAATAAATAGACTACTGAAGTATTCAGGAAATACTTTGTTTCATTTAACACATCCAAGCAGGAATGCATGATTCAATATATTTAGACTATAGGTATATTTTACTATAGAGATTTTTATGGAGATGAATTACATGGTGCACATAAAGATAGCCGAACTAATATCATAGACTAATTAATTTGGGGTTTAACATCTGAGGAAGTGGAATCTCAAAACACATTTACTGTTATAATCTCCACCCGGCACAGCCAGAAGAGGACTGGCCACCCCTCAGCCTGGTTCCTCTCTAGGTTTCTTCCTAGGTTTTGGCCTTTCTAGGGAGGTTTTCCTAGCCACTGTGCTTCTACACCTGCATTGCTTGCTGTTTGGGGTTTTAGGCTGGGTTTCTGTACAGCACTTATCAGCTTATCAGCAGATATCAGCTGATGTAAGAAGGGCTATATAAATACATTTGATTTGAACTAGATTGCCCAATGCCGGTAGCCATCTATTCATCCAATAGTAAATGTAATGTCCTAAAGCACTTTGAAGTTGTGAGCTACTACCCACGAGACCAATAGGCCTATGCCCTCCCAATGGCCGGGGGCGCATTTCACGCGCTATTGTAAAAAGAGTTGCTATTGAGCTGAATATTTGAAATGTTATACAATCAGAATGCATTTTTCTCTTGAGCACATGGCGGGGGGAGAGGAGAGTGGCTCACTCATCACAGCAGTGAGGCTACAGGGGCCAGGTCAGACACCTTCCATACAGGAATCATGAGGATAATGCACCTTACTGATTGACCAAATCCTGGTTTTAGCCGCCCCCAAAAACAGGAGGTTTTTATGAGAGGTGACCAAGTAGAAAGCGATCTTTCTACATTCATAGGTACCCTTTCTATTTTTTACGATCCATGATGTTGTCTGTCTGGCTGAGAGAATTGGAGCAGGTCTTTTTGCTGATGCTGCATTTGACTTTGAATGTTTCTGTGCATGACCTCAGCTCATCCTATCAGACAACCGTGCAATCCCCTCTTGGCCAACCGTTGCCGCTGATCAGCCAAAGGCTCATTATAGATAAGTATAACAGAGAAATTGCGCAAAAAACAACAACAAAAATTAATCATGGGCCGCCAGCCATGTCACCCTTTTCGGCATTTTATTTTTATCTACAAAACATTATTTTTGTGTGTGTCAATTTCCACCAGCCCAGCCCACCCAATTACACGTTTTCCCCCCAGAATTGGCCAATCTGTCGACGACGACGACAATGACTAGTACTACCAGTATTACGACTACCATTGCTAATGTTACTTTCAGTACCACAACAGCTACCAGAACTCTTATTAAAACTGATCAGAGCTCACCCGGATGTAACATTAAAGCCGTCAGTCATGAAATCACTTCACAGAAATATCTATTCAGACTCGTCATATCCGTTCTTCAGCCAAGTAAGAGTAAGATAATGTGTGGTAAAAACATATAGCTAGAGGAGTGGTACTCATTGGGCATCCCGCAGGGCGCATTCTCCCACCAAGTCCTTCATTTGCGGCTTGCGGTGAGTTTCTTATTTTCCATTCAAAATGCATAACAATGACTCAATTTCAATTCAGGCCTCCACTCCGACAGAGATGGCCGCCTCGCTTCGCGTTCCTAGGAAACTATGCAGTATTTTGTTTTTTTACATGTTATTTCTTACATTGGTACCCCAGGTGATCTTAGGTTTCATTACATACAGTCGGGAAGAACTACTGAATATAAGAGCAAGGTCAACTCACCACCATTACGACCAGGAATATGACTTTCGCGAAGCGGATCCTGTGTTCTGTCCTCCACCCAGGACAACGGAATGGATCCCAGCCGGCGACCCAAAACAACGATGTCGTAAAAGAGGCAAACGAAGTGGTCTTCTGGTCAGGCTCCGGAGACGGGCAAAACGCGCACCACTCCCTAGCATACTACTCGCCAATGGCCAGTCTCTTGACAACAAGGTTGATGAAATCTGAGCAAGGGTAGCATTCCAGAGAGACATCAGAGACTGTAACGTTCTTTGCTTCACGGAAACATGGCTCACTCGAGAGACGCTATCGGAGTCGGTACAGCCAGCTGGTTTCTTCACGCATTACGCCGACAGAAACAACCATCTTTCTGGTAAGAAAGAAACCACATATCCTGAGGCTGCATTCATTGTAGCTGGGGATTTTAACAAGGCTAATCTGAAAACAAGACTTCCTAAATTGTATCAGCATATCGATTGCGCAACCAGGGCTGGTAAAACCCTGGATCATTGCTATTCTAACTTCCGTGACGCATTTAAGGCCCTCCCCCGCCCTCCTTTCAGAAAAGCTGACCACGACTCCATTTTGTTGATCCCTGCCTACAGACAGAAACTAAAACAAGAAGCTCCCACGCTCAGGTCTGTTCAATGCTGGTCCGACCAATCTGATTCCACGCTTCAAGACTGCTTCGATCACGTGGATTGGGATATGTTCCGCATTGCCTCCAACAACAACAATACGCTGATTCGGTGAGCGAGTTCATTAGAAAGTGCATTGACGATGTCATTCCCATAGCAACGATTAAAACATTCCCAAACCAGATACCATGGATTGATGGCAGCATTCGTGTGAAACTGAAAGCACAAACCACTGCTTTTAACCAGGGCAAGGTGACCGGAAACATGACCGAATACAAACAGTGTAGCTATACCCTCCGCAAGGCAATCAAACAAGCTAAGCGTCAGTATAGAGACAAAGTAGAGTCGCAATTCAACAGCTCAGACACGAGATATGTGGCAGGGTCTACAGTCAATCACGGATGACAAAAAAAAAAAACAGCCCCGTCACCAGGATGTCTTGCTCCCAAACAGACTAAATAACTTTTTTGCCCGCTTTGAGGACAATACAGTGCCACTGACACGGCCCGCAACCAAAACCTGCGGACTCTCCTTCACTTCACTAACCCTCGCAAGGCTGCAGGCCCAGACGGCATCCCCAGCCGCGTCCTCAGAACATGCGCAGACCAGCTGGCTGGTGTGTTTACGGACATATTCAATCAATCCGTATCCCAGTCTGCTGTTCCCACATGCTTCAAGAGGGCCACCATTGTTCCTGTTCACAAGAAAGCTAAGGTAACTGAGCTAAACAACTACCGCCCCGTAGCACTCACTTCCGTCATCATGAAGTGCTTTGAGAGACTAGTCAAGGACCATATCACCTCCACCCTACCTGACACCCTAGACCCACTCCAATTTGCTTACCGCCCAAATAGGTCCACAGACGATGCAATCGCAACCACACTGCACACTGCCTAAACCCATCTGGACAAGAGGAATACCTATGTGAGAATGCTGTTCATCGACTACAGCTCAGCATTTAACCCCATAGTACCCTCCAAACTCGTCATCAAGCTAGAGACCCTGGGTCTCGACCCCGCCCTGTACAACTGGGTACTGGACTTCCTGACGGGCCGCCCCCGGGTGGTGAGGGTAGGTAACATCTCCACCCCGCTGATCCTCAACACTGGGGCCCCACAAGGGTGCGTTCTGAGCCCTCTCCTGGACTCCCTGTTCACCCACGACTGCGTGGCCACGCACGCCTCCAACTCAATCATCAAGTTTGCGGACGACACTACAGTGGTAGGCTTTATTATCAACAACGACGAGACGGCCTACAGGGAGGAGTGTCAGGAAAATAACCTCACACTCAACAAAACAAAGGAGATGATTGTGGACTTCAGGAAACAGCAGAGGGACCACCCCCCCTATCCACATTGATGGGACAGTAGTGGAGAGGGTAGTACGTTTTTTTAAGTTCCTCGGCGTACACATCAGGGACAATCTGAATTGGTCCACCCACACAGACAGCGTCGTGAAGAAGGCGCAGCAGCGCCTCTTCAACCTCAGGAGGCTGAAGAAATTCGGCTTGTCACCAAAAGCACTCACAAACTTCTACAGATGCACAATCGAGAGCATCCTGTTGGGCTGTTGCCTGGTACGGCAACTGCTCTGCCCACAACCATAAGGCTCTCCAGAGGGTAGTGAGGTCTGCACAACGCATTACCGGATACAAACTACCTGCCCTCCAGGACACCTACACCACCCGATGTCACAGGAAGGCCATAAAGATTATCAAGGACAACAACCACCCGAGCCACTGCCTGCTCACCCTGCTATCATCCAGAAGGCGAGGTCAGTACAGGTGCATCAAAGCAGGGACCGAGAGACTGAAAAACAGCTTCTATCTCAAGGCCATCAGACTGTTAAACAGCCACCGCTAACATTGAGTCGCTACTGCCAACATACTGACTCAACTCCAGCCACTTTAATAATGGGAATTGATGGAAATTGGTGTAAAATATATCACTAGCCACTTTAAACAATGCTACTTCATATAATGTTTACATACCCTACATTACTCATCTCATATGTATATACTGTACTCTATCATCTACTGCATCTTGATGTAATACATGCATCACTAGCCACTTTAAACTATGCCACTTTGTTTAGATACTGTACTCGATACCATCTACTGCATCTTGCCTATGCCGCTCTGTACCATCACTCATTCATATATCTTTATGTACATATTCTTTATCCCTTTACACTTGTGTGTATAAGGTAGTAGTTTTGGAATTGTTAGGTTAGATTACTCATTGGTTATTACTGCATTGTCAGAACTAGAAGCACAAGCTTTTCGCTACACGTATGTGTATGTGACAAATAAATTTGATTTGATTTATTGTTCTCTGGATGGCAGATAGATGGCAGTATAGCGCAGCTTTTGAACAGAAAGGCCGAATTAGAACGTTTGCCGAAACGCAACTGCTCAGCTACAGCAACTAACACGTATCAGTTTGCTACTAGCTCATTTTGCAGTATGGTCGACATGGATAGATTTCGTTGTAAAAAAAAAGTAAATCTATTGACAATGAAAATGAGGGGGAAGAGCTGGAGAACAACATGACAGCTATGAAGGAACAACCACCGGAGAATCAGGAATATGGCTGTGGGAAAATGCAGTTAGCTAATGTAGCTAACGTGGCTAACATGGCTCCGGTGGCTAAGAGAAGGATATGGTCAATTCAAGAAGAACACAAAGTTCCAAGAGTAATGGACAGACAAGTATTTATTTTATACTGCATGATGGGACTAGCTCACTTTGTCTTATTTGCCATTAGACAGTCAATTGTTTTCAACAAGAACATTTTGAGCGACATTTCCAGTCACACCATGCCCACTTTGACACAACATATCCGCCACAAAGCAACCTCAGAAACAACAAAATAACACAACTCAAAGGACAGCTCAAAGGACAACAACAAATGATGGACAGATCTAGCACTGTTGCAGAGCAGACGACAGAGGCAACATGAGATTGCTTGGATACTCGCGAGAAACAAGAAGACCTTCACAGACGTGGATATTGTCAAAGAATGTTTTTTGGGCCTCAGCCAAAATATTGTATGCTGATTTCCCAAACAAGGAAGCTATTCTAAAGCAAATTAAGGGACTGCGGCTCTCAGACTCGACCCTAACTAGACGCATAGAAGAAATCGTTGAGGACGTCGTTAAACAACTGATTACTGTTGGTGCCGTGTTTCATTATTGTGCTTGACGAAAGCACTAATGTAAGTGACATTACTCAATTATGTGTTTGGGTCCGCTTCCCTCAAAACGAGTCGTTCAGAGAGGAACTTTTACGTTTACTGCCCCTTCAGGGAGAGGATATTCTGAAAGCCCTTGTTACATTTTTTTGCAGATTTCATAATATTGACTGGTCAATCTGGCGTCTGTGTGCACTGACCCAAACATGCAAGGAGAAAGGACTCAGGCCTGATGAGAAAGAGAGACGATATTCCCGAATGTGTTACCTTTCATTGTATCATTCATCAGGAAGCACTTATGGCTAAACTCAGACTGTGACTTGCAGGATTTGATGCAGCAAGTCGTGCGCGTGGTGAACATTATTATTGTGAGGGCACTGAATCACCGGCAGTTCTGCGACTTGCTGGAGGAATACCAGACAGAATACGGCAACTTGCTATTTCACAATGAGGTGAGATGTCTGTCTTGTGGCAGAGTTTTAGAAAGATTTTTCTCTCTCCTCCCTCAAATCTGTGAATTTGTTGCAAGCCAGGGGGAGAGAGGAGCCAGAGCTGGAGGATCCACAGTGGATATTAAAGCTGTTTTAACTTGCATCACCTGCCACCTGAACATGGTGAATCTCCAGCTCCAAGGGAAAGATAAAACTCTGGGCAAAATTCTGCATGTGGTCACAGCATTTCAAAATAAAATCACCACACTGTTCATACCTGACAGATTGTTCATTTCCCAAAACTCAGAGCAGTCACCACATCCAACCCAGACATAATGCAACATGTTAACTTTGCATTTGTGCGTGTGTTGAAAGAGTTGGACTTTGAGTCAAGATTCAAGGATATCATCAAGTACAAGGAGTTTTTCAACTAAATCGAGAACCCCTTTCATGTGCCAGTGTCATCTCTGACCCCAGTCATCACAACCCTCTGTCCTGACTGTGCTGGAATAGAGAGTGAGATAGTGTCATCACAGCCCTCTGTCCTGACCGTGCTGGAATAGAGAGTGAGATAGTGGAGCTGCAGGCAAATGACACATTGCAAGGTGAACTAAGAGCAGGTGTTACCCATTTCTGGAGCCTTGTCAGACAGAGTATCCACTTATGAAGCAGTGTGTGTAAAAGTTGACATCCATTTTTTTTGTCAGGACTTATTCATGTGAAGCAACATTTTCAACAATGAACATTGTGAAACAAAAACAGAGAAACAGACAAACAAATGCACACCTGGATTGCCTCACAAGGATAGCAACAACAGACAATACATTTCAAATAAATTCAGTCAAGAAGCAGAAGGGACATTTTTCGCTCATCCAACTGGTCAAAATATTTAGAACACCTACTCATTCAATGGTTTTACTTTATTTTTACTATTTTCTACATTGTCGAATAACAGTGAAGACATCAAAACTATGAAATAACACATGGAATTATGTAGTAAGCAAAAAAGTGTTAAACAAATCAAAATATTTTTCATATTTGAGATTCTTCAAATAGCCACCCTTTTGCCTTGATGACAGCTTTGGACACTCTTGGCATTCTCTCAACCAGGTTCACCTGGAATGCTTTTCCAACAGTCTTGAAGGAGTTCCCACATATGCTGAGCACTTGTTGGCTGCTTTTCCTTCACTCTGCGGTCCGATTCATCCCAAACCATCTCAATTTGGTTGAGGTTGGGGGATTGTGGAGGCCAGGTCATCTGATGCTGCACTCCATCACTCTCCCTCTTGGTAAAATAGCCCTTACACAGCCTAGAGGTGTGTTGAGTCATTGTCCTGTTGAAAAACAAATGATAGTCCCACTAAGCCCAAACCAGATGGGATAGTGTATCGCTGTGGTAGCCATGCTTGTTAAATAAATCACAGACAGTGTCACCAGCAAAGCACCTCCACACCTCCTCCTCCGTGCTTTATGGTGGGAAATACACATGCAGAGATCATCTGTTCACCCACACCGCGTCTCACAAAGACTGAGGTTGGAACCAAAAATCTCAAAGTTGGACTCCAGACCAAAGGACAAATTTACACCGTTCTAATGTCCATTGCTTGTGTTTCTTGGCCCAAGCAAATCTATTCTTCTTATTGGTGTCCTTTAGTAGTGGTTTCTTTGCAACCATACAACTGTGAAGGCCGGATTCACATAGTCTCATTTGAACAGTTGATGTTGATGTCTCATTGAAGCATTTATTTGGGCTGCAATTTCTGGCTGGTTACCCTAATGAACTTATCCTCTTCAGCAGAGGTAACTCTGGGTCTTCCATTCCTGTGGCAGTCCTCAGAGAGCCAGTTAAATCATAGCGCTTGATGGTTTTTGCAACTGCACTTGAAGAAACGTTCACTGTTCTTGAAAATTTCCTGGATTGAGTGACCTTCATGTCTTAAAGTAATGATGGACTGTTGTTTCTTTTTGCCTATTTGAGCGGTTCTTGCCATAATATGGACTTGGTCTTTTACCAAATAGGGCTATCTTCTGTATACCCCCTAACTTGTCACAACACAACTGATTGTCTCAAATGCATTAAGAAGGAAATAAATTCCACAAATGTACTTTTTAGAATGCACACCTGTTAACTGAAATGCATTCCAGGTGACTACCTCATGAAGCTGGTTGAGAGAATACCAAGAGTGTGCAAATCTGTCATCAAGCCAAGGGGTGGCTATTTGAAGAATCTCCAAAATGTTCGTAACTTTTTTGGTTACTACATTATTCCATGTGTTATTTCATAGTTTTGATGTCTTCACTATTATTCTACAATGTAGAAAATGGTACAAATAAAGAAACAAACTTGAATGAGTAGATGTTCTAAAACTTTTGACCGGTAGTGTACATGTGATGTAGCTTATTTGATGTGTGTTTGTATATATTTGTGATGTGCTGTACATCAAATCAATTGCATGTACTCTAATGCTCTGAATTTGCTCTCAATTGATAATATTGGAAGGACAAAGTATAACAGATCTGTGCAGCTCTCTGAATGATTGTCTCACCCAAGGTGGCCCCTTACAAAAAAATGGAGTAACACTGAGCTAGAGTATAGACCTCTTTCTGTGTTTACAAAACATTGTCGCACGATGGTGATGCACGCAAGTTGGTGGCAGAACAAGGAGTTAATATAGAACACCAGCAAAAAAAAGCCTACATTTACATGCTGCTTATGAATGCATTTCACACTACTTTTGGATTATAATTGGATTTTAAGGCTCGTCTGAATGCCTTACTCAATATAATGTTTGTCATCAAATAAACTGCATTATACTTGAATACACTTCAACTTCAACCAGTAAAATGGCTCTTTGACTAGCTTTTGCTACAGCCTATATCAATGAGCGTTAGCATTCTAGCTAACAACCGCTGTATCCCAAATAGTTATTTTGCAAAGATCACAACCAAATATAATCTTAGCGACTGTTCAAGCAAGAATCGAAACATCATTGTGAGTGTATGAGATCCCCCAAAAGCCATTCTGTTTAGAAGTAATAAAAACAGACTAGATTTATGTTGAATGGGCGCAGATGGCAATGGCTTTCTTACCGCAGCCAAGAGTTGCGGGCATTTGTGCGCAATGTGAGTGTGTCGTGTCCTGGAAAAGGGTGTATTTATCTCTTACTTTTGAATCCAACTGTCAGAGGCAGTCCAAACATCCAACTGTCAGAGGCAGTCCAAACATCCAACTGTCAGAGGCAGTCCAAACAGGCCAGTCTTTTGGGAACAGTCAACGTATTGTCTTTTAGAACATTAGGAGAACTCCTACAGGTCCTTCAGTCATTTTTTTGAATCAATTGGCTTTATAAAATCTATATGGTATTGGGATACTATTCTGTGGGCGTACTGTACACTTGAACATATTATTTCATGGCTTTGGTTGTAGAGTCAAGCTGGGAAATAGACACAGGATTAGTAAAAAATAATTGGCCACTCAAAAGGACAATATATTGGCAGTGTGGTAGCAAAAATGACAGTAACAACCATTATACCACACAGATACATATTCTCATGGTTGAGACAGGATCAGAGGTGGAGAGTGCATCATACATCATTTGGGTTGATTGTTACCAGCAGTCGATTTACTTCTACTTAATCTCAAAGCAAGAAACGTCCAGGAAGAGATGCGATGGGCACTACTAGGCTACATGAGAAAGAGCAGGATGAGGAGGGAGAGCCTCTAATGAGTACAGAGCGTGGGGATGTGAGTGGGGCTTACGGATCCAGCAACGTCTTGTCAACGCCACTTTGAAGTTAATGGATGACATGCAATTAAAAAGTCTGGCCGAAAAATTCACGCTATCCATTTGGATAGGGAATCTGTGGATGCTGTATGCTTTTTTTTTTACTCTCTAATGAGAGCATGCCTTTTCCTAAAACTCCACACATGATGGTAGAGTATTAGTGTATATTATTAGTGTATATTTATAGGGCGAAATGCACTCGTTTGACTGCCTTTTCAGGTTAGGTCGTGGATTCTACTTAATTTGAGGACAGTAGCATTCAAAGACCTTCTTCAGAAGGAATTGGCTGTGTTGAATACCTGTACCTGATCACGAATTTAAGACACTCACCTTTAACAACTGCCTGAGGCTCCACGGTGTGTTTTAAATAATTCTGTGTGAACTTGGGGCTAGCTAGAGATACTACATTTGTGGCTAGCGACTGGCTGCATTTGACTGTTAGTGCTAGCTTGGGGTCTGAACTAGCCATCTGCACACTAAAAAAGAATGGTTCTAAATAGTACCAGATAGGGGTTATTTGGCTTGTAACCATAGCAGAACCCTTTTTTGAAGGTTTTATAAAGAACCATGCTCATAAGGTTCTAAATGGAACCTTTATTGTGCTATTAAGAACCCTTTGCTAAGGTTCTATAAAGAACAATTAAAAAAGGTTCTATATAGCACCAAAAAATGGTTCTGCTATGGTTACAACCCTTTTTGGGGCTATATGCAACCCTTCTTTATGGTTATTTGAAGAACCTTTATGGAGATCCTTTTGTAGAACCATACAGTGTATTTAATTCTGGTCAGCCATATTATTAAACTTGCATAGGTGTTATTGTTCTATTGAACAAGTTGAATCAAGTGAGCTACAGTAACTCTGGAACAGAGGAGAGAATTCATAACCACTTACTGATTTAGTCAACTGTTTTTAATTGACACAAGGCCATATAGAAGTCTTTCACAAGACACCATCACTGGCTATAGTCATATATAACATGCAATAGCTAAACACAACATATTAGATACACTGGAAGGATACTCTCACTCACAGTTGCACAAAAAGATCTGTGCACAAACCACACCACAAAATACTCTGAGAAGCTTCCCCTATATTTACATGTTCAACAAAGGAGGAAAGAACCCTTTTTTAAATGCAAAGAACCACCAAGAGCTCAAATGGTTCTTTGAGTCATTATGGTTCCACATAGAGCCATCACTCTTCCCAAAGAACTCTTGAGGAACCCTAATTTTTTTTGTGTGTGGGAGAGTTTCCAGGTTGGGTCCAGACAACCAGTTTACACGTAGGGTGGTGTGGGTGTAGGGATTAGAGGTCGACCGATTTATAATTTTTCACTACCGATACCGATTATTGGGGGACCAAAAAAACGGCGATGCCGATTTTAAATTTTTTCAAATTTATTTATTTGTAATAATGACAATTACAACAATACTGAATTAACACTTATTTTAACATTCATATAATACATCAATACATCAATTTAGCCTCAAATAAATAATGAAACATGTTCAATTTGGTTTAAATAATGCAAAAACAAAGTGTTGGAGAAGAAAGTAAAAGTGCAATATGTGCCATGTAAGAAAGATAATGTTTAAGTTCCTTGCTCAGAACATGAGAACAAATGAAAGCTGGTGGCTCCTTTTAACATGAGTCTTCAATATTCCCAGGTAAGAAGTTTTAGGTTGTAGTTATTATAGGAATTATAGGACTATTTCTCTCTATACCATTTGTAATTCATATACCTTTGACTATTGTATGTTCTTATAGGCACTTTAGTATTGCCAGTGTAACAGTATAGCTTCTGTCCCTCTCCTCGCCCCTACCTGGGCTCGAACCAGGAACGCATCGACAACAGCCACCCTCGAAGCAGCGTTACCCATGCAGAGCAAGGGGAACAACCACTCCAAGTCTCAGAGCGAGTGACGTTTGAAACGCTATTAACGCACACCCCGCCTAATCTTGGGAGTTGATAGGCTTGAAGTCATAAACAGCGCAATGCTTGAAGCATTGCGAAGAGCTGCTGGCAAAACCCATGTAAGTGCTGTTTGAAAGAATGCTTACGAGCCTGCTGGTGCCTACCATCGCTCAGTCAGACAGCTCTATCAAATCATAGACTTAGTTATAACATGATAACACACAGAAATACGAGCCTTAGGTCATTAATATGGCCGAATCCGGAAACTATCGTCTCGAAAACAAGACGTTTATTTTTTCAGTAAAATACGGTACCTTTCCGGGTGGCATCCATAAGTCTAGATATTCCTGTTACATTTTACAACCTTCAATGTTATGTCATAATTACGTAAAATTCTGGCAAATTAGGCGGCCCAAACAGTTGCATATACACTGACTCTGCGTGCAATGAACGCAAGAGAAGTGACACAATTTCACCTGGTTAATATTGCCTGCTAACCTGGATTTATTTTAGCTAAATATGCAGGTTTAAAAATATATACTTCTGTGTATTGATTTTAAGTAAGGCATTGATGTTTATGGTTAGGTACACATTGGAGCAACGACAGTCCTTTTTCGTGAATACGCACCGCATCGATTATATGCAACGCAGGACACGCTAGATAAACTAGTAATATCATCAACCATGTGTAGTTAACTAGTGATTATGATTGATTGTTTTTTATAAGGTAAGCTTAATGCTAGCTAGCAACTTACCTTGGCTTACTACATTCGTGTAACAGGCGGGCTCCTCATGAGGCAGCTGGTTAGAGCGTTGGACTAGTTAACTGTAAGGTTGCAAGATTGAATCCCTGAGCTGACAAGGTAAAAAATATGTTGTTCTGCCCCTGAACAAGGCAGTTAACCCACCGTTTTCTAGGCCATCATTGAAAATAAGAATGTGTTCTTAACTGACTTGCCTAGTTAATAAAATATTATTTAATGGTGTAATTTTTTTAATTTCATTTTTAAATCAGCCAAATCGGTGTCCAAAAATACCGATTTCCGATTGTTATAACTTGAAATCGGCCCTAATTAATCGGCCATTCCGATTAATCGGTCAACCTCTATTAGGGATGAATGTCTGTTCACAGAGGCGTAAGCAGACCGGTTAGTTCTTTCAACGTTGCCACCCCCCTGCAACAACCTCCTAACACAGGTTTAGATATGGGGTAGAAGGCACTAGCATCTTCCTTAGGACATCTCCCGAACACTTCTCATTGAGACGTGCCTCTGTCTCTACAGAAGTTGCTCTTGCATTGTTCTTCACCAAAGGACATTGGATCCAAGAATCTGTCAACATCCCACTGGTTTATTTAAGATGTGAACATACGGTTGAATTCATCTATAAAGACGTTAAGTCCCGCTATTAAATGTTTCATCAGCCTGTGGTACTCCTGGGGCGTGTGGAGGTTACTATTGAACATTATTCGCTTGGTAATTACCCACCATAAACTACTGGGGCTGTGTCCTCCTTCCTTTGTCCTCATTGCATCCCATTTTTTAAAATAATGCCCTCTTTTTATTGCCCTGGGATTGCTGGGCACCATCATTAGTGTGGAGGCAGAAATTCTACCAGCCTCTCTTTTTTTAGTGATGCTTGAGGGACACCCTCAGCATGGTAATCACTATCACCCCCGTTTTGGCAATGAACCTTCAGAAGAAAGGGAACATTCATATTTAAATTGGTATTTTAAGATTTAGATTTATTTCAAGGTTTTTTCCAATTTATTTGATTTCTGTATTGAACATCAGTTGCTAAGAACAATTCAGTCATATCTGACTTGAAAGTGCAAAGAAACAATTATGATGACTAATAAGCATAGGTGTCATGTCAGCTCTCCTCCGATCTAGGGTGACGTTTCAGTAAAATAAAACTAACAGAAAAGCATTGTATGTCGGTAGTTGATTGTTGATAATTTTTTGGTACTTTTTCTCCCCAATTTCGTGTTATCCAGTTGGTAGTTACATTGCTGCAACTCCCCTACACATTCGGGAGAGGCAAAGGTTGAGAGCCATGCATCCCCAGAAACACGACCCTGCCAAGCCGCACTGCTTCTTGACACACTGATTCGCTTAACCCGGAAGCCAGCCGCACCAATGTGTCGGAGGAAACACTGTCCAACCCTCCCCTAACCCGGACGACGCTGGGCCAATTGTGCAGTGGAGTGCCTTAGACAGCTGCGCCACTTTGGAGGCAAATGAGGATTTAAGCATAATATGCGAAAGAGTGGTATAAAGAGCTTGCGCTGAATGGGCCGTGTGCATTAATACATTCCATAGGAAAGGTCACCAGCTGATTTATTAAACCTAAATAGGATTGTACATGCTTGTTCGAACACCACAAATGACTTATGAAATGCTATGACAGGCTTGGAATAAGTGTGACAAAAAAAAAGCACAAGTTAAACGAATACCAGATTTGTCATTGGGTGGAAATGATGGTGTCGTTCAGTTCAGTGCTCGGAATCTCGCCTGATCTCACAAATTGCTAGCATTTCTACCTCGACAGAGAAGTTGGCTGCGCTAAGTGAGGTGACAGGCTAGCTTGAGGATGTTAGACTGGCTTTGTTTTATAGTCTACTGTGTGTATAGCACTGCTTCTGCAGATCCACTCCTAATCGTCTGACATGAACACACACGGAATTTGATGTTGTGAATTATTATGCTATTTTGATAGTTGTACAATGCTGGCCTTAATCTTCTATTAAAAATAATTTCTGCAGTCCAGGGATCCAGTTTGTATTGGTTTAATTGAAATGTTGCAAATGTATGAGGTCGTAATGGAAACCAGAGTACTATAGCAGACAATTACATAAATATACATACAGTATGGCTTTTGTTACAAATCAACTGGCTTAACATTATGTAGATGCACAACAATGCTGATAATGCCCAGGCGTTTGGAAAAATGTTCATGTCAGTATGTTCATGTTCACTCTTTTAGATGTAACATAAAAATGTTTAAAATTCTGACATAAATCCTTTAGCCTGTTGTGAATTTTCCTCAATGTTTTTTTGTGATTGTCGTTAGGTCTCAAGTTCACTTTTTAATTGTTTTAATAGATACACAATTGAGACAAAATGTTTAAGTGTCTTTGAACGAGTAGTAGGTGCCGGGCGCACTGGTTTGAGTCCATGCCCTGACAAATTGAGGCTGTTCTGAGGGCAAAACGGGGTGCAACTCAATATTAAGAAGGTGGTCTTAATGTTTGGTATACTCAGTGTATATACTGTATATAATGTATGTGTCTACTACTGTCCGCACGCGTCTCTGTGTCGACCACTCATCTCTGCCTTGGCAAAATGTCAGTGATCTCATGGAACCACATCACATATTGAAGCGTAGGCTATACCACCAGTTTTCAAGTCCATTCACTCATGTTTCATGCCTCTGACATGCGGTAATGATAAAAAGTGTTACAATTATTGTGATAGGCTCATGTTTTATGGTACGGCGTTCCCCCACTATTTATTTTTCTGGGACACCGTACCGGACCACACCGGCATACTGTCACCCCCTGGTTTTATTGTCACACACTGGATAGGTGCAGTGAAATGTATTGTTTTTTTTTGTGTCAGCCATAGTAGTATGGCGCCCATGGAGCAAATTAGGGCTGAAGTTCACATCGACAGATGCCTCTGCCATTGCAACCTCTGCCATTGCAACCTGGAGGGAAAGCTGTTATAACACTAAATAGGTTTCCATCCACAGTTTTAATGCGAGTAAAGGCATATTAAAAAAAAAATCATGACAGCAGTGAAGTTTTGGGTTACAAGTATAAATGCTTACAGATCATTTGTTAATTTGACATGGTGGGATCTTTTTTGTGTTGGTAAAATTAATTATGTGAGAAATGCCAGTAGAAATGCCTTTCTGCGCAAAAATGTATATAATAACCATCATATCGAATTAAACTTGAAGTCACGTGATGACAATAGTGTGGTCCTCCTACTACGACTTGGGAAAGCATGCAGTTTATTTGGCTACAGATGAATTAAGTTATGATGAACTTCACAGGGTGGTGAAAGGGCAAGGTTTAATGCTCGTTTCCAATAATATTGAGGGTCTTATTCTGGTGACATTATGATTGATGATTGACTGCCGTTTGACAAATATAAATATGAATAATCTCATCAAGTAAACAAGTCTACCTGCGAGGTGTTGGCTAGAGCAACACGCCAAGACCAGAGTAGGCACATTTGCTATTTAACGCAAAAGTTTTTATTGACAAAACTATCGGTAGAGATGAAAATGTGATGGAAACTTAAGATTTTTATTCAGTACATGAAAACTTAAGTCTATTTGGTGGAAATACATCACATACACGATGTATACAAAAAAGTATGTGGACACCCCTTCAAATTAGTAGGTTTGGCTATTTCAGACACACCCGTTGCAGCCAGGCAATCTCCATAGACAAACATTGTCAGTAGAATGGCCTTACTGGAGAGCTCAGTGACTTTCAATGTGGCACCGTCATAGGATGCCACCTTTCCAACAAGTCAGTTCGTCAAATTTCTGCCCTGCTAGTGCTGCCCCGGTCAACTGTAAGTGATGTTATTGTGAAGTGGAAACTTCTAGGAGCAACAACTACTCCGCTGCAAAGTGGTAGGCCAAATAAGCTCACAGAACGGGACTGCTGATCCTTGTTCTTGGTTGCAACACTCACAACCAAGTTCCAATCTGCCACTGGAAGCAACATCAGCACAAGAACTGTTCGTTGGGAGCTTCATGAAATGGGTTTCCATGGCCGAGCAGCCGCACACAAGCCTAACATCACCATGTGGTGTGGTGTATAGCTCGCCGCCATTGGACTCTGGAGCAGTGGAAACGCATTCATTGCAGTGATGAATCAAGCTTCACCATCTGGCAGTCCAACGGACAAATCTGTGTTTGGCGGATGCCAGGAGAACCTGCTCTAATGCATAGTGCCAACTGTAAAGTTTGAAGGTGGAATAATGGTCTGGGGCTGTTTTTCATGTTTCAGACTTGGCCTCTTAGTTCCTGTGAAGGGAAATCTTAATGCTACAGCATACAATGACATTCACCCAAGTCATAGACTGTTCTCTCTGCTACCGCATGGCAAGCGGTACGGGGCGCAAAGTCTGAGACCAAAAGGCTCCTTAACAACGTCTACCTCCAAGGCATAAAACTGCTGAACATTTAATCAAATGGCTACCTGGACTATAACCCCCCCCATTTGTTTTACACTGCTGCTGCTGCTACTCGCTGTTTATTATCTATGCGTAGTCACTTTACCCCTACCTACATGTACAAATTACCTCAACTAACCTATACCCCCGCACATTGACTCGGTACCCCCTGTATATAGCCTCATTATTGTTCTTTTTATTATTATTTTTACTTTATTTTATTTGTTAAATATTTGATTGACTCTTTCTTGAACTGCATTGTTGATTTAAAGGCTTATAAGTAAGCATTTCACGCTGAAGTTTGATTTGATTAGAAGATACTGTGCTTCCTACTTTGTGGGAACAGTTTGGGGAAGGCCTTTTCCTGTTTCAGCATGACAATGCCCCTGTGCACAAAGCGAGGTCTATACAGAAATGGTTTGTCGAGATCAGTGTGGAAGAACTTGACTGGCTTGCACAGAGCCCTGATCTCAACTCCATCAAACATCTTTGGGATGAATTGGAATGCCGACTGCGAGCCAGGCTTAATCACCCAACATTAGTGTCCGAACTCACTAATGCTCTTGTGGCTGAATGGATAGAACTTCCCGCAGCAATGTTCCAACATCTAGTGGAAAGCCTTCCCTGAAGAGTGGAGGTTGTTCTTGCAGCAAAAGGGGTACCAAATCCATATGAATGCCCATGATTTTGGTAGGAGATGTTCAACGTGTCAGGTGTCCATAAACTTTTGGTCATGTAGTGTGTTTTAGAATATTTGCATGAAAATCTGTCAACAATTGGATGGGAACCAAGTTACTGTCAGAATGGACCTACAGATGTAGGATCTTAATTTGAGGAAGTTTGCTACAGCAGAAAATAATTCTGCAGCAACTGGAAATGCGAATAATTAAGTGTATTATAATTCATGTACATTTTGGTACTTTTTTATTTGGGAAAATCGAGTCCGAATTTTCTAAATGGAATTGACAAATATTACCTTTTTTTAAAAACTTAAATACACTACAAGTTTGTATTTCATGCTGTGCAGGAAAATTCTCGGGCAAAAAAAAGATTGATCAAATTAAGATCCTACATCTGTAGCCTTCTACTATGTGAACCCTTATTGCGCTGTATCCTTTCAGTCTCCACAGGGAGACAAGTTGTATCCCACATGAACAATGTTGTGACATACATGTCTGGAAAGGTACAAGCATCAGTTGCTATAGGCTGAAATGGAGTAGGAAATTCGTCCCGAACCTTATGCGTTAGTGCCCTGGCGTAAACTTCCTCACCGGACAGAACATTTCTAGCTAGTTAGATGGAGGACTACTTTCATTGAGTGTATATTGCAAGTGAGTAGTTTGTATGCACCATGTCAGCTAACATTAGCGTTACATGCTTTCCACCACTGACTGGCTGTGGCTATAATTACCCAAGCTATCTGCGTCCGCATTGTGTTCACCTCTGTCATGTTTTTAAAGGGATTATTCTTTGTCAAGGCCCCCCATTTTAAGCCTCGCCTAACCAAACTTGTGATTTATATGTCTGAAGATTTTTTTCACCCCTTTCAAAGTTCCCGAGACAATCCCCCCCATGTTCCCAAATCCGAGGGTAGTATCCTTGGCCTCCCTGCTTCCATGGAGGATAATACTGTGCTGCCTGGAGTGAAAGTATTCCAATATTCAGCTAAGAAAGACAGGCAGGCATCCACACAAACACTGTCCTCTACTCAATAAAAACAATGCACTGTCAATCAGAGAGAGACAATAAGAGCTGTGTCGATGTTCCACATCTTGCCAGGCTCAGGACCTTGCAGTGGAAATAAACTACTGCCTCCAACATGAGCAGCTGAGAGTCGATATCAGAACCAAGTAGTAGTCTTGCCCTCTGTCTGGATATTGTTGGATTTGTAAATGGACTGCATGCTTTACAGCAGGGGTAGGCAACCCTGTTCCTGGAGTGCCGCAGGATTTAATTCCAACTAGGGACCACACCTGACCAGCTGAGCTAATGGGTCAGTTCAGTGATTGCCTAACTTCAACATACCTGGTCTTCCAGGCCTGTTAAATCAAAAACGTGAAGTGCCTGCGGCTGTCCAGGACCAGGGTAGCTTACCCATGCTTTACAGAATCACCTCTGATCTCTGCAAAACTGGTTTCCACTATTTTAAAGCAGGAGGCTTTCTAAGTTACATACACTTTTGTGGTAAATAGCGCTGTCTGCCTAATTATAGTCAAGTAGCACAATCACCTTCTCAGCAAGAAGAGAAGTAGAATCACCCATGTTTTATTCATGGTTTTTCTCTTCCAGTGATTCTTTAAAACGCTGTTTTTGTTGAAGCGAGGATTCTCTATGCCCGGTGTCATTGTCAACTTAGCTGACTTTTCACCTCGGCGGTGTGTCTGCAAAGCTCCAGTTCAAACATCATGAATGTGGATCACTTGATGAATCATGACCCCTCTCTCAGAATGAAGACATATCCTACCTCATTGATGTTGTCTTTGCTCGTTTGAAGGGCAGCTTTTAATCCCCCAGTGTGGTGGTGCTACTGCCTTTATAGCACCCGGTGTGGTGGTGCTACTGCCTTTATAGCACCCGGTGTGGTGGTGCTACTGCCTTTATAGCACCCGGTGTGGTGGGGCTACTGCCTTTATAGCACCCGGTGTGGTGGTGCTACTGCCTTTATAGCACCCGGTGTGGTGGTGCTACTGCCTTTATAGCACCCGGTGTGGTGGGGCTACTGCCTTTATAGCACCCGGTGTGGTTGTCCTACGGTTTTTATAGCACCCAGTGTGGTGGGGCTACTGTCTTTATAGCACCCAGTGTGGTGGGGCTACTGTCTTTATAGCACCCAGTGTGGTGGTGCTACTGTCTTTATAGCACCCAGTGTGGTGGTGCTACTGTCTTTATAGCACCCAGTGTGGTGGTGCTACTGTCTTTATAGCACCCAGTGTGGTGGGGCTACTGTCTTTATAGCACCCAGTGTGGTGGTGCTACTGTCTTTATAGCACCCAGTGTGGTGGGGCTACTGTCTTTATAGCACCCAGTGTGGTGGTGCTACTGTCTTTATAGCACCCAGTGTGGTGGTGCTACTGTCTTTATAGCACCCAGTGTGGTGGTGCTACTGTCTTTATAGCACCCAGTGTGGTGGGGCTACTGTCTTTATAGCACCCAGTGTGGTGGTGCTACTGTCTTTATAGCACCCAGTGTGGTGGTGCTACTGTTTTTATAGCACCCAGTGTGGTGGGGCTACTGTCTTTATAGCACCCAGTGTGGTGGGGCTACTGTCTTTATAGCACCCAGTGTGGTGGGGCTACTGTCTTTATAGCACCCAGTGTGGTGGTGCTACTGTCTTTATAGCACCCAGTGTGGTGGGGCTACTGTTTTTATAGCACCCAGTGTGGTGGTGCTACTGTTTTTATAGCACCCAGTGTGGTGGGGCTACTGTCTTTATAGCACCCAGTGTGGTGGTGCTACTGTCTTTATAGCACCCAGTGTGGTGGTGCTACTGTCTTTATAGCACCCAGTGTGGTGGGGCTACTGTCTTTATAGCACCCAGTGTGGTGGTGCATGCAACCAAAGAGGTAGAATATTCTAATAGAATCTCATAAGCCCTGTCTGAATGTTAAAATGCTTTCATAATGTTCTCAATCAATACATTGTGTCAGAGTATAAAATTAATTAATTAGCATTATGTGGTATTACACTCTCAGAATTGTTGTGCTGTTGGTAACTGCAGATATACTGTACAACATTATTTCAGCAAATGTTAAGAAACATAAGATCGGTGTGTTTGAAAAAAGTGAAAAGGGTATTCTTCTGTGCTAATTTCTCTATTCTGAAATGAACGGGGAGTTTTCTTATTCTATTCAGTAGGACTTGAACTCATTAAGTTAAAACACGTTTTTCCATAGGAATGTGCACCCCTTCCATATCAGCTGCTTCTCATATAACAAAGGTTCCTCATTATTGACCCTTCTCTGTTTCCCTGCTTTCAGATTAGACCCACAGACAGGTAGCTGTCAATCAGGCTACGTAGATCAGAGCAGCAGCTATGCTAACACCATGTAATTGGTTTTATTAATCAAATATATCTGAGGTCAAGTACTCAGCCGGATGTGAAGGCTTTTTATTGACAGAGAAAGAATCTCCAACGTCCTCCTCCTTTTGATCTGTGAATTTCTGGCAACGCTCGATTTCCCCTGAATGGGAACCATTCTGCAACACTGTCCTCTCTCTTCTCAGTGTCTTCTCCTAGTACACTGGGTAATGTAACAACACTGTCCTCTCTCTTCTCAGTGTCTTCTCCTAGTACACTGGGTAATGTAACAACACTGTCCTCTCTCTTCTCAGTGTCTTCTCCTAGTACACTGGGTAATGTAACAACACTGTCCGCTCTCATCACATTGTCTTCTGGGTAGTGTAACAGCATGGTTTCCAACCTTAAGCAACGTAGATAGATATAAGCCACCCTGGAATGGAACCACTATTTTCCTTCACTTCACATGCGCCAAATACAACAGATGAGGACCTTACAGTGAAATGCTTACTTACAAGCCCCTAACCAACAATGCAGTTTAAAAAATACGAATAAGAAAGTAACAAGTAGTTAAAGAGCAGCAGTAAAATATCAACAGCGAGACTATATACAGGGGGTACCGGTACAGAGTCAATGTGCAAGGGGCACCGGTTAGTTGAAGTAATTGAGGTAATATGTACATGTAGGTAGAGTTATTAAAGTGACTGCCTAGATAATAACAGAGGGTAGCAATGCAAATAGTCTGGGCAGCCATTTGATTAGATGTTCAGGAGTCTTATGGCTTGGGGTTAGAAGCTGTTTAGAAGGCTCTTGGACATAGACTTGGTGCTCCGATACCGCTTGCAGTGCGGTAGCAGAGAGAACGGTCTCTGACTAGGCTGACTGGAGTCTTTGACAATTTTTAGGGTCTTCCTCTGACACCGGCTGGTATAGAGGTCCTGGATGGAAGGAAGCTTAGCCCCAGTGATGTACTGGGCCGTATGCACTACCCTCTGTAGTGCCTTGCGGTCGGAGGTCAAGCAGTAGCAGTTGCCATACCAGGCAGTGATGCAACCAGTCATGATGCTCTCGGTGGTGCAGATGTAGAACATTTTGAGGAAATGAGGACCGATGCCAAATCTTTTCAGTCTCCTGAGGGGGAATAGTTTTTGTCGTGCCATCTTCACGACTGTCTTGGTGTGCTTGGACCATGTTAGTTTGTTGGTGATGTGGACACCAAGGAACTTGAATCTCTCAACCTGCTCCACTACAGCCCCGTCAATCAGAATGGGGGAGTGCTCGGTCCTCCTTTTCCTGTAGTCCACAATCATCTACTTTTATCTTGATCACGTTGAGGGAGAAGTTGTTATCCTGGCACGGCATGGCCAGGTCTCCGACCTCCTCCCTATAGGCTGTCTCGTTGTTGTCAGTGATCATTGGCAAATGTAATGATGGTGTTGGAGTCGTGCCTGGCTGTGCAGTCATGAATGAACAGGGAGAACAGGAGGGGACTGAGCACAGATCCAGTTGCAGATGGAGGTGTTTAATCCCAGGGTCCTTAGCTTATTGATGAGCTTTGAGGGCACTATGATGTTGAACACTGAGCTGTAGTGAATGAATAGCTTTCTCACATAGCTGTTCCTTTTGTCCAGGTGGGAAAGGGCAGTGTGAAGTGCAATAGAGATCGCATTATCTGTGGATCGGTTAGGGCAGTATGCCAATTGGAGTGGGTCTAGGGTTTCTGGCATAATGGTGTTGATGTTAGACATGACCAGCCTTTCAAATCACTTATTGGCTACAGACATGAGTACTAAGGGTTAGTAGAAATGTAGGCAGGTTCCCTTAATGTTCTTGGGCACAGGGACTATAGTGGTCTGCTTTTAACAAGTTGGTATTACGGACTTGGACAGGGAGAGGTTGAATATGTCAGTGAAGACACTTTCCAGTTGGGCAAGGCATGCTCGCAGTACACATCCTGGTAATCCGTCTGGCCCTGCGGCCTTGTGAATGTTGACCTTTTTAAAGGTCGTACTCACATTGGCTGCGGAGAGCGTGATCACACAGTCGTCCAGAACAGCTGGTGCTCTCATGCATGTTTGTGTTATTTGCCTCAAAGCGAGCATAGGAGTTTAGCTGTCACTGGGCAGCTGCTCGGCTGTGCTTCACTTTGTAGTCTGAAATAGTTTGCCAGGCCTGCCACATCCGACGAGCGCCATAGCCAGTGTAGTACGATTCAATCTTAGTCCTGCATTGACACTTTGCCTGTTTGATGGTTCGTCGGAGGGCATAGCGGGATTTCTTGTAAGCTTCCGGGTTAGAGTCCCGCTCCTTGAAAGCGGCAGCTCTAGCCTTTAGCTCAGTGTGGATATTGCCTGTAATTCATTGCTTCTGGTTGGGGTATGTACATTAGTTCACTGTGGGGACAACATCATCAATGCACATATTGATGAAGCCAATGACTGATGTGGTGTACTCCTCAATGCATAGCAAGAGTCCCGGAACATATTACAGTCTGTGCTAGCAAAACAGTCCTGTATCTTAGCATCTGCTTCATCTGACAACTTTTATTATTGATCTAGTCACTGGTGCTTCCTGCTTTAATTTTTGCTTGTATGCAGGAATCAGGAGGATAGAATTATGGTCAGATTTGCAAAGTAGAGGACAAGGGAGAGCTTTGTGCGTGCCTCTGTGTCTGGAGTTTTTATCCCCTCTGGTTGAATATTTAACATGTTGATAGAAATTTGGTAAAACTTATTTAAGTTTCCCTGCAATAAAGTGCCCGCCCACCAGGAGCGCCGCCTCTGGATGAGCGTTTTCCTGTTTGCTTATGGCGGAATACAGCTCATTGAGTGCGGTCTTAGTGCCAGCATCGGTCTGTGGTGGTATGTAGAGAGCTACGAAAAATACAGATGAAAACTCTCTAGGTAGATAGTGTGGTCTATAGCTTATCATGAGACACTCTAATTCAGGTGAGCAAAACCTCGAGACCACCTTAGATATCGTGCACCAGCTGTTTACATATGCATAGTCGGCCACTCCATGTCTTACCAGACGCCGCTGTTCTGTCCTGCCTGTACAGCGAATAACCAGCCAGCTGTATATTGATAATATCGTCAATCAGCCATGACTCCATGAAGCATAAGATATTGCAGTTTATAATGTCCCGTTGGTAGTTTAATCTTCCCGCAGGTCGTTGATAATTCCCCCCCCAAAGATTGCACGTTAGCTAGTATAACGGAAGGCGGGTGGGGGGGTGGGGGTTTATTCGATCGCCTATGAATTCTTAGAAGGGAGCCCGACCTCTGTCCTCTTTTTCCCGTCGTCTCTTCACGCAAATGACAGGGATTTGGGCCTGTTCCCGGAAAGCACTTTGGTGGAGTCTAAGAATTCACTTAAACTCAGGGCTGGAAAAAGTTGTTTTAAAATAATATATTCAACCAGGGAAGGCCAACTGAAACCAGGGTCTCATTTGTACTGGTGCCCTGAGGACATAAAATATCACATCTACAAGATAGAATAACATGTACATTACATATAACATCACAGTCATCACAGTCATCACAGTCATCACAGTCATCATAAACAAATGATTCAAGTCAATCAATGAAAACAATTGCAGACCTCCAGTGAACTCATTCATCATAAGGGTTTAAAACTTCCCTGGTGGCACCAGGGATTTGAAATGTAAGGAATTTCACAAGTGATTTAAGAAAATGTGGAGCGTTTAAACTAAAAGCAGATTTATGTAGTTCGGTGGAGACCTGAGGAATCTCAAGAGTTAACCAATCCTGTGAGCGGTTTTGGTATCGTGTTTTTATCCTTTAACAATCAAGTTGGGTAGATTGGAAGCTTGTGTAGTAGAGCTTTGTAATCAAGAGGTAAGTAATGATATGATCTACGGGACTTTAATGAGGCCCAGACAACCTTTTTGATACAGGATGCAGTGATGCATATAAAAAATGTCACCTGGGATATCTTCTGATAAATGGTGTCACTGTAGTCAAGAACTGGCACGAAGGTTGACTGGACAATCTGCTTCCTGCTGTTTAGGGAGAGTCATGAACTATTTATATAAAAGAAGCCTACTTTAAAGCTCAGCCACTTTACTAGCTCATCCATATGTTTTTTAAACATCCAATTATTCGCAATCCAAAAGTCCAGATATTTATAGGTGGGAACCTGCTCGATGAAAGAACCATCTAATGCATAAATGCCATCTGAAATATTTCTACAAGAATTCGAAAATAGCATGTTATAACTTTTCCCCGCATTAAGTACCAATTTTAAATCAAGGACTTTCTGCAAGGCAACAAAATCAGATTACAGCTTCAACATAGCCTGATCAGCCATTGGGGCAATAATGTCCAACAGTATAATCTGCATACAGATGAATGTTACAGGTTTTTACAGATAGACCAATATTATTTATTTAAATAGTAAAGAGGACAGGTCCTGAAATTGACCCCTGCGGGACACCATTAGTAATATCAAGGTAACTTGACACCATCAAAAAGCACACATTGTGTCCAATCTGACAGGTAGTTCCCAAACCACTTGCAAGACACCTGGTCGATGCCTATTTCAGACAACCTTTGAATTGGTAGGGGATGGTCGAGGGTATCAAAGGCCTTGGATAAGTCTATGAATATGGCAGCACAGTGTTTACTATTATCTAAGCAATTTAATTTACAATTTAAGAAAAGTGTAGTTACTGAAACAGTGTGAGGTCCAGGTCTAATACCAGACTGGTACACATTAGGAATATAATTTTAAGTTAAAGTTTTGCCAGTGAAGATAGTTTAGAAATTGGGCGGTAGTTATCTAGGTCAGAAGGATCCCCACCCTTTGTAAAGGGGGAGGAAATGCGCCGCCTTCCAGGTTTTAGGGATAGCATCATTGATATAAAATGGTTCAAATGAAAGAAAAAAAGAGGGAGTGCCTGGCAGTGTTTCATTCTCTGCTAATTGTTTAGAGGTGAATAAAGGACTCCCTCTAGTGGAACTTGAGGTATTTTCAAAGATAGCCAGCTGAGGCAAAATGGTTATTCGAAGAACCACAAATGTCATTTTTGTCTGTAATGGGACCAGAGGCTGTCAGAACCTGCTGGGGCAATGAGATCTAACTCGTGGTTCACACATTAATTATCTGAAAGAATTAATGAAAGGAACTTAGCTTGGGCTAAGGCTAGATAGACTTATTCTACCTCTGACTGACACTAGAAAAGCAAAGTCAACCTACTTCTTGAATTGTGTATCTGAGAGTGGTGGAAACCCAGCTAAATTCTGGAAAATGCTCAAATCTAAAAAATACAAAATAAAAAAAAAACATTTTAAAATCTCCACCCCCTGTCTTTTACCCTCTTATATGGGGCATGCTTATCTGAAGTAGAGTTAAACAGAGAGGTTAAACATTTAAGGGCCTGATCTGAATCAGAGATAGGGGACACACCTTCCCGATCATACTGTACAACCCCAGGTCACACAGGAAATGTTGCTCATTGACAGTTCTGACATTTCTCACTTTTCTGAGAAAGCTCATCATTTTGCCATTACACGTTTTATTTTCAGTGATGGTAAAATAGCAGTTGGCCTAGGTACCACAGAAGGCAGCTTATTTTTAAGGGTTTAAATCAGTATGTAATCTTTACCACACAAATGATACATTTGTCAAATCGTCAGTTGACCTTTGTTTTCAGAAGCCAGCTTACTGCCCCTTTATATTTTCCATCTATAGTAACTGCTCATGAAGAACGATGGATTGGTTGATCTGTACAAACGCATAGTGAAACTGCTATTAATAGCCTCAATCTTTGAATGGTCGCCAGGTGATCTAATCCCACAACAAGACTCATTTTAAAGGTTCAATGCAGCTGTTTTGATCTCTATCAAATCATTTCGGGGGAACAAGTAAGTACCTTTATTGTGAATGTTTTCAATTAAAATGGTTGAAAAGAAACTAAATTCACTTCTTATGCTAAGAGCAATTGCTTAATCAAGAATTTTGCTAGGACTGTCTGGGACTGGTCTGTGTGGAAGGGGAAAACTGAAAAATAGCTGTGCAGAGAGGTTTTGGAACTCTCTTTCTTATTGGTCATTACTAATTTGCCACTTGGTGATGTCAGCATGGAAGGGCAATATATATTTTTTGCCCTTCCATGGTGACATCGCCAAGTGGAAAATTGAAATAAAACACAGGTGAATAATGTTTTGGACTGCACTGGGCCTTTTAATATAAAAAATAAAATGTAGTGAGCTCATGCCTCAGAAGGCTGAATGGCATTTTTGTAGACTATTGTTGGACAGCTCAGTCTTGTTGAGTCATCGAAGGGAGATGGTAGCAGAGTACATTGAAGGGCCCATGGGGCACACTAGATGAATGCCTGCAGTCTCCAGAGTAAGGGGGAGATTGCTGTTGTCTTTTGAAGGATGAGCAAGCTTTTTGCACGCTCAGTTCAATTTTGTTCACTCACAGTCTAGAAATAGAAATTATCTTTCTAGAAATGGTGAAATGTGAGTTTTGGTGTTCGTCTTATAGCTTTTAATGTTTTTCCCCCAGAAAAGGTGAATATGATGCAAAATGTACATCAGAAAAGTGTAAACAATTGGCTAATCACAGACAGCAACAAGGTGGCATCTTGGAGGACTTGTATAAGGTGACAGCCCATGCATTATCAAAGTTGTTTGTAGAGAATTAGTTTAGACGATTAAAGCACTGACTATAAAAGTATTCTATTGGTCCCTGGCATGCTGTAATTGTAGCTTGAACGGTTAAGTCTGTGTTGTCCCCAGACTCTGTCAGGTCTCGGTATTAACAGAGAAACATTGATAGGATTATGCCCCTTCAAGAAAGTTAAGAAGGCTTAACCTTTAAATTGATCATTGATTCCCCCCTTTTCGTTTTAGTCGTTATGAGAATTATGTCCTGTTCACTTTTAAACCATATTGCTCATGTCTGCAAATGTCATAGGGGGAAAAGGGTTCATACAAGGTACTTGTGTACTTGAATTTGGCACTCTGAAATTAAAGTACTGGAATATATTGAAAATCAGACATTTTCTGAAGTTGGTAAATCTATTGGTCTTGCGAATTCATTTCCAGGCTACTGAGTTTTATTTCCTCATGTGTTTCGCGCTCTGGTTGGTACAAAACTGACTGATTAGGTGCCGCCAAACTTCACATCGATAGCTAAAATGGCGGGCAAATGTCGACTCAATCCTGCCTGGCAGGATATTGATGTTTATGAATGGGTTTTGCCAGAACCAACCAGGAATGTAGTGGAGGGTAAACACTGTTTAAACACTTTTTTATTTTGTTACTTATTGTTTACCAATTTATTATTGCGTTCCCAGTGTTGATCAAGGCTCAGAAGGCTTCTTGATCTGAGTTGTAATCCCTGCTACCTCTGCGAATGAGTGAATCATGAATGATTCATGTACGCTCATTATGTTCACCTGCTGCCTTCAGTTTCAAGTGGCAGAGAGACGCCGCTGACAGTGAGATAAAAAAAAATGTATCTCTTGACTGCTGAATTGTGACATCCCTCAAACTAACAAAAAACCTGACTCTCAGAGAATGAGTGTATAACTGATACATCGCTGATATTCCAGTCAGATGTCTAGCTAGGTAGCTCAAGGGCTTTGGCTGTTAGCCAGGTAGCTAGCTATGACTAACTGGCTAGAAGGATGAAGTTAGAAGCTAACGTTGAACGGAGCTTGACCTTAGCAGGAGTAGTTCACAAATATTAAGCTAACTATAATCAAAAGATGGGCTTCTATAAGTTCTTATAACAAAATAGCTTTTCTTTACAGAGAGTAGTGAGACAGAAAGTGGTGAGTCAAGCTGCAATGTAGGCAAAGGAGATACACAGAGAGAGGAAGCATTGAAGCGAGTGGGAGAGAGGTTAGTGCTACAGTGGTTCCCAAACTTGGGGTTGGAGACCCATAAGGGGTCCCCTAAAATTTAAATAGGGTCCCCTGAGATAATATTTAATCTTATCAAACACATTAATAATTTATTTCTCTTCCAATGGGTAGAGAATACAACATTATAGAGTCAACTAGGGCCTTTTAAACTGTTCACATTCACTTTCATGTCATTATGTGTTGGGACAGCTTGTGGCACCAATTTAAATTATAAAGACAATGTAATATTATTATCATGTACACTGAACAAAAAATATGAATGCAACATACAACAATTTCAAAGATTTAACTGACTTACAGTTCACATAAGAAAATAAGTCAACATCATCAGTACTGATTTACCAGTCCTGTATGAAGTAAATAAGCAGTGAAATACATATTTTTGAGTAGAACCTGTAAGGTAGTGATGAATAGTAAGTTAGTTGTTTTTATTCATGCGGTTGTGGCGATATACTGCCATCTGGTGGCAACTAGAAACAATTGTATAAAACAAACTATTACAAATTGATGCTCCTGAAAAATAAATATTAGTGCTTGACAAAGTACTTCATAGTTGTTGAATTTTACTTTCCACTGTCTGTATGAACCCTGGAGGGAGTAGTAAAAGAGTATCTAATGCTGGTTGTAGTATCTGGATTCCAGGATTGCTTTTTTGGTCTTGTCCCAAAGGCTTGATAATGTCACGAGTGTGCTGGGAGTTGGGAAATTATGGCATGTTAGTACTTGGCCAAACTTCTATAGGAACATGTGGATGGTTAGATATGAACTTGAAACCTTGACCCCCAAATAACGGTTTTGCCAGCTCCTATAATAAAGCCATTTTCTAATGGTCTCTACCATGGTTGTGGTCAATTCCAAAAATTTAATTCTAATTCAATTTCCTCTCTCTATAAATTTTATTTTACAATTCCAATTCAATTTCAATTAAATTGTTTGAAGATTGTTGCACTTCCAATTCAATTCCAAGTACATTCGCCGCTTCTTTCTTGAATTCTATAATTGAATTTGGAATTTGAAATTAAATTAGAATTGACCTCAACCCTGGTCTCTACACACCAAAAAATGTGGGTTCCTCAAGGGTTCTTTTGGAAGGGTGATGGTTCTATGTGGAATCATAATGACTCAAAGAACCGTTTGAGCTCTTCAATGGTTCTTTGCAGTTCACAAAAAAATGTATTTACTCTTTTAAGTGATAATTCAAATGTAGGGGAGGTGGCTCATTAAATTATTGTAGGGTGTGCTTTACTTACAGCTCAGTCAGTTGTTCTCAATTATATATTTTTATTTATTTCACGTTTATTTAACCAGGTAGGCTAATTGAAATCAATTTCTCATTCGAAACTGTGACCTGGCCAAGATTAAGCAAATCAGTTCGACACATACAACAACAGAGTTACACATGGAATAAACAAACATACAGGCAATAATACAGTAGAAAAAGTATATATACAGCATGTGCAAATGAGGTAGGATAAGGGAGGTAAGGCAATAAATAGGCCATGGTGGCGAAGTATTTACAATATAGCAATTAAACACTGGAATGGTAGATGTGCAGAAGATGAATGTGCAAGTAGAGATACTGGGGTGCAAAGGAGCAAGATAAATAAATAAATACTGTATGGGGATGACGTATGTAGATAGATGGGCTGTTTACAGATGGGCTATGTACAGGTGCAGTGATCTGTGAGCTGCTATGACAGCTGGTGCTTAAAGCTAGTGAGGGCGATATGAGTCTCCAGCTTCAGTGATTTTTGCAGTTTGTTCCAGTCATTGGCAGCAGAGAACTGGAAGGAAAGGCGGCAAAAGGAAGAATTGGCTTTGGGGGTGACCAGTGAGATATACCTGCGTGTGCTACGGGTGGGTGCTGCTATGGTGACCAGTGAGCTGAGATAAGGCGGGGCTTTACCTAGCAGAGACTTGTAGATGACCTGGAGCCAGTGGGTTTGGCAACTAGTATGAAATGAAGGCCAGCCAACGAGAGCGTACAAGTCGCAGTGGTGGGTAGTATGTGGGGCTTTGGTGACAAAACGGATGGCACTCTCATAGACTTCATCCAATATGTTCAGTAGAGGGTTGGAGGCTATTTTGTAAATGACATCACCGAAGTCGGGGATCGGTAGGATGGTCAATTTTACGAGGGTATATTTGACAGCATGAGTGAAGGATGCTTTGTTGTGAAATAGGAAGCCGATTCTAGATGTAATTTTGGATTGGAGATGCTTAATGTGAGTCTGGAAGGAGAGTTTACAGTCTAACCAGACACCTAGGTAGTTGTCCACATATTCTAAGTCAGAACCGTCCAGAGTAGTGATGCTGGACGGGTGGGCAGGTGTGGGCAGAGATCTGTTGCAGAGCATGCATTTAGTTTTACTTGCATTTAAGAGTAGTTGGAGGCCACGAAAGGAGAGTTGTATGGCATTGAAGCTCATCTGGAGGTTAGTTAACAGTGTCCAAAGAAGGGCCAGAGGTATACAGAATGGTGTCGTCTGCATAGAGGTGAATCAGAGAATCACCAGCAGCAAGAGCGACATCATTGATGTATACAGAGAAGAGAGTCGGCCCGAGAATTGAACCCTGTGGAACCCCCATAGAGTTTGCCAGTGGTCCGGACAACAGGCCATCCGATTTGACACACTGAACTCTATCAGAGAAGTACTACTGAAGGCTTTGGCACCAAATTGTTCCCGCAAAACGGTTCATTACTCAGAGCTTCGTTATCTGTCCATAATGCACATTAGAGACATCTGCTGGTCAGCATTAAATATGAGCTTGTTTATCAGATATACTTTTTTTTTTCATCACAACTCTGTGGCGCAGCGTTAAATCTTTGGCTTTAGTAGCCTATAATCAGTTGGAATACCAGGTTCTTGCATCATGCTTCCATTTTTTGCTTCCCTTTTTCTCCTTCATGTTTACTATATAAACAAATGGAATCTATGGCATTATTTCGGATGCTTAAAACCTCTTGAGCTTACTTGAGACGCAGACGTTATAGAAATGTCCATGGTAAGTTGCAAACGTTCATTAAAATACACATGTTTGGTATTAAAATAAAGAGTCATCTAGCTGATTTTTAAAATGTCAGCTATTATCTAAATGCAACACCCCAAAAGATAGGGGATGTAAACTTAGTTAAAATATAAAACATTAATTACCTTTGACCATCTTCTTTCTTTTTTGTCCCATAATCAATACTTTTTTGGATTAAATCGGTCCTAGCCTAGATATCGATCTATGAAGACTGTGTGGAAAACAGCGTTAAATCATTTTTTAAAAGTTTTGGATAAACTTTAGTAGCCTATAATCAGTTGGAATACCAGGTTCTTGCATCATGCTTCCATTTTTGCTTCACCCTTTTTCTTTTTTCCTTCATGTTTACTATATAAACAAATGGAATCTATGGCAAAATTATTTTTCAGGATGCTTAAGACAGAAGCTTATGCTATACTAAATAAAACAAATGATTTGAACAGTGTTTCACATAAAACCATTTTTGAAATAGTATGTCTCAACAGGATTTGACCTCATACACTCACATCCCTGAATGTTCCATAATCTACCTGCTAAACTACCGATCAGATGAAACATTTGTACAAAATCCTAGTTATATTTGTAAGTATGGTGTCCAGTAGAGGTCGGCGTTTTGTAAGCAGCTTGGAAGAGAAGAAAGCACCGGAACCACGGCGAAATCAGTGGGATCTCATATTTTGCAACACAGAGTTTCAAAAAGCACGAGATCAAACAAAGCTTTGGACGTCATTGATGACATACTTCTGATAGTGATACAAGCATCGGCACACTGCTTCGAAGTTCGCTGCTTAGTGATGTTGACGCATACCTCAGAGCTCCGGTATCAAACGTAACATCACTACAGTTATCTCCTCAGGGACCACCAGCTGTTCCAGAGGTAGCTCACTAGTTTCAACTTTTCAATGAAGACAATAACACCTATAATAGGGTTGACCAGAATAAAAAACCCTGTATGGTTCTACAAAGAACCTTTCAGATTGAGAATGGTTGTATAAAGAACCTTTCTCCATAAAGATTCTGAAAAGAATCATGAAAAAGGGTTCTATATAGCCCCGAAAAGGGTTGTAACCATAGCAGAACCCTTTTTTGTTCCTACGGTATATAGAACCTTTTTTAATGGTTCTTTATAGATCCTTAGAACAGGGGTTCTTTTATTTTTAGAGCCTTATGAGAATGTTTTCATAAAACCTTCAAAAAAGGGTGTTATAATGCACCAAAAATGGTTACGCTATATGCCAAAGAACCCCATATCTGGTACTCTTTAGTATCCTAATGATTTTGTATGTATCAGCATCTTTTGTTTATTGTACAGTAGGAAAATGAGCTCCCAATGAGATCCCAGTGGATTTCTGTGGCTTTCCAAATGGAGTCAGTTAATAAGATGTCTAGCTTATCCCCTTGCCGGCTTAATGCTAGAGGAAAACATGTAATAACAAGTAAATACGTCTTGTCATTAATATCTACAATAGATAACCCAACCAAAATGTCTTCTCCGTTAAATGCTCTGTAGATCATTGACATTTGTTCCGGCTCCTTCTGCCACATATTGACAGGTAATTAAAACTAAAGCAAACATGGTTTTCAGGCTCATATGGCCTATAATTTTTCATTATCTCCCAAAAGCAGGCATTAACCCTGAAGGGGAGGAGAATTTGTTGCCCAATGCCTGTCATTGTCAGCAAGCTTCCCGCTTATGTCGTCTGACATAAAAATGGAGGTGTCACTTTTACGAAACAAATCCAAATTCCAATATCTAGTCGATCATTGTTTGGTAATGTTAAGCAGGTTGTCAAATATGACATTACACTGTAATGTTCCAAACAGCAATGTGGGTCTTCATCTATGGGACTTTGTCTTCACATTCTAGATCATTTTGGTTGGTCCTCATGCAGAATTTGCCCACTGGAGATTACATCATAGAGAATGCATAAAGAGCTCTTCATTCTGTCTATTTTGGCCTCCTATATGTTTCATTAACAAACACATTCACCATCACTCAACAAACAATCCTCTAACCAGCAATCGCTAGCACAGAATTTGGAAATGATTTACGAGTTAAAATCATTCGTGACCGTTGTATTAAAATCGACAGAGAACCTTTTTGTAATAAAATATTGCTCCTAACCACAACAAACCTATCTCTTGTCGGTGCTAGCATTGTTGCCAAGAGAAAATGGGTTTTTTGATCACAAAGAAACAGCCTTGATAAGTCTTGATCTTCCTTGTTTCTTGTTTTACCAGCTGAATATAATTCTTGATGCCAGCCTTTGCCAGTGGTTATGCTCATACCATTGTTTGAATTCATCCAGATGTCTCATTCAAAGGAGGTTGGTGGCACCTTCATTGGGAAGAAAGGGCTTGTGGTAATGGCTGGAGTGGAATGAGTGGAATGGTATCAAATACCATTCAATTGATGCCATTCAATTCGCAACGTTCCAGCCGTTACTATGAGCCGTCCTTCCCTCAGCAGCCTCCACTGGTCTCATTGTTTGTCTAGAACAGGGGTGTCGAACTCATTTTTCTCCCTGGGCCTCATCCGGTCTTTAAACGAGGTCCAGAGAGCAGCGATACAAATTGGTTGTATTTCCTTGCCATCACAATTTGATGGAATCGGCCTTCGGGCCGTGTGTTTGACACCCCTTTTCTAGAATGTTATATGTATTTTGTACCAGATTTTGTAAATCCTCATGTATCTGACCAATGGTGGAACAAATCCAGAGCCTGAACTCTCTGAATCTGTCTACTAGCTATATGTTAAGACCTCGATTGTCAGCAACAACGGACATCTAGCACCAAGCTGATGTTATCCCTGTGAGAGAAAATGGAGTGATAGGCCCATCCCTCATCACAGAGGACAAGTGGCCTTGAATGGTGAGGGCGGGTAGCCAGGAGGGAGACAAGGAGGGTGACAAGTGGACTGGAAGAGGAGTGTGAAGTCAGAGTAGTGTAATATACCACCTCCACTTCTCACTCTGTGCTGGTTTGGAGTGCTCAGAGGGCATTTGCTTGGTCTGTAATTGAATTCTCAAGTGCCACAGAAGCTCCTATAAACAGGGTGTAGTCGTCAGCCCGAAAACCCATGTTCTGGGAAGAAGTACTGTATATCCTCACATCCAGGTATATTTTGAAGACATAAAAAAAAACATTGAAATTAGCACAGACCAATCACCATGAACTCTATCTCACCCTTCACAGACCATGAACTCTATCTCACCCTTCACAGGATCAAAATTCAATAAAAATTTAGACAATAGCTATAGGATTAGTACTGTTCTCTGAGCTTTACACTGCACCATGTAATACAATGTGATCTGGGCTGGTACACTACATAAAACGATGTTTTAACAAGCATCAATATTAACGTTGAATTTATCGGCTCTGACATTTAAATTGACTGGGGCCGTAAAGGTGTCTAAGTAAGCCGGTTGTAAATATATTACTCTTAAAAAAAAACACAATCTGTCAGCTGCCACCCCCACATTTATAGAGGTGCTGCCTTGTGATGGAGGACCTTGAGTGTTCTTCCAGCTCACTTATAATTAGTTCTATTAGTGCAAGTTCACTGGAATGGGCCCTGGCCCTGCCTGCCTGCGTTGGTTCTCATAGGTACCATTGACCGGCAGCACAGGCAGGTGGTAGTAATCTCCAGTAATCACCCTCTCTCACAGTTCTGTGAACCTCAGTTGTAATGACTTTAAGCTTTTCAAAACTTCTGACACTCATTTTTCAGACACTCGTTCCAGTGTTGCCATGACTGAAGTGACTAGTCGTCTGTTTTTTGATGTAGTAGTGCTCTTATCTGAGGATTTCAGGCTTGTTGCATTTTAAAGACACAGTAAATAACATGGATCTTTCCTAATAATATCTCCTGATGAACGGGTTAAGGATTGGGTTTTAAAGATATGCCCTCAACCCTAAGGAGGACGAAACAGGTCAAAGGTAATGAACAGTCAAAATCATGTTTTTCATGACATTTGATGATATTTGAAGGAACCGAATCCAAGTATGATGACTTATGTGTGGAAAATGACTGTTGCCTCTACATTGATCAAGTTTGATCATAAAGTTAATGGCTTCCCGAGTGGCGCAGTGGTTAAAGGCTCTGCATTGCCGCCAGAGATCCTGGTTCGAGTCCAGGCTCTGTCACAGCCTGCTGCACCCATGTGGCGGTGCACAATTGGCCAGGCATCAACTGGGTTTAGCAGGCAGGGATGTCCTTGTGACTCCTGTGGCAGGCTGGGAGCATGGACGCTGACACAGTCGCCAGGTGTATGATGTTTTCCTTCCTCTGTCACATTGGTGTGGCTGGCTTTCAGGTCAGTTTGGCAAGGTTGCAAGATTGTGTTTTGGTTGTGATTGTGTTTTGGAGAATGCACGGCTCTCGACCTTCGCCTATCTACATAGGCGTATAGAGGCCCATTATCAGCTGAGGAACTAGAAGGCCCATTAATGTGTTCCAATTGCACATTGTGTTAGAAAACCCTTTTGCAATTATGTTAGCACAGCTGAAAACTGTTGTCTTGATTAAAGAAGCAATAAAACTGTCCTTCTTTAGACTAGTTGAGTATCTGGAGCATCAGCTTTTATGGGTTTGATTACAGGCTCAAAATGGACAGAAACAGAGAATTTTCTGCTGAAACTCGTCAATCTATTCTTGTTCTGAGAATTGAAGGCTATTGAATGCGAGAAATTGCCAATAAACTGAAGATCTCGTACAACGCTGTGTACTACTCTCTTCACAGAAAAGCTCAACCTGGCTCTGAATAGAAAGAGGAGTGTGAGGCCCCGGTGCACAACTAAGCAAGAGGTCAAGTACATTAGTGTCTAGTTTGAGAAACAGATGCCTCTCAAGTCCTCAACTGGCAGCTTCATTAAATAGTACTAGCAAAACACCAGTCTCAACATCAACAGAGAAGAGGCGATTCCGGGATGCTGGCCTTCTAGTTCCTCTGTCCAGTGTCTGTGTTCTTTTGCCCATCTTAATCTTTTATTTTTATTGGCCAGTCTGAGATATGGCTTTTTCTTTGGAACTCTGCCTAGAAGGCCAGCATCCTGGAGTCGCCTCTTCACTGTTAACGTTGAGACTACCTCATGAAGCTGGTTGAGAGAATGCTAAGAGTCTGCCAAGCTGTCATTAAGGCAAAGGGTGGCTACTTTGAAGAATCTCAAATATAAAGTATATTTTCATTTGTTTAACACTTTTTTGGTTACTACATGATTTCATATGTGTTATTTCGTAGTGTTGATGTCTTGACTATTATTCTACAATGTAGAACAGAGTAAAAATAAAGAAAACTAAAGAATGAGTAGGTGTGTCAACTTTTGACTGGTACTGTATATTAAAAAGATAGTATTACAATATGCTACAGTTGATTACATCATTACATTTTCCACACGTATTTGTCCACCCTCACCTACCCACAGCTACCCTCCCCTACTCACACACCTACCCTCACTTACCCACACCTACCCTCATCTACCCATATCTACCATCACCTAACCTACCCTCACCTACACTGACCTTCATATCCAGTGTGACATTTATTTTGTCCCTTGTAACCACTTTATTATGCTTGGGATAGGCAGCCTTCACTCAGCCTCTGTCTCCAACACATTGTCAGTGGAGACCAAGGCAAAAGTAGGTCAGAACTGACACACACCCCCACAGTAACTTAGCAGTGACATTTGTAAGGTGTGTGTGTGTGTGTGTGTGTGTTTATATGTGTGTGTGTGAGAGAGAGTGCTGTAGCCAGCTCCTTCTCCTAGGGCACCTCACTGCCACCAGAGAGGGACCAATTGGCCCTCTTATAATGGACCACAGAGCCTGCCTCACAATCTTCCACATGCGTTCTCTCTCTCTCAGACCTACCCCATCTAAGACACATGTTGAAGCTCAGCGATTGGACACAAAGTGTTACTTGGAAAGTGAAGAAAGAAATGTAGCTAACAAGCAAATCACTTTTGGTGTGTGGGTGAATAGGGTCAGAGTTTGACAGTGAGAGGTGTGAGAGCAGGAATGTGTAGACAGGTTGCCGGGCGACGAGGGGTCAGACCCTGATACTATGGTGGGATTTTAGTCTCCAATCACCAACACCCTTGATATCTTCGGACCCCTGTGGAAATTCTTAGTCTCAAGTACGGTACTGTATAAAGGTGTTAACTTCACATATGGAGACAGTATCTGTGTTCGAATACCCATACTAACATACTGTATTCTATGAGTTCATTTTAATATACTGTAAACGAACGCTATCCTTTCAGTTGAGCGTACTAGGACTTTCACCTGTCTACCGGAAGTTGATGCTGTTGTTATTTTTATTTCATTTATTTTTTTATTTCACCTTTATTTAACCAGGTAGGCTAGTTGAGAACAAGTTCTCATTTACAACTGCGACCTGGCCAAGATAAAGCATAGCAGTGTGAGCAGACAACAGAGTTACACATGGAATAAACAATTAACAAGTCAATAACACAGTAGAAAACAAAGGGGGAGTCTATATACAATGTGTGCAAAAGGCATGAGGAGGTAGACGAATAGTTACAATTTTGCAGATTAACACTGGAATGATAAATGATCAGATGGTCATGTACAGGTAGAGATATTGGTGTGCAAAAGAGCAAAAAAGTAAATAAATAAAAACAGTATGGGGATGAGGTAGGTGAAAATGGGTGGGCTATTTACCAATAGACTATGTACAGCTGCAGCGATCGGTTAGCTGCTCAGATAGCTGATGTTTGAAGTTGGTGAGGGAGATAAAAGTCTCCAACTTCAGCGATTTTTGCAATTCGTTCCAGTCACAGGCAGCAGAGTACTGGAACGAAAGGCGGCCAAATGAGGTGTTGGCTTTAGGGATGATCAGTGAGATACACCTGCTGGAGCGCGTGCTACGGATGGGTGTTGCCATCGTGACCAGTGAACTGAGATAAGGCAGAGCTTTACCTAGCATGGACTTGTAGATGACCTGGAGCCAGTGGGTCTGGCGACGAATATGTAGCGAGGGCCAGCCGACTAGAGCATACAAGTCGCAGTGGTGGGTGGTATAAGGTGCTTTAGTGACAAAACGGATGGCATTGTGATATACTGCATCCAGTTTGCTGAGTAGAGTGTTGGAAGCCATTTTGTAGATGACATCGCCGAAGTCGAGGATTGGTAGGATAGTCAGTTTTACTAGGGTAAGCTTGGCGGCGTGAGTGAAGGAGGCTTTGTTGCGGAATAGAAAGCCGACTCTTGATTTGATTTTTGATTGGAGATGTTTGATATGGGTCTGGAAGGAGAGTTTGCAGTCTAGCCAGACACCTAGGTACTTATAGATGTCCACATATTCAAGGTCGGAACCATCCAGGGTGGTGATGCTAGTCGGGCATGCGGGTGCAGGCAGCGATCGGTTGAAAAGCATGCATTTGGTTTTACTAGCGTTTAAGAGCAGTTGGAGGCCACGGAAGGAGTGTTGTATGGCATTGAAGCTTGTTTGGAGGTTAGATAGCACAGTGTCCAATGACGGGCCGAAAGTATATAGAATGGTGTCGTCTGCGTAGAGGTGGATCAGGGAATCGCCCGCAGCAAGAGCAACATCATTGATATACACAGAGAAAAGAGTCGGCCCGAGAATTGAACCCTGTGGCACCCCCATAGAGACTGCCAGAGGACCGGACAGCATGCCCTCCGATTTGACACACTGAACTCTGTCTGCAAAGTAATTGGTGAACCAGGCAAGGCAGTCATCCGAAAAACCGAGGCTACTGAGTCTGCCGATAAGAATATGGTGATTGACAGAGTCGAAAGCCTTGGCAAGGTCGATGAAGACGGCTGCACAGTACTGTCTTTTATCGATGGCGGTTATGATATCGTTTAGTACCTTGAGTGTTGCTGAGGTGCACCCGTGACCGGCTCGGAAGCCAGATTGCACAGCGGAGAAGGTACGGTGGGATTCGAGATGGTCAGTGACCTGTTTGTTGACTTGGCTTTCGAAGACCTTAGATAGGCAGGGCAGGATGGATATAGGTCTGTAACAGTTTGGGTCCAGGGTGTCCTTGTGTCCTTTGAAGAGGGGGATGACTGCGCCAGCTTTCCAATCCTTGGGGATCTCAGACGATATGAAAGGGAGGTTGAACAGGCTGGTAATAGGGGTTGCGACAATGGCGGCGGATAGTTTCAGAAATAGGGGGTCCAGATTGTCAAGCACAGCTGATTTGTACGGGTCCAGGTTTTGCAGCTCTTTCAGAACATCTGCTATCTGGATTTGGGTAAAGGAGAACTTGGAGAGGCTTGGGCGAGGAGCTGCCGGGGGGGAGGAGCTGTTGGCCGAGGTTGGAGTAGCCAGGCGGAAGGCATGGCCAGCCATTGAGAAATGCTTATTGAAGTTTTCGATAATCATGGATTTATCGGTGGTGACCGTGTTACCTAGCCTCAGTGCAGTGGGCAGCTGGGAGGAGGTGCTCTTGTTCTCCATGGACTTCACAGTGTCCCAGAACTTTTTGGAGTTGGAGCTACAGGATGCAAACTTCTGCCTGAAGAAGCTGGCCTTAGCTTTCCTGACTGACTGCGTGTATTGGTTCTGGACTTCCCTGAACAGTTGCATATCACGGGGACTATTCGATGCTATTGCAGTCCGCCACAGGATGTTTTTGTGCTGGTCGAGGGCAGTCAGGTCTGGGGTGAACCAAGGACTGTATCTGTTCTTAGTTCTGCATGCTTATCTAAAATGGTGAGGAAGTTACTTTTAAAGAATGACCAGGCATCCTCAACTGACGGGATGAGGTCAATGTCCTTCCAGGATACCCGGGCCAGGTCGATTAGAAAGGCCTGCTCACAGAAGTGTTTTAGGGAGCGTTTGACCGTGATGAGGGGTGGTCGTTTGACTGCGGCTCCGTAGCGGATACAGGCAATGAGGCAGTGATCGCTGAGATCCTGGTTGAAGACAGCGGAGGTGTATTTGGAGGGCCAGTTGGTCAGGATGACGTCTATGAGGGTGCCCTTGTTTACAGAGTTAGGGTTGTACCTGGTGGGTTCCTTGATGATTTGTGTGAGATTGAGGGCATCTAGCTTAGATTGTAGGACTGGCGGGGTGTTAAGCATATCCCAGTTTAGGTCACCTAACAGAACAAACTCTGAGGCTAGATGGGGGGCGATCAATTCACAAATGGTGTCCAGGGCACAGCTGGGAGCTGAGGGGGGTCGGTAGCAGGCGGCAACAGTGAGAGACTTATTTCTGGAGAGAGTAATTTTCAAAATTAGTAGTTCGAACTGTTTGGGTATGGACCTGGAAAGTATGACATTACTTTGCAGGCTATCTATGCAACCTCTTGCTAGCTTGTTAGCAAAACAAATGACTAGCTAAACATTTTACGACTTCAGGTGTGTTTGAATTTACAATCTGGAGTGCCAGAGTGCGCTCTGGGAGTTCATAAATTCAGAGTGTAATCAGATTGTCCGTTAGTAAATTCAGAGCGTTTCACTCTCGGCAGGTTCAGAGTGCCACTGGACGCTCTGGCCGAGGAGTAGGGTTGATCCAAGCATTCTGACCTCACAACGGCAGTCAAGCACCCAAGGTAAATGGCTAACATTGGCTAACTTGCTAGCTACTTCCAGACACAAATGAGGAAACACCTCACTCTTACCATTTTACCTGCCCTAGTAGAGCTGGTTAGGCTGTTCATGTTATCCAGAGTCTTGTTGACTGTCACTGTGCTGCTGGCAACAATTGAAATACACTTTTTTTGCCGACGTTTACTGACACCGGCCATATTCAACGGGTGTTGAGCGTTTGTAAATTCATCAGTTATTCTGCGCAATGACACACCCATAGGAGAGTGGTCTGAAGTCAGAAGTAGATAGCCAGAACAAATTTACGAAAGCACCCAAATGAGAACTCACAACAACTATACCACTTAGCTAGGCTAAGAATGGCTGGAATAATCAAGTCGATAAACTTCGGGTAGTTAGTTAATATACCGGTAAGTTCAATGTATTAGTAGCCAATTAACGTTAGGTAGCTAGCTAACATACCGGTACAAACTGCTGTAATGATATGCTATGCGGTTCGTAAGGACAGCGTAGCATGTGTCGGCACTTAACTTGGCGGCTCTCTTTGAGCCGATGCAGGCACCGTGGAGAGCTCCAACAGAACACTCTTTGTTCCTGCCCTGTGGCAGGTCTCAGCTACCAACTTGAGTCGAAAGGCATGGCAGCAGTCACCTGAATGGTTGTTCTGTACAGTAGATCCACCTCTTGAATTGGATTCTGTGTCCATTGAACTTGAGATGGACTAAATCATGTGTGAAACAAAATGACATTTGATTGAACGACTGCCGTTTTTTGCTGTGGGTCTTTGAGATGGAGATTTATAGGCCCAAACATATCTATATTTCATTAGCCTCAGGCCGTGATAGATAAATCACCTGTGTGATCATAATGAATTAATTCATGTCAGCATTTTACACCTTTTAAGCATGAATGAATAGGCTCTATAAGGGTGGATTTGTTTCTGTGTCCTTTTCGTTTCAGCGTGTACATATGCATCAGGAATGTGTACATGCATCAATTACTTAGAGGGAGATTTACATATTAGTTCCACCTATTGCCTTATTAGACTATAATGTGAGGCAACAATGCATCCAAATACCCTGTGTGTGTTGGGAACAAAAGGGAAAGCCGTTACAGAGAGGGGCATTACAGCTGGTGCAAATGACCTTTGCCTTTCTCGCTTTCCAAATAATACATGAAATACTTTTGGAACCGCAAACCCAGGCAGTCCAGTTGAAGAAGTCTTTGAGGCCTGTATAATAAAAAAACATGAGAAAAGAGCACATTTAGTCTCTGAATTGGGCTGCCAGTCTATCAAATCGTTATTGCCTGTTTGTCTGTCTCTCTCTCTGTGTGTTGGAGGCTCATTTTGTTGGCACATTGCCATTGTAATGTGTTTAAGTTCCTGTAAATAAGACTGGAAGGTTGTTAATGTTGCTTTACTTGACATTTTCTTGATCTGGATGTGTATGTTATGGTTTCGGTAAGGGCTGATGTGCTGTTTCCCCATGTACAGATGTAGGATCTTAATTTGAAAATAATTCTGCGGCAACAGGATTTTAACATGAATTTATGTAAATCACGAAGCTCATCTGCATTTCCTGCAGGAACATTCTAAGCAAGAAGAGAGTTATAACATTAAGATCCTACATCTGTAGTAGAGGCACTTGCACCTCAATCTCACACAAATTATCAATGAACCTACCAGGTACCTCCCCAAAGCCTCAAACACGGGCACCCTCATAGATATCATCCTAACCAACTTCCCCTCTAAATACACCTCTGCTGTCTTCAACCAAGATCTCAGCAATCACTGCCTCATTTCCTGCATCTGTAATGGGTCAGCGGTCAAACGACCTCCACTCATCACTGTAAAGCGCTCCCTGAAACACTTCTGCGAGCAGGCCTTTCTAATCGACCTGGCCGGGGTATCCTGGAAGGATATTGATCTCATCCCGTCAGTAGAGGATGCCTGGATATTTAAAAAAAATGCCTTCCTAACCATCTTAAATAAACATGCCCCATTCAAGAAATTTAGAACCAGGAACAGATATAGCCCTTGGTTCTCCCCAGACCTGACTGCCCTTAACCAACACAAAAACATCCTATGGCGTTCTGCATTAGCATCGAACAGCCCCCGTGATATGCAGATGTTCAGGGAAGCTAGAAACCATTATACACAGGCAGTTAGAAAAGCCAAGGCTAGCTTTTTCAAGCAGAAATTTGCTTCCTGCAACACTAACTCAAAAAAGTTCTGGGACAATGTAAAGTCCATGGAGAATAAGAACACATCCTCCCAGCTGCCCACTGCACTGAAGATAGGAAACACTGTCACCACTGATAAATCCACCATAATTGAGAATTTCAATAAGCATTTTTCTACGGCTGGCCATGCTTTCCACCTGGCTACTCCTACCCCGGTCAACAGCACTGCACCCCCAACAGCAACTCGCCCAAGCCTTCCCCATTTCTCCTTCTCCCAAATCCATTCAGCTGATGTTCTGAAAGTGCTGCAAAATCTGGACGCCTACAAATCAGCCGGGCTAGACAATCTGGACCCTTTCTTTCTAAAATGATCTGCCGAAATTGTTGCCACCCCTATTACTAGCCTGTTCAACCTCTCTTTCGTGTCGTCTGAGATTCCCAAAGATTGGAAAGCAGCTGCGGTCATCCCCCTCTTCAAAGGGGGGGACACTCTTGACCCAAACTGCTACATACCTATATCTATCCTACCGTGCCTTTCTAAGGTCTTCGAAAGCCAAGTCAACAAACAGATTACCGACCATTTCGAATCTCACCATACCTTCTCTGCTATGCAATCTGGTTTCAGAGCTGGTCATGGGTGCACCTCAGCCACGCTCAAGGTCCTAAACGATATCTTAACCGCCATCTATAAGAAACATTACTGTGCAGCCGTATTCATTGATCTGGCCAAGGCTTTCGACTCTGTCAATCACCACATCCTCATCGGCAGACTCGACAGCCTTGGTTTCTCAAATGATTGCCTCGCCTGGTTCACCAGCTACTTCTCTGATAGAGTTCAGTGTGTCAAATCGGAGGGTCTGCTGTCCGGACCTCTGGCAGTCTCTATGGGGGTGCCACAGGGTTCAATTCTTGGACCGACTCTCTTCTCTGTATACATCAATGAGGTCGCTCTTGCTGCTGGTGAGTCTCTGATCCACCTCTACGCATAATGGCGCTGTACAACGCGGCCTGGGAGTAGCCTACAGTATTACAGTAAGAGCAAAATAATCCTAACATTTCCACACCCTAATTGTAGTCTCATTGATATTTAGTGAAAATAAAATAAAAATGTTGGTTTATCAAGAACAGTCCCCATGCTGGTCTCCGAGCAGCGCTGTCTTGACCTCTGAATGCTGTCTCTTCCATTTAATTTTGAAAGAGTTTTTTTCCAGTAAGCAACAATTTGTTTACCTTCATTAGCCTACCTTGTTCCAAGATTTCTGTCATTCAGTGATATTTATTCCCATAGCAATTCGTTATAGATCCATAACGAAATAAATATCTGCATTGTGAAAGAGTATTTTATCATTATTTTATTAACGAAAGCATAAAGATGCTGATGAAGAAATACTGTACTGTACAGTATATGCTTTATCTGACATGTTGCGGTTACATGAGGTCGCCAACACGCGCTTTATATATTTGGATAATAAAGCATTTCAAGCATTTTGAAGCTAGAAGCCGCCTGCATTTGTTTATTAGGCTACTCTGCAGTCTGACAAGTAAATATAGCCTACAGTACTTACTGTAGTAAACATGGTAAAGTGCCTAATTCCTTACATAAGGGAGAGCAGGCCATGTCCAGACCATGTCTTGGCGACCTCAAGTACTCATTAACTCTGTCTTTAACTGCTTTTTCAGATTGCATTAGTCTTGGACAGAAATTTCTGAGACACAGTGGTTACACATCCTTGGAATAGCAAAACAGCATAACAGTCCGGACGGCGCCCTTGCTGTGCCTGGTGAGCAGTTGGTCAAGTTCTGTTGTCAGAAGAGGAATGGAAATATCACTGTGAACCGACAACCTGACAAACCTGCCACATATGTTGACTCTGCCTGTCGGAGAGCTCACAGGTGTGCCTGGCATGGATTGTGACTCCATCTTGTTCCTCTCTCTCTTGAACGGGTCATTCTCCGCCTGACTCTCCGCCAATGCCGCCTGACTCTCCGCCAAATGACGGGTGACTCCCTGCCAATACCGCCTGGCTCTGGACCAATGCACCAGTTGTCACCCGTTTCTCTGCCCTCATTATCTACTGTTTCTCTTTCTGCTGGTCTGCCTTCAATGACCCAATCTCGGTCTTCAAAGTTTGAATCTGATCCATGAGCACCTTAATCAGATGGGCAGAATGGTACCGCCCTGAGCCCTCATCGATTACAGTGGCCTATGATAGAAACGGTAGATCAATTAAGAATTAAGTGACTCCAACACACACACGCTGCATACACATGTTAAGAATCTAGCAAAACTAACCGCTTTCTTGGCAACCAATGAGCTTTTTTCAGGTGGAGTTTGGGATGTGGTGAGGAGTACTGGAAAGGTGTGAATTTCAGCTTACAATAGGCCATAAGTATACAGCAGATCGCCGATTTGTCCTCACTTTGATTATGCTGTAACAACATACCAGGATCTCTATTAATTTAAGTGAGCAGATTAGGGATTTCAGGAGGAACTGAGAATCTAGTTCAGCCAATAAAGTTTTTTTTTAAGCAATTAGTATATTTGAGTTTAACCACAATACTTGTTGTATTATTTGTTCTGTCTTTCATGGTGGAAATTGCAACCAACTTTCTCTGGTTTGTTTAAAAAATAACTATTTTGGAGATTAATTTGTTTTCAAATAACCGAAAGTGAGCGATGAAAAAGGCCATTCTTGAACATAGGATGAGACATTCTTACTCATTTGTAAATAAAGCCAGTTTGCTATTTATAATGATATAAATCTGTTTTTAGCGGGAGAGAAATCAAAAGCCCACCGTCGCCTCAGATCTCCCGGGCCGCGGCCGGCACAGGTATCGAACCAGCATCTGTAGTAACGCGATGCAGTCTTAGACTGTTTCGCCACTCGGGAGGCCCCATCCACAAAGGTTTTAATGCTGATCAATTGCCTTGAACAAAGTATCAAACTACAGGGAGGTGTTGGCAAGAGTCTATTGTCCTGCTAATAGTCCATAATGGTCTATTATAATACATGGTGAGTCTATTGTCCTGCTAATAGTCCATTATGGTCTATTATAATGCACGGTGAGTCTATTGTCCTGCTAATAGTCCATTATGGTCTATTATAATACACGGTGAGTCTATTGTCCTGCTAATAGTCCATTATGGTCTATTATAATACACGGTGAGTCTATTGTCCTGCTAATAGTCCATAATGGTCTATTATAATACATGGTGAGTCTGTTGTCCTGCTAATAGTCCATTATGGTCTATTATAATACACAGTGAGTCTATTGTCCTGCTAATAGTCCATTATGGTCTATTATAATACACGGTGAGTCTATTGTCCTGCTAATAGTCCATAATGGTCTATTATAATACATGGTGAGTCTGTGGTCCTGCTAATAGTCCATTATGGTCGATTATAATACACAGTGAGTCTATTGTCCTGCTAATAGTCCATAATGGTCTATTATAATACATGGTGAGTCTATTGTCCTGCTAATAGTCCATAATGGTCTATTATAATACATGGTGAGTCTATTGTCCTGCTAATGGTCTATTATAATACATGGTGAGTCTATTGTCCTGCTAATGGTCTATTATAGTACATGGTGAGTCTATTGTCCTGCTAATGGTCTATTATAATACATGGTGAGTCTATTGTCCTGCTAATAGTCCATAATGGTCTATTATAATACATGGTGAGTCTATTGTCCTGCTAATAGTCCATAATGGTCTATTATAATACATGGTGAGTCTATTGTCCTGCTAATAGTCCAGAATGGTCTATTATAATACATGGTGAGTCTATTGTTCCTGCTAATAGTCCATCATGGTCTATTATAATCATGGTGAGTCTATTGTCCTGCTAATGGTCTATTATAATACATGGTGAGTCTATTGTCCTGCTAATAGTCCAGAATGGTCTATTATAATACATGGTGAGTCTATTGTCCTGCTAATAGTCCATAATGGTCTATTATAATACATGGTGAGTCTATTGTCCTGCTAATAGTCCATCATGGTCTATTATAATACATGGTGAGTCTATTGTCCTGCTAATAGTCCATCATGGTCTATTATAATACATGGTGAGTCTATTGTCTTGCTAATAGTCCATTATGGTCGATTATAATACATGGTGAGTCTATTGTCCTGCTAATAGTCCATAATGGTCTATTATAATACATGGTGAGTCTATTGTTCTGCTAATAGTCCATAATGGTCTATTATAATACATGGTGAGTCTATTGTCCTGCTAATGGTCTATTATAATACATGGTGAGTCTATTGTCCTGCTAATGGTCTATTATAATACATGGTGAGTCTATTGTCCTGCTAATAGTCCAGAATGGTCTATTATAATACATGGTGAGTCTATTGTCCTGCTAATAGTCCATAATGGTCTATTATAATACATGGTGAGTCTATTGTCCTGCTAATAGTCCATAATGGTCTATTATAATACATGGTGAGTCTATTGTCCTGCTAATAGTCCATAATGGTCTATTATAATACATGGTGAGTCTATTGTTCTGCTAATAGTCCATAATGGTCTATTATAATACATGGTGAGTCTATTGTCCTGCTAATGGTCTATTATAATACATGGTGAGTCTATTGTCCTGCTAATAGTCCATAATGGTCTATTATAATACATGGTGAGTCTATTGTTCCTGCTAATAGTCCATCATGGTCTATTATAATACATGGTGAGTCTATTGTCCTGCTAATGGTCTATTATAGTACACGGTGAGTCTATTGTCCTGCTAATAGTCCATAATGGTCTATTATAATACATGTTGAGTGTATTGTCCTGCTAATAGTCCATAATGGTCTATTATAATACATGGTGAGTCTATTGTCCTGCTAATAGTCCATAATGGACTATAATATTACATGGTGTCCAGGTCAGGATAACCAAAACATTTATTTATTAAAGACTATCAGAAAGAATGTTGGTAATTATTTATTTTTTATCCAAAGTAGTAACAAAAAAATAAGTGTATTTTTCCGGGTGTGCGCGTGCAGGACAGGGAAATAGCAATTCTTACACTATTGTTCTAAATTCAATCACCTTCATCCTCATCATTCAGTTCATTGAAATTCAATTCTGAAGTTGTGCACAATTATCAGTTTCTATTAGATTTATGTTCACCATTCATTGTCAGTTAGAGACACAGTAGGACCCAAAAGCATAATCAGTGCTCTAACTCCCTCTTGCGCTGGTCTGGAGCAATGAAGCAGTGACACTGGGTACCGTACTGAACCACAAATGACCCACAGCATAATCTCAAAGCTTTTAGTTGAGCAACCACTGTGCAGTGTGGAATAAAAAGGTTGTGGTTGAAGAGTCTCCATTACCCATTTAGGCAAATAACGCATTTATAAATTGGCGACACCCTGTATGCCTTCCCACCTATCTGTTTCATGTCTCAGGTAGCCTGCGAGTATAATGCAATAATTGACTAATATTTTCCATATTCTAATAATTCCCATGTGCCTGAATGTATCGCAATGGTCCGTGCCATGGTGAAACTTGCACTCCTGTAGATCGCAAATAAGTGGATGGTGAAGCTTGCCAGCCAACCAGAAAAGCAGGGCGAAGCAATTCGGGCATTATTGAAAGTCAGGACAATCCTTGCCCTGCAAAGAAACAATTTGTATAGTTTAAATTTTTATCTAGCAAGCAGTAGGCATTTAGAATTAAAAGTGGAGTAGAGCTTTATACATTGAACAAAAATTCAACATGAGCTGAAATAAATGATCCCAAAATTGTTCCATATGCACAGAAAGTTTATTTCTCTCAAATTTGCTACACAAATTTGTTTACATGCCTGTTAGTGAGCATTTCTCCTTTGCAAAGTTATGCCACACCTGGCAGGTGGATGGATTATTTAGAAGCCGATTAAACAGCATGTCCTTACACAGGTGCACCTTGTGCTGGGGAAAATAACAGGCCACTCTAAAATGTGCAGTTTTGGCACACAACACAATGTCACAGATGCAACTGGCATGCTGACTGCAGGAATGTCCACCAGAGCTGTTGCCAGAGACTTTAATGTTAATTTATTTACCATAAGCCACCTCCAACGTCATTTTAGAGAATTTAAACCGGCTTCGCAACCGCAAACCACATGTAACCACGCTAGCGCATGACCTCCACATCTGGCTTCTTCACCTGCGGGACCGTCTGAGAACAACCACCTGGACAGCTGATGAAATTATCGGTTTGCACAACCGAAGAATTTCTGCACGAACTGTAAGAAACCGTTTCAGGGAAACTTATCTGCATGCTCGTTGTCCTCACCAGGGTCTTGACCTGACTGCAGTTTGGCATTGTTACCAACTTCAGTGGGAAAATACTCACCTTCAATGGGCACTGGCACGCTGGAGACGTGTGAATCCCAATTTCAACTGTACCTGGCAGATGGCAGACAGCGTTTATGGCATTGTGTGGGTGAGCGGTTTTCTGATGTCAAAATCGTGAACAGAGTGCCCCGTGGTGGTGGGGTTATGGTATGGGCAGGCAGGCATAAGCTACGGACAATGAACACAATTGCATTTTATCGATTGCAATTTGAATGCACAGAAATACCGTGATGAGATCCTGAGGCCCATTACCGTGCCATTCATCCACTGTCATCACCTCATGTTTCAGCATGATAATGCACAGCCCCATGTTGCAAAGATCTGTACACAATTCCTGGAAGCTGAAAATGTCTGTTCTTCCTTGGCCTGCATACTCACCAGACATGTCACCCATTGAGCAAGTTTGGGATGCTGTGGATCGACAGTGTGCCAGTTCTCGCCAATATCCTGCAACTTCGCACAGCCATTGAAGAGTGGGACAACATTCAACAGGCCACAATCAACTCTATATGAAGGAGATGTGGCGCTGCATGAGGCAAATCGTGGTCACATCAGATACCTTAAAAAAAAGAGGGGGGTCAGTATCTGTGACCAACAGAGGCATATCTGAACACGCAGTCATGTGAAATCTATAGATTTAAGGCCAAATTAAATTATTTAAATTGACAGATTTTCTTATATGAACTGTAACTCAGTAAACTCTTACACTTTTATTTAACTAGACAAGTCAGTTAAGAACAAATTCTTATTTACAATGATGGCTTACACCGGCCAACGCTGGGCCAATTGTGCACCGACCTATAGGACTCCCAATCACTGCCGGTTGTGATAAAGCCTGGATTCGAACCAGTGTGTCTGTAGTGACTCCTCTAGCATTGAGATGCTGTGCATTAGACCGCTGCGCCACTCGGGAATTTGTTGCATGTTGTGTTTACATTTCATTGTTGAAGAACACCGTTTCCATCATCAAAATGAAAATGCACCCTGTTGAAAGGATCAAAATGTTGTTGATCGTTAGAAAATGTATTTTTTTATCAACCGTTTTCATTACACATGTCGTAATGTATTTTTTACCAACCGTTTTCATTACACATGTCGTAATGTATTTTTTATCAACTGTTTTCATTACACATGTCGTAATGTATTTTTTTAATAAATGGAAACCTGCCTAGTAACTCGTGTTACATCATTCACACAAATGGATTACAAATCCTTTTTTATCATTGCTCGACTCTATCACAGTTGATTTGATGACCACTTACTACTAGTCCTTGGCTTTCTGAATACCCTGGCTCAACAGGATTTGATGTAATCCTACTCACTGAACAGATGGACAGAAGGTAAAGCCACTATGCTATAATTGCTCTGCACTCACAAACCTTTTACTATTAGAGGTGGAAACACAATATAACTGTAGACCCATCCTAGTGTGTAAAATGACTTTGAAAATACACATTTTCCAGACCTTGCTGTTAGGTTCATTTTAGGTTCTGAATGAAAGGTGAAAATACATTTTCCTGATGTTGATTACAGCTTTGAGTCTTGGGTATGTCTGTATCAGTTTTGCACATCTGGATTTGGGATTTTCTCAAGCTCTGTTAAATTAGATGGGGAGCGACGGGGAACAGCAATCTTCAATTCTTTCCACAGATTTTCAATGAGATTCAAGTCTGGGCTTTGGCTATGCCACTCAAGGACTTTTACATTCTTGTTCTGAAGCCATTCCAGCTGTATGCTTGGGGTCATTGTCCTGTTAGACTGGGGTGAAGATATCAGTTCTAAGGTTGTTTGCACTCTGAAGCAGGTTCTCATCAAGGATTTGCCTGTATTTGGTTGTCTTTATTATTACCTCTATCCTTACCAGTCTCCAAGTCCCTGCCTCTGAAAAGCATCCCAATAGCATGATTCTACCACCGCCATGCTTCATGGTAGGGATTGTGTTAGACGGGTGATGATTTGTGCCTGGTTTTCTCCAGACATAGAGCTTTGCATTCAGGCCAAAGAGTTAAATGTATCTGTCATCAAACCACAGAAACATTTGCCTTATGCACTTAGTCTTTCAAGTGACTTTTTACAAACTCCATGCATGCTGTCATGTGCCTTGTTCTCAGCAGTGGCTTCCGGCTACTCTCCCATAAAGCCCAGATTGGTGAAGTGCTTTAGAGACTGGGATGTTCTCTCATCTCAGCCAAGGAACTCTGTAGTTCTATCAGAGTTGATATTGGGTTGTTCGTCACCTCCCTGACCAAGGTCCGTCTTGCATGTTTGCTCAGTTTGGTTGGATGGTCAGCTCTAGGCAGAGGCTGAGTAGTCCCATATTTTTTCAAATTCACCAATGATGGCGACCACTGGGCTCTTGAAAACTTTCAACACTCCAGAAATTGTTTTATACCTTTCCCCAGATATATGCCTCATCACAATTATATCTTGGCACTCTACGGACAGTTCCTTGTACTTCATACTATAGTTTCTGTCCTGACATGCAGTGTCAAATGTGGGACCTTATATAGACAGGTGTGATTCTTTCTAAATCATGTCCAAACAATTCAATTGGCCACAGGTGGACACCAATCACGTTGTAAGGACATTGGGAAGGAAAATTGGATGCACCTGAGCTCAATTTGGAGTTTCACAGTGAACGGGTGTGAATACTTATGTAAATGAGATTTCTGTATTTCATTTTCAATAAATCACATTGGCATTATTTGGGAATTGTGTGTGTATATGGGTGAGAGCAAAAAAAATGTTTGAATACATTTTCAATTCAGTCTTTCAAAATGTTGAATAAATCAAGAGGTATGAATATAATAATATATATGTAGCAAACACTTTCATCCAAAGCGCCTTAAAGTCCTGCATGCATGCTGAATGACGTAAATTTAATGTAAAAACAAAGACTTGCAAAGCATGTTGGGTATTATTCTAACGAAAAATCTGAAGCAAACACAGACGTCTATGACTGGTTCAGATTTGGTCCGTTCCGGAACAGACCTAAAATCAACGTCCGTGGACGTTGAAATCAAGGCCGGTCTGGACCGCGCCAAAAAAAGGACCAAACATAGAAGATGCTGTCGGTCCATGCTTATGTAACTAGTGTGAAATTGCTAGCTAGTTAGCGGTGCGCGCTAGTAGAGTTTCAATCTGTGATGTCACTCACTCTGAGACCTTGAAGTAGTTATTTCCCTTGCTCTGCAGCGGTTGTGGATTTTGTGGAGCAACAGGTAGCGATGCTTTAAGTGTGACTGTTGTTCATGAGGAGTCCTTAGTTATTTGAATAGGTTATACGACATCGTTACCTGTCGCTCCACAAAATCCTACACCACCAACTGGTTGCATCGCTGCCTGGTATGGAAACTGCTCGGCCTCTGACCACAAGGCACTACAGAGGGTAGTGCGACTGGCCCAGTACATCACTGTGGCCAAGCTTCCTGCCAACCAGGACCTCTTTCCCAGGCAGTGTCCGAGGAAGGCCCTAACAATTGTCAAAGACTCCAGCCTGTCACTTTAATAACTCTATCAACATGTACATATTACCTCAACTAACCGGCACATTGACTCTACCGGTATCCCCTGTATATAGTATTGCTATTGTTAATTTACTGCTGCTCTTTAATTACTTGTTACTTTTATTTCTTATTCTTATCCATATTTTTTTAAACTGCATTGCTGGTTTGGGGCTCGTAAGTAAGCATTTCACTGTGAGGTGCACCTGTGAGGTCTACCTGTTGTACTAGGCACATGTGACTAATACAATTTGATTTGAACACAGCTCATGCTTGGTTGTAGCCTGGTCTCAGATCCATTCATATTTTTCTCTTTGTAAATCCATCACACTCTATTTAGTATGATATGTTATTTTCGTATGGTATGTATTCATTTGTGGAGATCTCACACATTTCGTATAATGGTTAGGGTTAAGTTTAGGAATTAGGGTTAGGGGAAGGATTAGCTCAAATGGTTAGGGGAAGGATTAGCTAAAATGGTTAAGGTTAGGGTTATGTGAAGGGTTAGCTAAAGGGTTAAGGCTAGGGAAGGGTTAGCTAGCATGCTAAGTAGTTGAAAAGTAGCTCAAAAGAAGTAAATAGTTAAATTTGCTAATTAACTCAAATGCTAACGTAGTCCATGATGAGATTTGAACTCGAAACCTTTGGGTTGTTAGACATTTGCATTATACATTCACCCATCCCTGTCACGAATCCCGTTTCCTGAGTCTGTTTTTTGCCTGTGTTCTGTCCTGGAGTGTTTTTTCCGGCGTCCTGGACCGCACCCTGTCTGGTTGCCGGGCAATGTAGCCAGTTGAGAGTTCTGATTACCCGCACCTGTATCCCATCAGCTATCTGCACACCTGGTCCTGATCATCATCTCTCCTCTTCATAAGCCCGGACCTGACATCCATTCCCTGCCGGATCGTTAGCCATGAACAGTCTTTTGTGCCAGAGTATCAGCCTCAAGTTGGATAGAATTTGTTTTGTTGTTTTTTACGTATTGCTTGCCTTAAACTTACCTCCGTTTGTTCTGTCTTCAGTTACTCACCCGGATCATTTACCCCATTCCCGCCTGGTCGTCGGAGGATTCCGCTACCCCATTGGATCCACCTATTTACTCCCATCAACTCACCACCGCTGCCCGCTACGCCACCTGGATATATCTACCCATTCACATTCACTTGTAAATAAATACTCACCTTCTTCCTACTCTCCTTGTCCTGGTCTGCTTCTGGGTTCGATTTTGAAAGAACGTGACAATCCCGACCAACCGCCTCTGTTTTATGTAACCATACCAAACATAACACACAGTATCATACTAATTCGAGTGTCCTGGATTTACGTTTACTATGTTGCTTCTAGTCGATGAGGCCAGGCTGGGTCTGCCCATAGTGAGCTATCCGCAGCGGGCACATGAATCTGAGTTTTACTGTGTCCTATTTAGATTACTGCGATGTAGTGCTGTTGTGAATTCACGGCTTCGATGGACATTTCCTCTCTGAGCAGCGACGCTCTGGTTAATACATAGAGTACCCAAGGAGACTACTGTTCAGGCGCTCGAGTAGTAGCAGTCATCAATTCAGACGGAACCTATTCTGATACAAGCAAGTTCCACACTGGCTACTTTGCCACTTATCGCAGGAGGAGTGCGTGTGATGTCTGTTTCTGAATGCCACTTTAGAACGGGAACGGGAAGGCAAAGCAGACAGAGGGCGATAGAGTTCCTGATGTTCAGGGATTCCTCAGGATGCGTTTTTCTCTAAGAAGCACTATCGGGACAGGATTTACATGGCTTTAGAGCTAATGGTAAGTCTTTTTCTGCCCATTAATTGTATTTTTGAGAAGAAAAGAGTGTTTGAAATGTTTTTATGCTAATGATTTTACAGAATGAAGTGCCAGTCTATTGCAGGGTCCTACTAAAGTCAGTGTATCAGTCAATATTTGTCCGTTTCATAGAATGGTCATCCTGGGTGAACGACTTTTTGGGATATAATGGCCAAGTTATTATTTGCCGGGAATACTGTATTTACTTGTTATAGAACGCAAACAAACGTGTAACCGGAATTTCTCGACATGACACCACAACGTGAAAATCGTTATCCCATACCTACAAAACTATATGGAATTCGTTAATTCTGACCCTTTGTAATAACACTCATGTGAATTAAAGGTTTACAATACTATATTAATCAATTTTAAGTGTACAGTTACATTATCCCGCTGTACTTAATGATGGCATGATTATGCAAAGGGTCATCCAATTAGCGTGAACATTCTCAACAATCTGTTGCCTTGCCTTTGTAGATGTAAGGTGAAAGTAGCCTAACTGCAAACGAAAGTGTCCTTTGTTAGGCTTGGGATGTCCCTTCCCATTGAAGTTAACATTTAAAATGTTTAAGCTTAGGGTTCTGTAAGGTTTAGGGTAGGGATGTCCCAACGATCCCTGAACCAGAATTTAATCCCCAATGTCCCAAACTGATCTGTGAAAAAGAGGGGTAGCCTACATCGGTTTAATTATCAAGGGTGTTGCATACATCTGCATATGCATCATTTGCATAACACACTACAGCTACTGCATACATAATAGAAGCCTTCCTTTCTCGGACACCTGATGACATAATTACAAGCCCTCCTTTCTCTGACACCTGATAACATAATACACGCCTTTCTTTCTCTGACACCTGATAACGTAATACAAGCCTTCCTTTCTCTGACACCTGATGACAAGCCCTCCTTTCTCTGACAACTGAAGGACATAATACAAGCCTTCCTTTCTCTGACACCTGATGACATAATACAAGCCTTCCTTCTCTGACACCTGAAGGACATAATACAAACCTTCCTTTCTCTGACACCTGAAGGACATAATACAAGCCTTCCTTTCTCTGACACCTGATGACATAATACAAGCCTTCCTTCTCTGACACCTGAAGGACATAATACAAACCTTCCTTTCTCTGACACCTGAAGGACATAATACAAGCCTTCCTTTCTCTGACACCTGGTGACAAGCCTTCCTTTCTCTGACACCTGATGACATAATACAAGCCTTCCTTTCTCTGACACCTGATGACATAATACAAGCCTTCCTTTCTCTGACACCTGGTGACAAGCCTTCCTTTCTCTGACACCTGATGACATAATACAAGCCTTCCTTTCTCTGACACCTGATGACATAATACAAGCCTTCCTTTCTCTGACACCTGAAAGACGTAATACAAGCATTCCTTTCTCTGACACCTGATAACATAATGCAAGCCTTTCTTTCTCTGACACCTGATGACATAATACACGCCTTCCTTTCTCTGACACCTGAAGGACACAATGCAAGCCTTTCTTTCTCTGACACCTGATGACACAATGCAAGCCTTCCTTTCTCTGACACCTGAAGGACATAATACAAGCCTTCCTTTCTCTGACACCTGATGACATAATGCTGTATGAGGAATGTTAATTAAATATCTAAAAATGTCTTAAAAACATACTGCAATTTGTCAGCCTCCACACGCAAGTCAAATGCAGCCCAGAACTAGACCTCATCAATTGATGTTAAATCAATGGCCCATATATGCTAAGCTACAAGAGTTCATCCCGTTGCTTAATAAGCATAACCTCTGGGCTGGACGCAATAGTAACCTTCTCCAAGTGTAAGATGAGGATGCAAACATCAAAGTCAATGCTGATGTTTAGCCAGGTCATCGTGTTTACCATTTCGACTGGGTACACATTGCCGTGGGCTCATCACTGATCTCACTGAGTCAGAAGTCAGGACCCTTCCTGGTTAGGGTCAACAAGCTGCTTCTAGTGTTGAACCTTTACCAGATACTCACTGAATTGCATTTCCACTATGTCTACAAGAGGCGTGTCTTGCTCTCATTCAGTTGTCTTGTCTGTTTGTATCCAGTAGTAGAGAGAGGGAATTGTAGAGCAGTTGAGTACTTGGCTGTGTCCATTTTTACATTTAGACATAATTACTATATTTCTAAATGTCTTTCAATGTTGCTCATCAAAGGAGACCAAAACATTTTTGGATCATGCTCCAAATAATCAGTCTGGGTGCCAATAGCTTGTTAAGCTTTCTCCCTCTCATTAAAGACAATGGGTAATTGGATTCAGCCTGCTTTCAGGCACTGCATTTAATGCTCTTTAAGTCTGGAGCCCCCTTATCGAATTAGATTTCTTTAATTAGCTGTCCAGAAATGTTTGTTCCAACCATCCATCATTGCCACCTAGACCAATCTGTAGCCAGCAGCAGTGAACAGAACAGGGAGAAAATAACGAAAGAGGGATTCATTGAATAAGCTTGTCATTTGAAACAAATGCCGTTTGCTGCGCCTGTCCGGTCCATTCTCCCCAAACCTGCATAGAATCAGTTCACTTCCATCCAGAGGACGGAAAAACGGAACACTGACGGAGAGGTTTGGCTTCTGCTATGCATGTTAGACCTTCAAAAAAAGTATGTGAATCAGGGTCTGTGTTTTGGATTAAACTGCTTGAAAACTCAGTCAACGCTTTCACCTTTGTCTCCTCTACATTTGAGAATGATGAGTTTGGCTTTGAGTTTATTATTTAGAGCCCTTGAGGCAGTCAGCTGTGAAAGTTCTTTTATACAATTGCTGGCTCAAATAATGTTATTTCTCTGCATTCCTCTGCTCATATCAGAAAAAGTATGCAAGTTGGACACTTCTAAATCAAAATATTTGTTTTTAAAGTGCTCAAGCTACCAAACAGCCTTTGTTTGTCCAGCTGACTCTGCCCATGGGACTGAAAATGTAGTGATGGGTGCTGTCCATGGTGCTGAACAGTACTGGTGCTTTTGTGGCTGCTGTCCATGGTGCTGAACAGTACTGGTGCTTGTGTGGCTGCTGTCCATGGTGCTGAACAGTACTGGTGCTTGTATGGCTGCTGTCCATGGTGCTGAACAGTACTGGTGCTTATGTGGCTGCTGTCCATGGTGCTGAACAGTACTGGTGCTTTTGTGGCTGCTGTCCATGGTGCTGAATAGGCTGGTGCTATTTGGGCTACTATTATTACTGGATCAACACTGAGTATACAAAACAATAGGAACACCTTCATAATATTGAGTTGCACCCCTTTTGCCCTCAGGACAGCCTCAATTCATTGGGGCATGGACTAAAAGGTGTCAAGCGTTCCACAGGGTTGCTGGTCCATGTTGACTCCAATGCTTCCCACAGTTGTGTCAAGTTGGCTGGATGTCCTTTGGGTGGTGGACCATTCTTGATACACACAGGAAACTGTTGAGCATGAAAAACCCAGCAGTGTTGCAGTTCTTCACACAAACCAGTGGGCCTGGCACCTACTACCATAGGTGGTACCACGTTTAAAGGCACTGAAGTCTTTAGTCTTTCCCATTCACCCTCTGAATGGCACATACACATTCCATGTCTCAATTGTCTCAAGGCTTTAACATCCTTCTTTAACCTGTCACCTCCCCTTCATCTACACCCATTTGAAGTGGATTTAACAGGTGACATCAATAAGGGATCATAGCTTTCACCTGGATTCACCTGGTCAGTCTATGTCATGGAAAGAGCAGGTGTTCCTAATGTTTTGTACACTATTGAGGATGCTAGTGCTGTCCATGGTGCTGAACAGTACTGGCGTTATTGGGGCTGCTGTCCATGGTGCTGAAAAGTACTGCGATACCTTTAGGCTTGCAATCTTTTGTGCTGCAGCCCTCTGCAGTGCCACATTATGAAGTATAATGATGTCCATTGACATACTTTAGTTCACTTACCGGTGTTGTATTATAAATAGCTAAAGCACAGTGTCGAGGACATTATGCTCAACATCCATTGTGTCATAGTTTTGTTTCATTACGATTAACACAAAAAACACTCTAGTCAGGAGCATTCATTTGTGGCAATCTGGATGATAAAGCACATAATTATATTAATTTATATTAATTATATAATTGTATTAATTTGTTCCCCTGATTTAGGTCATTAATCTCTGAACATGAGTCATTCACAGATTTTTTTTAATGAGGGGAAAAACACTCACAAATATACCAAATCTAACCAATTATTAGTCTTTTGATTCCTCTCGTTATTAGCCTTCATTTTGCATTCTTCAATTCATCTTGTTTATCGTGTAGGCTTCAGTAGCTTTAGTAGAGCTTGTAGGGGGGCAATCTGCAGTTGCTACATCCATTGTTAGACTTTTAAATGAATGATATTTACCCATTGATTCATAAACAATTGAACTTCTACTGTAGATGCCTCATGAGTTCAGTTCAACTGTCACCTCAAATCGGAACCCCAAATATTTTGTTTGCAAACAATGTAAATGTTAGAACTATCATCTTGATACAGATATTTCTGAGGGTTGTAGATATTTCAGAGATGTTTCAGGGAGGCTCTCTTGCATTGAGTACATCAAGGTGCTCCGGTGTTAGTGTTGATGGGCATCAGTGCAATCATTACTCTCCTCTGGCTCCTGCTCCACTACAACCCAGTCCTGCCTGATTACCTTTCACTGTGGATAATGAGGGCTACATTTCACCAGCCTAATATATATTAAAGTTCTCTGGGAAAGACCATTACACAATGTCCAATGAAGAATACACTAAAGAGATGTAACTTTTTTTGGCAAGGCATTTTCTTTTCCAAGACAGTAGAGCGCTATTGGACAGATTAATATGTTGTAAAGGTTTATCAAGTTTCTAGTGAAATGTTCCGTTAAAGTTAAGTAAAGATGGCTGTTTTTTTTTTTACTGATCTACTAATTACCGGTAAGAGTAATCCTTCCTTCAGTGCTATTGCCAGTTCCGAAAACATCACATTCCCTTTCCGCCTCATTATTCCCAATGAATAGTTTCCCGTTAGATAGCTCGCCTGGCTAATGGTGTTTCTCCTCACAGAGTTAGTGAAACACCGGAGACAGAACTGGATTAACAGTGTTAACAAGTTAAATGTGGTCCATTACCTATCTGCCCTTTGCCTGCTTCTCAGACAATACACATTTATGGCTTCCAAAGTACCATGTTACTTTCCAGTCTCCTCCATTTCATAGACATTAGATTACAGGAAGAACCAACAGCCTATTCAAGAAAACCTTTTAGAGAACACATATAATATTGTAGTTTTTCTCTTCTTATGCCAACTTTTTCCACTTTACAAAATATTGGAAATGATTTTTTTTCTCCGAAAATATATTAGCTTTCCCTCTCAAAGAATATTAATAAAAGATAGTTGTTGTCAGAGTAGATGTGGAGCCTTTTTGTGAGATTGTGCTGCTGGGAGGTTGAGCCAATGGCACAGGAAGGCAGGTGTTGTCTCTGTTACTCTAAGGGATTAAAGCTGAAGTGAAGGGCTCTGTCTTGGTCCATTAGCTTATTGAGACCTATATCAATACTGGGGAAGATGTTTACCGTGTGGGTGTTCGTGCGTGTGTGGGCATACATGCGTGTGTGGGCGCACGTGTGCGCGCATGTGTGTGTGCTCTTGTTTGGTGTGTGTGGATGTATGTTTTTAAAATGCCTCTACAGTCAATTACCTGGGTGGATTAAATGCTCAAAAGCTCTGCTACATGAGAAAACCAGACATATTTTGGCATTAAAGCTTTGAAACCCCAGTGTTCATTTTGCTTTTGAGTCTTGGTTGTCAGAGGTCTCTCTGGTTTCATCTGGGAACAGAACTACAATTGGGGAAAGATATGCATCTGTTCTGACAATGGAGTGTATGAAATTACATTTTCTCTCCAAAGAAGCTCTTGGTTGAGAGGAGCAAAGACCATAATTATCAGTCTACTTACATGACCAGGGGCGCAACTTTCACTGGGGATGGGGGGGGCATGTCCCCCACATTCTGAAATTGCATTTTTGTGCCGCCCCCCAGTTTTATCATTGGAATATGATACAAAACGAGGTAATTGGTGTGCTTTAGGACCATGCAGACGCCTCCAAGCCGTCGGGCAGACTGTTTGGAGTGCTTATCTTACTGGATAATTGTTTTAAAAAAATAAAAAATAAAAAACCCACTACTTAAACCAAAGTTGCGCCCCTGTACATGACTGTGTAGCAATGTGCATTTGTAACAGTATAGACTTTACATCTGTCCCCTCACCCTGACCTGGGCACAAACCAGGGACGCTCTGCATACATCAACGGTCACCCTCGAAGCATCGTTACCCATCACTCCACGGCCGCAGCCCTTGTCGAGCAAGGGAAACCACTACTTCAAGGTCTCAGAGCAAGTGACGTCACCGATTGAAACGCTATTTAGCGCGCACCACCGCTAACTAGCTAGCCATTTCACATCCGTTACACTCACCCCCCTTTTGACCTCCTCCTTTTCCACAGCAACCAGTGATCCGGGTCAACGGCATCAATGTAACAGTATAACTTCCGTCCCTCTCCTCGCCCCAACCTGGGCTCGAACCAGGGACCCTCTGCACACATCAACAGTCACCCTCGAAGCATCGTTACCCATCGCTTCACAAAAGCCACGGCCCTTGCAGAGCAAGGGGAACCACTACTTCAAGGTCTCAAAGCGAGTGACGTCACCAATTGAAACGCTATTAGCGCGCACCACCGCTAACTAGTTAGCCATTTCACATCGGTTACACATTGTTGGGAAAGAGCTCGCAAGTTAAGCATTTCACTGTACTCTATAAATCTGCTGTATACGTGACAATAACACTTGCAACTCGAATCAGTTCAGAAAGAGAAGGGCTTGATGTTATAAGGAATCGGTTAGCTTGATAGCCTACGTCACGATATGTCTCTGTCTGTGTGGTATTTTTCCTTTGCTCAGGACTAAAGCCTTCTACCAAAGTACGTACTATTGAAAAATAATTTCAACCCATTGCATTTCTCCATTGGTTTTATATTTTAGTTTGAGCGAAATTGCTTTTATTAAGTTAACTAGGTAAGTCAAGAACAAATTCTTATTTGCAATGACAGCCTACCAGGGAACAGTGGGTTAACTGCCTTGTTCAGAGGGAGAACAACAGATTTTACCTTGTCAGCTCGGGGACTCCATCCAGCCACCTTTCGGTTACTGGCCCAATGCTCTAACCACTAAGCTACCTGCCGCCCCAACTTTGACACATAACATTGAATTCTGCACCGTCTGTGAGATCACACAGTCATGAATTCACAGTACCTGCATATCTTAGCGATTGCATGCATTTTTACCCTAGCACTATCCTCTTTCAATCCTCTTTCAATACATTTCCCCAAAACATTTTTTGGGGTATATTATCAGTAGTGAAGGGATACATGGAAGAGACCGATTTTCATATAATTAGTTACCAATGAAGACACAAAGGAAACATCAAAGCTATACTTTATTGTGGACCGTTACTGTAATATCTCTCAGGTGGAAAACACTATAAACTACACTGTCTACTTCAAAGGGAATAGTTGAATGTAGTTCCTCCCTGGTGGTATTACATGAGAGAACCTGAATTTGATAGAAGACCCCCATAGCCCTTCGAAAAAATACTTTCACTAAGGTAAATTGGGTAGGATATGTCCTTTGAAATGGACTGACTCAGATTCCTTTCCGGATACCTGCAATTCCCCTGTGAGGGTTAGGTTTTCGGGACTCTGGAGATGGAATAGTGGACAATGTAGAGAAAGAGTTAATATGTTAACAAGATACCATGTCAAGATACCATGTCAATGATACCATGTCAAAGATTCCGTGGCATAGCAGTTTGTTTGTTCTGTGTTGTCGATGTTCATGTTAACATGTGGATGTAAAGATTTCCGCTATTATGACCTGGCTATGAAACTAATTAGACCTAGTGGATAGGGCCAAGAGGAGTTTTTCCTGTTCAAGTCAGGATGGCAGGACAAAACCCTTGGCAATTATTATGACATACACGACAGAAAAGTAATTTTCCTTATCTTTCTTTCTTTCGCTCTCTCTCTCTCTCTCTCTCTCTCTCTCTCTCTCTCTCTCTCTCTCTCTCTCTCTCTCTCTCCTCCAGGTAGGCACGCAGTAACAATTGACAAAAATGCAGAAGAGGTCATGGCACTTCAAATGGTTAGGGATAGGACTTCTGCTGTTAGCTACTTGTTGCCTGTCTCAAGACACAGATGGTAAGTCCTCTATACCTCCTCCTCAGTACCCATATCCTATGCACACTGTATGTATGTATGTATGTATGTATGTATGTATGTATGTATGTATGTATGTATGTATGTATGTATGTATGTATGTATGTATGTATATATGTGTATATATATATGTGTATATGTGTATATGTGTGTATATATATATATATATACACACACACACACAAACAACTACATATATACAACGACATTCAAAAGTTTGGGGTCACTAAGACATTTCCTTGTTTTTGAAAGAAAAGCCAATTTTGTTGTCCAGTAAAATAACACCAAATTGATCAGACATACAGTGTAGACATTGTTAATGTTGTAAATGACTATTGTAGCTGGAAATGGCTGTTTTTTTAATGGAATATCTATAAAGGCTTACAGAGGCCCATTACCAGTAACCATCACTCCTGTGTTCCAATGGCATGTTGTGTTAACTAATCCAAGTTTATCATCTTAAAAGGCTAATTGATCATTAGAAAACCCTTTTGCACATTATGTTAACATAGCTGAAAACTGTTGTTCTGATTAAAGAAGCAATAAAACTGGCCTTCTTTAGACTAGTTGAGTATCTGGATCCTCAGCATTTGTGGGTTTGATTACAGGCTCAAAATGCCTAGAAACAAATAACTTTCTTCTGAAACTCATCAGTCTGTTCTTGTTCTGAGAAATGAAGGCTATTCCATGCGAGAAATTGGCAAGAAACTTTCACCCTTCACAAAACAGCGCAAACTGTCTCTAACCAGAATAGAGAGAGGAGTGGGAGGCCCCACTGCAGAGAAAGAGGACAAGTACATTAGAGTGTCTAGTTTGAGAAACAGACGCCTCACAAGTCTTTTTTTTCTTCTTTTTCCTCATCTTATCCGGCTGTTGCCATGCACCCGCAAAAAAGTTTGCTCAGATGCTCGAGTGCCTTTTTAATTTTGAATTTGACTTTACAAACAACAAGTGGGCTTAATAGGAGTCTATTTTCTTCGGAGCCTAGACCTATATAAAATAGCCTACCTCAGCCAGTTAAGTTATGAGGTTTAACAGCCAAATAGAAGTATTTTTTTTTTATTAGGCCTACTTACAATTGCAACTGGTCAAATATGTTGCATCCGACATAAAACAATCATTTAAAGAAAAAAGTCTGCACGTTCAAACGAAAACAATGTAACTAAAAAGATATCGCACATTTGTAATTCCCAAACTCTAAAAGTAATTGGAAAGGTAGATACAAATTATGTGTGACATTGTGGTTATAATAAAGAATGTAGCCCATCAAGATAATAGACTTTTTATAGCCCGGCTACTGTTGTAAAATTCTTGCAATGTAAAAAAGTTTTAACTCAAAACAGCACAAAACAGCATTTCTTCAACATATTTTGTTATTTTGTATTAACATATTTTGTTAATCTTCTTGATTTTCTTCCTTTTTTTCTGTAGCAATTTTGAGCAAATTGCTCAAGGGCCACGGTTGGTTTGTCTGTGAAGATGACGTTACTGAATGCCAGCTTTGATCTGGGCCTGCAGGATGCAAAGTTCTTTGTTTCTCAGATAAATCATTGGGTCGAAACTACAGAACAATTCAAAACCAGTCGAACACACATGGTCAGTGTTCTGAGATTTTTTAAAACAAATTATATATATATATATATAAACATTTCTTACCGAACTGTGATGCCCGCAGGTTACAGATTGCCTTTGCCGATCGCACATCATCTTCATTCATCAGTGAGTCAATGGCTTGAATAGTCATTGACTCACTCATGCGTTGAAAAGGGCGAGGGACGAGATGGAGTCACAATCCATGCCAGGCACACCTGTGAGCTCTGGAACTCCATCTCCAACAGGCAGAGTCAGGATTTCGGTTCACCCTGACATTTCCATTCCTTTTCTGACAACAGAACTTGACCAACTGCTCACCAGGCACAGCAAGGGCCAACTGGACCTTTATGCTGTTCTGCTATTCCAAGGATGTGTAACCGAAGTGAGATACCACGAGTGGGCACAGAATACATTGCTTTCCTGCTGTGGGCCGTCTATTTCAGCACCGTTTCGCGCGGCTCTGAGACAAGCATGGAGAAACGAAAATGTTCAAATATTCCATGATATTCTTAAGATATGTGTTAACTGAATATAAGCAAGTGATGTCTGCTAAATAATCAAGCTAGGTTTCTCCAGAAATAAATCATTCTAAATGACTGGCTTTATTTACAAATTAGTGAGAATGTCTCACCCCATGTTCAAGAATGGTCTTTTTCTCGCTCACTCTAGGTTAAATGAAAACAAAATCTCTCCAAAATGTTACTTTTTAAACAAAGCAATTATTATTTAATTTAGAATCATATAAAAGCCCCTTAATGTTAATATAGAGTCCTCCAGTCCTCTAAATGCCCCTTAGATATTAATATAGAGTCCTCCAATCCTCTAAATGTAATTATTGGCGGAAAGTCACATCATTGAAAAAAATATTTTTAGATATACTGTTAAAAATGGTGTAGGTCTTATTTATTTAAAGAGCATTATGAAGTTAGAAGCAAAAGCCTACATCTATTTTAGCACTGTTTCACTCTACTCTAAAGTTCTTTGTTTCTAGCCATTTTGAGCCTGTAACCGAACCCACAAATGCTGATGTTCCAGATACTCTACTAGTCCAAAGAAGGCCAGTTTTATTGCTTTTTTAATCAGAACAACAGTTTTCAGCTGTGCTAACATACTTGGAAAAGGGTTTTCTAATGATCAACTTGGATTAGCTAACACAACATGCCATTGGAACACAGGAGTGATGGTTGCTGATGATGGGCCTCTGTACGCCTATTTAGATATTCCATAAAAAAATCTGCCGTTTCCAGCTACAATAGACATTTACAATGTCGATCAATTTGATGTTATTTTAATGGACAAAACATGTGCCTTTCTTTCAAAACCAAGGACATTTTGAAGTGACACCAACCTTTTTGAACCGGTAGTGTATGTACAACTACATATATATATACAACTAGATTTGCTAGTGTGTCTTTGTTTTCGAATACCCAGTTAATGAAATACATTGAATGTGTTTATTTTCATGAAAGTGTAGTATTTCTATGTAATTTGTACCACTGTATTTGATGTCATGGTCTCAGATTCAAGCTAACTGAAATGTTCAGCTTGCCTCCACCCACAGCTAAACTCTGATTCTATACTCCTGCTCGGTTATAGCCTCTTGCTCACTTATTCATATTCTACCTGACAGATTCCTCAGGATTTATGTGCCAATATTTGACTCATTTGACCCGTGCCTTAATGGAGTTGTATATTCTGAAATGTACTATTGATTTATCGAAGCTCCTCCGTGCACCTATTTTCCCCCCCCCCCCCAAACATTTTTTTACAGAAAAGAAAGGTAGAAATGTCTTTGATCCAACTATTTCAAACTGATTTATCAGGTTGGGCCACAAATGTTGGACACTTTAATGAACTGTTCTCACCTTGGTGCGATGTTCATTTCACCTCTGGTTAAGAAATCGGATTTTCACCGCTTTTGTCTGTGTCCCACTTTCTGATGTACATTTAGACTTAATTAGGGGTCAAGGCTTTGAAGCTGTAGTTGGTAATGCTCTTATATTGACCTACTACCTAGGGAGATCGTCAAGGTGCTGGAGAATAGTTTTTGGTCTGTCTATTCATGTAAATCATCAAACCACTTGACAACCTAGAGCAATGTGACATGACATCATCATGGTCAAGTGGACTATTTCCTATTTCAGTCGAAGATATCCATTTGTCACTGAAGCAGATGGATGTTGGAGA